>NC_142739.1:17635000-17965000 GCF_051943395.1 Hippocampus bargibanti | reverse complement strand
ATTTCCCATAGGAAACCATTAAAATGAGAATAATCCGTTCCCATGTCTCCATAAAATGTAATTTTCAACTAAATAAGCCTTAAGTCTACTCACAACATACCTTATTCTATGCAAAATAAATGTGCTATTGTATTGTAATGAATAAAATACACTGCACCGTATAATAACATCATTTTATTTACATTTGTGATGGTCATTGATGGCTCTTAATTGACACTTGTAAGGTCTTACGAAACTGAGGCATCACATTATCATTGATCATGTTGATGATTCTCATAGCCACAGTCTTTTCTGGATGGAATTGTTCATTAAAAGCCTGCACATTACAGATTCATCCATGCTGCTTTCAAGGATCGAAGGGTAACATCATGCCAAGCCTTTTCTATCAGCTGAACACAATAATACTGTCATGTTCCGAGCGTGACAGGTATAACTGACTCATCGGAACGTTAATAAAAGCTGTTGGATCCCTAAGCAGGTGGCAGAGATTTTATTACAACAAAAGGCATGAGTCTGATCATTCCACGTACCCGGAATAACACGACAAAAGAAGGCAGCCGGGGGCGATCCGTCTAGCCTATCAAGCTAGGCAAAATAAAATGGCACGTGGAGGTGGCGCGATCCCGGAAAGCAACAAACTTACGCGATTGCGGCTAACAATCACCTCAGGCGAAGCAAACTCTTGTGCTGGCAAGTCCAAGACACTGGCGAGGCACGAGGTGTCGTAATCATGTCACTGGTGAGGTGACAGCGACTCGTTGAAATGTCGCAGTATCAGTGATCAGGGGATTGACAGCAGCTGGCGGAGGACGGGAGCGGCGACCCCGCCCCAGCTGTCAACTCGCACGTGACAAGTTCGGTGTCATTGGTGGTGGGGGGTGCGTATCGCGAAAAGTAGTGCTTAATCCAAGGTTTAATTTTCAGAAAATGAACGTTCGTAAACCGAAAAGTTCGTAAGGCAAGGTGTTCGTAAACCGAGGCCCCACTGTATATTGGAATCAGGTCAAACTATGTACTCTTTCAAATTCACACAAATTCACCTCTTGTCAATCCATCCATCCATCCATCCATCCATCTTCTGCCGCTTATCCGGGGTCGGGTCGCGGGGGCAGCAGCTTCAGTAGGGAAGCCCAGACTTCCCTCTCCCCAGCCACTTCTTCTAGCTCGTCCTGGCAGATCCCGAGGCGTTTCCATTCCAGCTGGGAGACATAGTCTCTCCAGTGTGTTCTGGGTCTTCCCCGGGGTCTCCTGCCAGTGGGGCATGCTCGGAACACCTCACGAGGGAGGCGTCCCGGGGGCATCCTAATCAGATGCCCGAGCCACCTCATCTGGCTCCTCTCGATGTGGAGGAGAAGGGGCTCCCTCCCGGATGACCGAGCTTCTCACCTTATCTCTAAGGGAGAGCCCGGACACCCGACGGAGAAAGCTCATTTCGGCCGCTTGCATTCGGGATCTCGTTCTTTCGGACACAACCCATAGCTCGTGACCATAAATGAGGGTTGACGTAGATCGACCGGTAGATTGAGAGCTTTGCTTTGTGGCTCAGCTCCTTCTTCACCACGACAGATCGGTACAAAGTCCGCATCACAGCAGACACCGAACCGATCCGCCTGTCGACCTCTCGCTCCCTTACACCCTCATTCGTGAACAAGACACCCAGATACTTAAAGTCCTCCACTTGAGGCAAAATCTCCTCCCCGACCCGGAGAGGGCACTCCACCCTTTTCCGACTGAAAACCATTGTCTCAGATTTGGAGGTGCTGATTCTCATCCCAACCGATTCACATTCGGCTGTGAAACGCTCAAGCGAGAGTTGGAGAGCTCCATTTGAAGGCCCCAACAGTACAACATCATCTGCAAAAAGCAGAGATGCTATACTGAGGCCACCAAAACGGAAACCTTCAACGCTTCGGCTGTGCCTAGAAATCCTGTCCATAAAGGTTATGAACAGAATCGGTGACAAACGGCAGTCTTGGCGGAGCCCAACCCTCACTGGAAACGATTCCGACTTATTGCCGGCAATGCGAACCAGACTCTGACATCGGTCGTATAGGGACCGAACGGCCTGTATCAAGCGCTCCTGTACCCCATATTCCCGAAGCACCCCCCACAGAACTCCACGAGCGACACGGTCAAACGCTTTCTCCAAGTCCACAAAGCACATATAGACTGGTTGGGCGAATTCCCATGCACCCTCGAGGACCCTGCTAAGGGTGTAGAGCTGGTCCACTGTTCCGCGGCCGGGACGAAAACCACACTGTTCCTCCTCAATCTGAGGCTCGACTTTCCGATGGACCCGCCCCTCTAGGACCCCTGAATAGACCTTTCCAGGGAGGCTGAGGAGTTTGATCCCTCTGTAGTTGGAACACACCCTCCGGTCCCCCTTTTTAAAAAGGGGGACCACCACCCCGGTCTGCCAATCCAGAGGCACTCTCCCCGATGACCACGCAATGTTGCAGAGGCGTGTCAGCCAGGACAGCCCCACAACATCCAGAGCCTTTAGGAACTCCGGTCGGATCTCATCCACCCCCGGGGCCTTGCAACCGAGGAGCTTTTTTACTTCAGTCACAAGGATTGGAGAGCCCACCTCGGAGTCCCCAGACACGGCTTCCTCCAACGAAGGCGTGTTAGTGGAGTTGAAGAGGTCTTCGAAGTACTCTGCCCACCGGTTCACGACGTCTCGAGTCGAGGTCAGCAGCGCCCCACTCTCACACTGTACACAGTGTTAGTGATGCACTGCTTTCCCCTTCTGAGACGCCGGATGGTGGACCAGAATTTCCTCAAAGCGGTCCGGAAGTCGGCTTCCATGACCTCGCCGAACTCTTCCCATGCCCGTGTTTTTGCCTCGGCGACCACCGAGGCTGCATTCCGCTTGGCTAATCGATAACTGTCGGCTGTCTCAGGAGTCCCACAGGCTATATAGGCCCGGTCGGACTCCTTCTTCAGCTTTACAGCATCCCTTACTACTGGTGTCCACCAGCGAGTACGGGGGTTGCCGCCACGACAGGCACCAACCACCTTACGGCCACAACTCTGATTTGCTGCCTCAGCAAGGGAGGTACGGAACATGGTCCATTCGGACTCAATGTCCCCACCTCCCCCGGGACATGAGTATAGTTCTGCCGGAGGTGGGAGTTGAAACTCCTTCTGACAGGGGATTCAGCCAGACGTTCCCAACAAACCCTCACAACACGTTTGGGTCTTCCAGGTCGGACTGGCATCTTCCCCCACCAACGGAGCCTACTCACCACCAGGTGGTGATAAGTTGACAGCTCCGCCCCTCTCTTCACTCGAGTGTCCAAAACATGAGGCCGCAAATCCGATGATACAACTATGAAGTCAATCAGCGAACTGCGACCAAGGGTGTCCTGGTGCCACGTGCACATATGGACACCGTTATGTTTGAATAAAGTGTTTGTTATAGACAATCCGTGTCGAGCACAGAAGTCCAATAACAAAACACCACTCCTGTTCTGATCGGGGGGGGGGGGGGGGGGCGTTCCTCCCAATCACGCCCCTCCAGGTCACACTGTCATTGCCCACATGAGCATTGAAATCGCCCAGCAGAACAAGGGAGTCCCCAGGGGGAGCGCTCTCCAGCACACCCCCTAAGGTCTCCAAAAAGGATGGGTACACTGAACTGCTGTTTGGTGCATATGCACAGTCAACAGTCAGAACCCGTCCCCCCACCCGAAGGCGGAGGGAAGCAACCCTTTCGTCTACCGGGGTGAATACCAACGTACAGGCGGCGAGTCAGGGGGCAATAAGTATGCCGACACCTGCTCTACGCCTCTCACCATGGGCAACTCCAGAGTGGAAGAGAGTCCAATCCCTTTCGAGAGGGCTGGTACCGGAACCCAGGCTGTGTGTGGAGGCAAGCCCAACTATGTCTAGTCGGAACTTTTCGACCTCGTGCACCAGCTCAGGCTCCTTCCCTATAAGAGAGGTGACATTCCACGTCCCAAGAGCTAGCTTCTGCAGTCGAGAATCGGACCGCCAGGGTCCCCGCCTTTGGCTGCTGCCCAACTCACAATGCACCCGACCTCTTGTCATTTTTGTGAAAAACAATGGGGGTTTGTGCGTCAATCTCACAGTGCGGAGGTACAGGGTTCAATTTCAGCTCTGTCCTCCCTGTGTGCAGTTTGTGTGTTCTCCTTGGGCCTGCATGAGTTTTCTTTTGGTACTTTGGTTTCCTCCCCCCATTACAAAAAGAAGCATGATAGGTTAATTCAATACAAAATTGTCTGTAAGTGTGACTTTTACCGCAGATAGTTGTCCGTGTGTGTTCGCCCTGAGATTGCTCTCAACCGTTGTGCCTTACCTATTCCCCGAAGATTACAGGGATATGCTTTCTCAGCCACCCGCCATGCACCACCCTCGTGAGGATAAGCATATCAAAAAAATGGATGGACAATGTATAGATGGGTCTACAAGTATTTATTTAAAAAAATGTTTTTGGAACGCTGATTGCGATCTAGAACATGGGCGAGCAACTCTGGTAATTGCGGGCCACTATCCTGCCGGTTTTGCACCACCTTTTGTCTTCCACCTCCAACAGCACGGTGTATGTCAATCTGTCTTTACTTCAAATGAAAACAATGAATTCATACAAGAAGGCTGTCAGTGTTATGGATATAGCGTATGCATGGAACAAATTATCTTTCAACACCAGTGTTTTGGTTCAGAGTCTCTGCTCCCTTATGGCCTCATCAAAACTCTCTCTTGTCACAGCTGCTGTAGCAGCAGTTTTATCGGGAGTTGTAAACATGTCATGCCTGGCTAGCAGAGCTAAAACACATGCTGCTGCCATCTCCGTTATGCAATTGCAATGTTGAACTATTAGACAAGTCCCATTGTGGTTATTGATTTGTTTGTTTCTTCCCCACTTTGCAGAAAAACAGTTTATACAGAGATTGTTCGACCACCTTTAAATTCCATTCCTGAAAAGATGGCATTGTTCAGAACAACACGGGTGAGGTTTTAGTGTGTGACTGTTGCACTGAATTTGCCTATTAAGCATTTCGATACTGGAAAAAACAAATACAAATAGAATACATTGATACCTCGGCTTACGAACACTTTAGCTTCCGAACGTTTTGCCTTACGAACATTAAATTCGCGAGAATATAATTTTGGCATCAAAACTAGTTTTCGGCAAATGAACCAAACCACACGGAGCGCCAAGGTGGCTGGCGGACAAGTGGTCGGCGGAAGAACACCAAACCACACGGTTGAACAGCCCCACGATGGCTCGCGGACTAGTTCGCCACACCCCCTTTCAGTGCAGATGTGGTTTGTTATCGAGTGGAATACTTTTGCTTTAATGGGACCGAAAAAGAGCCCACCACAGGCTAGATCGATGAGAAGGTTTCTTCAGCCGTCATCTGTACAAAAGTTAAGGTTTCGGACGTTTCGCCTCCTATCCAAGAGGCTTCGTCAGCGAACTAAAGTCTGACTGGTCGTATCGGCAGATCGGCAGTATCATTTATATATCCCTAATGTCCAGACATGGTGGCGCCGGACACAGCTATGATAGGTCCCTACTCTCAGGTGGGGGGGCAGGGGACCCCTCCCTGTGGCCCCACTGCTTGTTCCTACATTCCTGACTAACGACTGGCCTATTATGGGCCGGGCCAATGAAAACTCACAAATTGGGCCATTTACAAGTGACGGTAATACTGCATATCACTTTGCAAATTAATTGAAAGACTCTCTAAGTCCCTTCCTAAAGATGTTCAAATCCAGGGCAAAGAAAGATTATGAGACACACCTTCGATGAATGGCCTATTTTGCCATTCTTTTCAAACATTGGACGCACCACAATATAAGATACATTCTACAATGCATCCACTAGATGAAGCTAAGTTAAAGGAAATACCAACAGAATGATCAAATTTTAGTAAAACATATTTAATAGAGCAGCAACACAATTCACTGAACCAACAGAAACTTATAATGTTGACTAGTTACCGTTGAACTCTCTTGGCCCTGCTTTATTTTAACTTTGAAACCGATTTCCTAAAGTTTGAACTCTGTGTTGTAAGCATGTCTCTAGCAAAGAGCCATTTTGCCAATAAGTAAAAGGCCATACACCCGGCGCATCGGATTTTAAGGTGCGCTGTGAGCTTTTAAGAAAATAGAAAGCTTTTAGGTACGCCTTCTAATGCAGCTTTAAGAAATCACAGACATCATAGGTAAATGTGCAAAAATATGACAGCATCATGAACATTCGCACGCAACATACGTTTTTGTTCCAGTAATGTACTAATGCACAACTACCCTTCACCTGTGACTTCATTGAAATACAATATTTAAGTGCAATATTTACTGTTGATGTGATGAATGCCTTGGCCTTAGGATCTAGATAAAAACAGCAATAGCCTAATTTGTAGCCAGGTAGAAGTTTCTTTTTAAAAAGAACAAGACAAATAAAATAATCACATCTTCGGCCTCCGAGCAGGGCAATATTCAATTGTGTTGGAGAGATTTCAAGGCAGTCTTGCAGCTTGTCTCTCAGGCTGGTATCCAACTGTACCCCTGCCATATGTTACTGTACATAGCCTGATTGGCTTACTTGTGACCCTGCTTCACAGTGTTATGCATTTCCTTTTTTAATTCCCAAATATGTAATAATTGAATATAGTCTGTGTAAGCTCTCAGTCGTACAGGAGTGGTCCATCGATGAAAAGGTTTCTTCAGCCGTCATCTGTACTTTTTTTGAAGGTGTTGGACGTTTTGCTTGTTATCCAAGATGCTTCTTCAGCGAACTAAAGTATTACTGGTAGTATCGGCCCTATATATATATATATATATAAATATATATATATATATATATATATATATATATATATATATATATATATATATATATATATATATATATATATATATATATCGATAGTCCCGGTTATATCGATACTATTTCTATGCACGCACGGAGAAAATTACATGCAAACAGGGTCGGATATATTGATAGTCCCGGTTATATCGATATTTTTGCGGACTCCCTTGAATATCGATATAACGAGACTTTACTGTATATATATATATATATATATATATATATATCCCGAATGTCCAGACATAGCGGCACCGGACACTGCTATGATAGGTCCCTACTCTCAGGTTGGGGGGAGCAGACGACCACTCCCTGCGGCCCCACCGATTGTTCCTACATTCCTGACTAACGACTGGCCTGATTGCCCCACTCCCTCCGGTATCCCCTCACCAGCATTACGAATGTTGCCTAACCTGTGTTGCCTTAGCAGGCTATTGTATGAACGATCCAAATTGAACATCACCCCACCAAACCAGTTTAATGAAGGATTTAGTTGTCTTATGGAAATCACTTTTTTTTACTCACCTTTCAAACCATCTATGTTCTTTCGCTAAGATTTTAACCTCATTGTCGTCAAATGAGTGCTTGCTAGCTTTTAGGTGCATATGTACTGCCGATTGAGGCCCACTAGTATTATCGATGTTGATAAAGTATTTTTGGAGAATTTGTTTAGTTTCCCCAATGTACTGCTCTTTACAATTATCATTCTTACAATGTATTGAAGGGCGGCCCGGTAGTCGAGTGGTTAGCACACCGGCTTCACAGTGCAGAGGTCGCCTGGTCCGGCCTCCCTGTGTGGAGTTTGCATGTTCTCCCCGGACCCGCGTGGGTTTTCTCCGGGTCCTCCGGTTTCCTCCCACACTCCAAAAACATGCATGGCAGGCAGATTGACCACTCCAAATTGTCCCTAGGTGTGAGTGTGAGAGTGACTGTTGTACGTCTTTGTGTGCCCTGCGATTGGCTGGCAACCAATTCAGGGTGTCCCCCGCCTCGTGCCCGAAGACAGCTGAGATAGGCTCCAGCAACCCCCGCGACCCTAATGAGGAATAAGCGGTACGGAAAATGAGATGAGATGAGATGAGACAATGTATTGAATAAACTACATTACTTTGTTTTGCATTTGGCAGCCTATCTTTTGGATGTACTAATTTTTGCCTTAAAGTGTTTATCGGTGAAATAAGTAGGAATTTTGTGTTGCCAAAGGACTTTTTGTAGTTTTTCAGAAACTCCTGCTATGTAAGGTACTGGTACTCCTCTCCTTTTTGTATCTCACACAGTCACAAGGTTAGTAGAGAGTATCAAAGACCTCATATTGGAACCTGAGGAAACATTGGCATCTTACAATGTGACTTGTCTCTTTACATCTGTCCCAACCCCAGCAGCAGTCTCAGTGGTAAGGACGAGACTGCTGGCGGACGTTTCTCTGCATGAAAGAACCAAACTTAAACCGGACCACATCTGCCAATTATTGGAAATCTGCCTTACAGGCCGTACAGGCCTGAGACCAACATTTTAGAACCAAAACTCAATGATGAGGTGAGGAATCATATATTTGTTCATAAACACTGGACATTGTCTTCAAATTGAACAAGACTGAAGATGAACACTTGATGAGGCACGAGCAACATTTTTTTAGCATCTAAAAATCAGAAATAAAAGCTCACCAGTGCTGTCATCATAAACAACTGTCACTGTTTTCCATTTGAAGAAGTAGACCAAGTCCAGGATTGCTCTGCTCAAGGATGAGAAGTCTGGATAGAGACTGACATAGAAAATGTCTTTGTTGTCTGAAACCTGATGCTTCCACTTGGTTTGGATGTGAGGCACCCCCAGTGCATTACAGATGGACTGAACAGCATTAGCTGAGGAACTGTGAGAGGGCCCAAATATAGCTGCCACTCCAAGTGAAAGTTGGTCACAGGCTGCAGCATAGGAAAAAAATATATTAATAAGCACAATGACCTATGCAAAATTAGATGCACCTTGTAGCACTGCGCATATCGTGAGACACGAGGCTGTTTTGTGACATTTATGTAAATTTATTGGACTATTCTGAACAGTAAAACTGTCTTTTAAGTACCATTTAGACCGGTTTAATCACGTGGATGGGATGAAATTTCATCATTTTCCATTTTATGCAAAATTTCAGAACAGGTGCAATGTCATCCTCAATGTATCAATTATGTCATTCATCAGATTCTCAACATAGCACATTATACCAAACACAACCTGATTCACTCCGGGGTCATTCTGTGCTCCAATAGTGTGTATGTGAGCATGAAACGTAATCTCTTTTTTACCTTGTCACAGGTGATTGTGAGTGGAAACCCTGGCAGGCGGACGTTCGACCACCCCACACTTGATCCTCACAAAATAATAGTGCCTGTGTAGTATTGGTTTGATTTATTTGACTACTAAATAGCCTGAAAACCATTATACGTACATCATAAGAATTGCCCACATAACGTATATTTATTTCATTATAACACCTCTTTCATTCAAATATCTTTCAACACTTTGAATGAGTGGCGTGAACTTCTGGCTACCACATTCAGCCAATATACTGTAGTATGCAAATAGCAGGCAGCTATTTTGTTATAACAAAAATGGCATCAGGTACTAAATGTTTGCAACCCGATAATATAGTTTTAATCAAATGTGAATCAAGGTGACGAATTACAAATAAAGTCAATTAATTTTGTGTGGATCAGGGGGAATCTGTACAGCCATTCAGCTTTGACAATGTGCTTTGAAAGGTGCTTGTAAATTAAATGCATTATTATTATTATTATTATTATTATTATTATTATTATTATTATTATTATTATTATTATTATTATATTTGTATGTGTCTAAAATGTAAGTGAGGTTCAAAAGACTGCCTAGGCATGTGAATGTGTCTTCTGCATACACATACATACATACTCTCGATACACACACATAGAGACAAGCAAAAATACATACATATAGGCTCTATAATCAAAATTATATCAAACCTTTTCTGGAGGCCTCGAAGCTGTCATAGATATTTATCCTTTGAATGTCATACGTCAGAGTGGTGTTTGGCAGTAGAGTTCGGTTTCTGTTGATTGTGTTTAATGCAAATTTAAAGGCCAGTTCTTCAGCACCCGACGGTCCACTTTCAACAGACTCAAATATCCCACCTGTCAAATGCAAAAACAATATTTTTCTTCAGATCAAATTGACAACATGCAACATTCAGGTAACACCAAGTTACTAACCAAGGTAGAGTAATACATGATGAAACACGCCCAATTTAGTACAGTATAAGATTAGATTATCCTTTATTAGTCTCACAATGGAGAAATGTACATTTCACAGCAGCAAAGTTATGAAAGGAAGAGGAAAGTAACTATTGAATTAAAGGGGATGTTGTGGCGGACACTAGGGTCATAACTCTCACCCAGCAGGCATACAGTGGGGGCGGCATATTAATGTGAATGTTTTAGTCCAAAATTGTAATTGTTCAGATCCACTGTTTGGCAGTCATGGAATAAAGTCAGTCAGTCAGTCGTGTGTGCTCATTTTAGACCGCCACATTTCAATCCTTGGGAACGTTTTATTTTGATTAACTGCTACCTTTGTCGTAATAGTACTTGTTTACATTTGAATGTGTGTCTAGCAGTTCAGCGGCTTTACACCCCTCTTCTCCTGAGTTGTGTTGCGGAGCAGCAGCCTAGGGAGCCCCGACTTCCCCTGTTTCCAGGCAATTCATTTAGCTCCTTAAAGGGGGTACCAAAGCCTTCTATAATAATAAACAATGACACATACCTGTGCACCTTGTCATTTAATCAATTCTCCTCAAAATGACATGGATTCAAATGAATACATTTACTGTAGTAATCTAAAAAAAAGTATGTTTATATTGAGTGACGTATTTGTGTCAATGTGTTTTTATGTTAAAACAAACAGAAACACATGCATTCAAATAGAAACTTAGACACCATTTGCACAGGATGTGAAAGACTGAGACTGCCTCTGAGCAACCGGCTTCTCTTTGAAACATAGTCATCATAGTTTTTCACAAAGCCAATTGAATACTGGCTTCATTGTAATGGAATGGAAAAGTGTGTTTAACACATGGACCCCCACAACAATCGCCCTCCAGTGAATACTCCTGCCAGTCCGCAAATGAATTGACAAAGATAAGGCCTGAAGAGTTGGGAGGGGGAGTGGGTGCTTGGGTTTTTAGATCAATGTATTCTGACTGACCTGTGATTCAATCAATGGAGACCACAGGGGGCTGTAGAGAGCATCAGTGAGGGATTGAAGTGTTTTGTTTGGGTTAACCCTTGGCCTGGCCCTGCTGACTTGATGTCTGTCACCAGAAGCTCAGTTTTTTTCCCCTTCAACAACCACCTTTGAACCTCCACAGCAGGACCATTTTCAAGTCTAGATTTAATCCGAACAATTTATTGCGAGTACCTGCAGGATTGGTTCTATGCCGATTTCAAATATTGGCTTCTCTTCTTCCCTAAATTTGCACTCGGCAGCATAAAGCCATCATTTAAATAAAGGTAACACTGACGAGCAACACTGTATCTCAATTATTTTAATTTGTATTCATCTCATGGGGTGGAGGCGAGATGGTGTCTATTTTGCATCCCATAATGAGTCTGGAGGAATGAATCAGCTAAAGTGCTTGCACTGTAATAGGAAAGCTGCCTTTGAATTCATCTGCTCTCATTTGAGACGCATGGTTTGACTTCTCCCGATCAAAGGAAGCTGTCCACTGTGGTAAGATTCAGGAATAATGGTATACGGATTTATCACAGTTATTTTCCTGGTTTAAACTATACTCAAGAACAAATATTACACACGGGATGCAGTGCTGTAATTTAGCAGAGCTGCCTTGCTGGTGGTAATGGTGGTAATAATCCGCACCAGCGTTCATAAAATGCAACTCTAAAGACCAGTGCTCTTCTGTTTGGTTGTCACGTTTTTGACAATGGCATTGATGTTGATGCAAAACACAAAAGCTTTTCTATGAAAAACAGTGTCTTTAATCGAGCTGAGCTCTCAGGAGGTAAATGGCTGGTAAGACGACGTATGTGTCTCTATCAACAGACAGCATCCGCATTCCTTTTTTATCATGACATTTTGTAGTAAATGTATCACAATGTAGAATAATTAGTCTGTAATTAATGTAGAATTATAAGTCCCATTCATATCACTCACCTTGAAGTGAGTGATATGAATGGGACAAGTGAAAGGTGTATTTTCTAGTAATGACTAATTCGCAACATAGCACACAACCATAGCAGATCTGGCATTTCCTTCCATTTTTTTTCCATGTATAAGGTGCACCGGACTATAAGGCGCACCTTTAATGAATGACATGTTTAAAAAAGTTCTCCATATATAAGGCATACCGCATTTTAAGGCGCTACAGTAGAGACTGGGGTTACACACTACTTCTACCGGGAGAAAAGGAGTCGCTGGCTGCTGACAGTAGTTGCAAGACCTGTTGAGGCTCAATAATACTTCACATATAAAGTGATTCTATTATCCTTTCAGGACAAGACCATTTCCATTTGTATTTTCCCCACCCTTCTCACAAGATTTTTGCTTCTGTCATTTTATTCCAATGTATTGACCAGTCTCATAATTTCACTTTACTTGTGTTTATTAATTTCCAATGTAGCCACAAAGGGGCACAAGCCAGTGTCTTATTGTGCCGGTCCCAAGCCCGGATAAATACAGAGGGTTGTTTCAGGAAGGGCATCCGACGTAAAAAATGTTGCCAAAACAAATATGCGAATCAAACCTATGAATCCCATACCGGATCGGTCGAGGCCCGGGTTAACAACGGCTGCCATTGGTACTGTTGACCTTCAGGGTGCCAGTGGAAAATGGACTACTGTTGGTCGAAGAAGGAGAGGAGCGAGGTGTGCCCGGAGGAAAAGAGAGAAATGGAACGGCAAGAGTATAGAACTAACAGTAGGAACTTTGAATGTAGGAACAATGACAGGTAAAGGTAGAGAGCTAGTTGACATGATGCAGAGAAGGAAGGTAGACATACTGTGTGTCCAGGAGACCAGGTGGAAAGGGAGCAAGACTTGAAGCTTAGGGTCAGGGTTTAAGTTGTTCTATCATGGTGAAGACAGAAAGAGAAATG
Source organism: Hippocampus bargibanti (assembly GCF_051943395.1). NCBI lineage: Eukaryota > Metazoa > Chordata > Actinopteri > Syngnathiformes > Syngnathidae > Hippocampus > Hippocampus bargibanti. The sequence continues at coordinate 17,952,023 of NC_142739.1, read as the reverse complement.
GAGTTAGGGTTACCTTAAAAGAGGAGTTTGTTAGGAATGTCTTAGAAGTAAAAAGAGTATCAGATAGAATGATGAGTCTGAAGCTAGAAATTGAAGGCATGATGTTCAATGTTGTTTGTGGGTATGCCCCACAAGTAGGATGTGAGCTGGCGGAGAAGGAGAAATTTTGGTTGGACTTTGATGAAGTCATACAGAACATCCCGAGAAGTGAGAGGGTTGTAATTGATGGAGACTTCAATGGACATGTTGGCGCAGGAAACAAAGATGATGAGGAGGTGATGGGCAGGTTTGGACTCCAGATGAGGAACGCTGAAGGACAGATTGTGGTTGACTTTGCTAAGAGAATGCAAATGGCTATTGTGAATACTTTCTTTCAGAAGAGACAGGAACATAGGGTGACCTATAAGAGTGGAGGCAGAAGTACACAGGTAGACTACATTTTGTGTCAACGGTGCCATCTAAAAGAAATCAGTGACTGCAAAGTAGTGGTTGGTGAGAGTGTAGCCAGACAGCATAGGTTGGTGGTGTGTAGGATGACGCTGGCAGTGAGGAAGATGAAGAAACCAAAGGCTGAAGTGAGGACAAAATGGTGGAAGTTGAAAAAGGAAGAGTGTTGCATGACATTTAGGAAGGAGGTAAGACAAGCACTGGGTGGGCAAGAGGTCCTTCCAGATGACTGGCAAACTACAGCGAACATAATCAGAGACACAGGTCGGAAAGTACTTGGTGTATCGAGTGGAAGAAAGGTAGATAAGGAGACTCGGTGGTGGAATGGGGAGGTGCAGGAGTGTATACAGAGAAAGAGGTTAGCTAAGAAGAAGTGGGACACTGAGAGGACGGACGAGAGTAGACAGCAGTACAAGGAGATGCAACACACGGTTAAAGTACAGGTGGCAAAGACCAAACAATGATGATGACTTGTATGCTCGGCTGGACAGCAAGAAAGGTGAGACTGATCTTTACAGGCTGGCAATACAGAGAGGCAAAGATGGTAAGGACCTGCAGCAGGTTCGGGTGATTAAGGATAGAGATGGCAATGTATTAACAGGTGCCAGTAGTGTGATGGCAAGATGGAAAGAGTACTTTGAAGAATTGATGAATGAGGAAAATGAGAAGGAACAAAGAGTAGAAGACGGGACTTTGTGGACCAAGACGTAGCAAGCATTAGCAAGGATGAAGTGAGGAGGGCGCTGAAGAGGATGAAGGGGGGAAATGCACTTGGGCCTGATGATTCACCAATCGAGGTATGGAAGTGTCTTGGAGAGGTGGCGGTGGTGTTCCTGACTGGGTTATTCAACAAGATCTTAGATGGTGAACAGATGCCTGAAGAATGGATATGAAGTGTACTTGTTCCCATTTTTAAGAACAAAGGAGATATGCAGAGTTGTACTAATTACAGAGGAATAAATTTGATTGGCCATACAATGAAACTCTGAGAAAGAGTAGTTGAAGCTAGACTAAGAGCAGAAGTGAACATTTGTGAGCAGCAGTATGGCTTCATTCCAAAAAAGAGTACGGCAGATGCAATGTTTGCTTTAAGAATGCTGATAGAGAAGTACAGAGAAGGTCAGAAGGAATTGCATTGTGTCTTTATAGATCTGGAGACAACAGGGTGCCCAGAGAAGAGCTGTGGCATTGCATGAGGAAGTCTGGAGTGACGGAAAAGTATGTCAGAGCGGTGCAAGACATGTATCATGACTGTAAGACAGTTGTGAGGTGTGCTATCGGTGTGACTGAGGAATTCAAGGTGGAGGTGGGACTCCACCAGGGGTCAGCTATGAGCCCCTTCTTGTTTGCTATGGTGATGGACAGGCTGACAGACAATGTTAGACACGAATCTCCTTGGACCATGATGTTTGCAGATGACATTGTGATCTGTAGCGAGAACAGGGAACAGGTGGTGGAGAAACTAGAGATGTGGAGACATGCCCTGGAAAGGAGAGGAATGAAGATCAGTCGCAGCAAGACGGAATATATGTGTGTGAATGAGAGGGATCCAAGTGCAAGAGTGATGCTACAGGGGGAAGAGATAAAGAAGGTGGAGGATTTTAAGTACTTGGGGTCAACTGTCCAGAGCAATGGAGAGTGTGGAAAAGAGGTGAAGAAGCGTGTCCAGGCAGGCTGGAGCGGCTGGAGAAAAATGTCAGGTGTGATGTGTGATAGAAGGGTTTCAGTTCGGATGAAAGAAACAGTGTATAAAACCGTGGTCAGACCAGCCATGATGTTTGGACTGGAGACAGTGCCACTGAAGAAAAGACAGCAAGCAGAAGTGGAGGTAGCAGAGCTGAAGATGTTATCGTTTTCTTTGGGAGTGACCAGGTTGGATAGGATCAGGAATGAGCACATTAGAGGGACAACTCATCTTAGAGGCTTTGGAGAGAAAGTCAGTGTCATGATCTGGTTGGCGACCAACGGGTGGCGCTGTCGGCCCCGGCTGCACCTACACAGGTGCTGGTCGTCCCGATCAGATCGCCGACCAACGGGTAGCGACGTCAGCCCTGCCGGCAGCCTCGCAGGTGCTGGTCGTTATAATCACTGTCACTTAAAAGGACACCCGGCACGACCATCCGTGTTCGGTTCATTGTTTGTTGCTTGTTTGCTGCATGCTGTGCATGTGTTTGTTTAACCTTGGCGGACTTTTACTTTTGGTCTTCTTTTGCTACTTTGTATTTTTTCCGTCCAGATGATTTTGATGTTTTACATTTTGTTCCTGCTGACCTTTATTTTAATACAATTTGTCAAACAACCTCCTACTCACTCCTGCCTGCTTTTTGGGATCCGAACCCGCCATCACCACCTCGCAAACCGTGACAGTCAGAGAGGCCAGACTGAGATGGTTAGGACATGTCCAGAGGAGAGAGAGTTACTATATCGGGATAAGGATGCTGAGTCTTGAACTGCCAGGCAGGAGACCGAGAGGAAGACCGAAGAGGAGGTTTATGGATATGGTCAAAGAGGACATAAAGGTAGCTGGTGTGAGAGAAGAGGATGCACAAAGCCGGGATAGATGGAGGACATTGCTTCGCTGTGGCGACCCCTGAGGGGAAAAGCCGAAAGGAAAAGAAGAAGACTTGTGTTTATTAATTTCCCCTTTTTAACCATATTATTATCATTTTCTACGTTTGAGGGATCCAACCCTATCCAGGTACTTATAGAATGTTACACTTAAATAAGAAACACTGTCTGACAAATATTGCTTCAGTTTGCTAAAAAAATGTTCACAAAGTCTGGACAGTCTAACTTACATCTTCCACTGTATTAGTTAGTGTGTTTTCACTGTAGAAGAATGATTTGTCCACCTGCCCCCCCCCCCTTCCTCTAACCCCTACACCTCCAGGTGTCTATGATCAGTTTTAGAGATAACTATATTGTAGCTCTTTAATTCCGCTCAAATCTTGCACAATGCGTAATTGTTTGGAAGAACGGTGGCATTATTTTTTAATGGTCTGTTTGCGCGGAACAGTTTGTACATTTTCATGCAAGATCAACAGCAGAAGGCTGTATACTTCAGGAGGGAGCTGTATGTAGCAGTTGATGGAGATTTAGTGGGAAAAGATTGAAGATGCTTCTACAAAGTGAGCCACTTGAGATTTGCAGCTCCGCTGTTGTATTTATTCATCTTCCTTTTTAGACTGCATTTTCGCTCTCTCTTCATTCATCTTTGCTTTTTTTCATCTGACGTACCATGAGTACAGATTATTGCTCTAAATATGATGAGTAATTTCCCTTTATTTCTTCTCCCAATCTTGTCAAAGATGCACAAAATGTGACCCTCTTTCCTCAACCACCGCCTCCATGAACTACTCACATCAGAAAATGTCAATGAACATTGCACAGTTGGGTTGGGGTTGGGGTTTATCTGAGCCTTGGGTGGCAGAAATCAAACTCACACCTCCTGTCCAGATGGATTGGATTGGATTTGCCTTTATTAGTCTCGCAGTGGAGAAATTACATTTCACAGCAGCAAAGTGATGAAAGGAATGAAAGTAGAAAAACAAAATACATGAGCTGCTGGAAAGGCAGCCACTTTTTCTCTGGAAATATCCACTTTGCGGCAGCACGTGTGATCCAACGTTTAAGAGATGCAACGACTTTCTCAGCCAATTAGGCCATGTTGAAGACTTAAGTCTCATCTATCCATGCATCTTCAGATCCACTTTATCCTAACAAAGGTCGCGGAGAGCACTCGGGCCGACCCCAGCTGTCTCCAGGCAGTAGGCCGGGGACACCCTGAACTGGTTGCCAGACAACCGCAGGACATACAGAGATGAACAACCAACCTTGCTAACACTCACTTGTTGGGAAATTAATTACCATGTTTGCTCTCCACAGTGAACAAGTTTTTAAAAGAATGTCATCGATAACTTTGAAATTATACAGGCAAGAGTAATTCTTGCACCTTAACATTGTTCTTATCTTTGTTGTATTATTATTGTTTTATTATATTTGATCTAACTGCAGTTATTGTTTGTATATGACTAATGAAAAGTTTAGCTATGTTCACAAAACACAAACTGATCTCAATAAATACCAAACCGGCAAGACTATTCAACCCTACATTGACTTAAAAGGTATCATTGAGATTCATGTATTCCTGTCAAAAAGATCCTCATCCGAACACTTCAGTCAGCCCAGTGTTTCCACTGTTTGAATTGAGCAATGCAGATTGTTTAAGCCACATTCATGAAGGGAATGATTGGAAAACATTCAAAATGCAGAGCTAAAGGATAATCACATTATTAACATATGTTTACAGATGGTATTCACCTTAACTGTGGCCAGCTACTATCCCCAAGTGCACAGTACGTACACGTGTTTTCTTCTCAGTCGACAGATTAGGGGTTATTTTCTCATTTTGTACGGCCAGCTCATGCTTGTGTGAGGATTACACTCGAGTATAGGCTTTAATCTGAGAGCATTTTACAGTTCCAATTGTGGGTTTAGCCAGTTGTTCCCACCATTATCAATTCACAGTAAGATTTGGCGCTGCCATCAACCTGCAATAAACAAAATAGAACCAATCTCATACTATAAAGGTCTGAATCCTGCCAATTTGTCCCAAAAGACTGTTCCCGCTGAGAGTTAGGTGTTAAGACAGCATTACAGAATAATTTGCAGTTATTGTTGTGAAATCCCCAGATGATGAGGTGAGGCGCGAGTCATTTATTGGGGGTAATTTCCCTCCAAGTCAAAGAGAAAATACAGTTTGCCGTTAAAAACATTGTACACTGTATAAAACAATGGGAAAAAACAAAATACTCCCCGGCACACATATCACCAAATTATAAAAACACTCACTCTAAGATTGTTTACTACAGTGACAGCTTGTGTGTTGAGAAACACTGCACAAATACAGTTTCCTTCAAACTGGACATCATTTACAGCAAATGCAAGGTGATTTTAAGACAAATACGCTACAATATTCCTTTCATAACTTTGCTGCTGTGAAATGTACATTTCTCCACTGCGAGACTAATAAAGGCAAATCCAATCCAATATGCATAAACCAAATGCAACTAACCACTTTTGAAAGCTTTTATGAATATTTATAAACTGTCTGTTGCTGCACATTTTTAACAAATCACCATTTCAACATAACCAATGCTTTTTAATCCTTCGCCTCAACATGAAAAGATAACCCCAGAATGCCGGTTAAATTTGAATAATTGTCTTTTGGGTGCATAAAGTGTGAGCCTGCCTGTACTTTGTGAGCGTATCTTATGCTGGAAAGGAACCTGCAGGCGTGAAGTGTGTGATACCTTCTCTTTCCCCAGAGCTCTTCTTGTCAAGGTTTGTTAAAGGCAAAGTGTCCAATGTTCTCATGGCTTTATGACCAACATGATTTTGGAGTAAACTCATTATTACGTGCATTTTCATCACAATCTCCCCAAATGGAACCGTTATCTCAACAATTCTGTCTTTGGTCTTTCTCCCCTCTTCCAATTTGACCCTTATTTTGACACATGCACAGTCACACAGCGTCCTCTATGTTCCGCGGTGCAGTGTTTTGGAACTGTAGAGACAGGATGAACGGTGGATGTGACAGCAAAAGAGACATATTATTATTATTGGCATTAGAGGAAATGGTTGCGCGAGAGATGTGTGTGGTAATGTGGAAGCATGTTTTGGGTGACTGGAAATGACTACGACAATGTCCAGTTTGAAGGAAACTGTATTTGTGCCGTGTTTGTCAACACACAAGCTGTCACTGTAGTAAACAATCTTAGAGTGAGTGTTTTTATAATTTGGTGATATGTGTGCCGGGGAGTAATTATTTTTTTCCCCATTGTTTTATACAGTGTACAATGTTTTTAACGGCAGCATTTGAGGTTTGCCAGCCCGGAGTAGCCAGATTGTCACCTCAAATTTGGGGACTTGGAGATCAAAGCAGGGTGCGGAGGGTCCAGTAGGATTTTCCGCGCCCTAGTTTGGATTCTTGCAGTGTGAAAGTCCTCGAGAGTGGGTAGGGCGGTGCCAATGATTTTTTCTGCCGTCCTAACTGTCCGTTGAAGTCGGATTTTGTCCATTTTTGTGGCGGCCCTGAACCAAACGGTGATGGAAGAACACAGTATGGATTCGATGACAGCCGTGTAGAAATGTTGCAGCACCTCCTGTGGCAGGCCATGCTTCTTGAGCAGCCTCAGTAAGTACATTCTCTGTTAGGCCTTTTTCAGGATAGAGTTGGTTAGATAAGTATATAATAAAAAAAATAAATATCTGACATACTAGCACAGGGGTCGGGAACCTATGGCTCTCGAGCCATATATGGCTCTTTTGATGATTGCATATGGCTCGCCGATAAAACTAATTACATATTCTCGTTTTTTTCTATGTTCATTTCCCGTTGGGCTGCAGTTGGCTCAAAGCACAATTTTGATTGGATGACACTGGCCTAAGTCGGCCGAATGCACCATTTTGATTGGATGATACTGGCCGTCATGTTGAAACAGGTAAACGCCCCTTTAAATGAGCCCAACTTTAGCACTTCAGCGTGAATGCATTAGAGGAGAGAAAATGTTCTGATTCTAATTTGCAATGAAACAATACCATCGATGAAACAGTCGAATGTCAGTGACATTTTAACAAGCCCCATGTTAACGTTAGCATTGACATACATCTGCGAGAAGCAGATTGCAGATAGCAAATGTGGAAGCTTATGAGCCGTGTGCAGGCTAGCTAGCAGTAACTTCGCCTCTGGACCGGCAAGTTGAATTTCATTCCGATCGTTTGCCAATCACGAGGAACGGAAAACCATTCATGTTAACGGTGAGTACTATCACAAAGTTATTTTAAATAATACATTCTATATTTTGTTGAAAAGTGGCCGCGCATGTTTGCGTGCGTGCATGTGTGTTTGCGCGCGCGCGTGAGTGTGGCTCTCACTGAAAAACATTTCTAAATATTTTACTTTTATGGCTCTCTTAGTCAAAAAGATTCCCGACCCCTGCCTTATACCGATTGTGTCACAGTGAAGTCAAGTTACATTATTTATGTAACCCTTAATTACAAACAGTCTCAAAGGGCTTAATTTTCCCACAGTTAGCAAATATTCATGACATCACCTGACCTTAACGTAAATAAAACTGAAATTACAAAAGAACAAAATATCACATTCTGAGACTACTAGCCGCTCATTTATAACCATGCGATGTGTAATTATGACAGTTCAATAAAATGCATTTTGTGTAAGTGCATGTGTGTGTGTGCGTATGTGTGTGTGTGTGTGTGTGCGTGTGTGTGCGTGTGTGTGTGTGTGTGTGTGTGTGTGTGTGTGTGTGTGTGTGTGTGTGTGTGTGTGTGTGTGTGTGCGTGTGGTGCATGTGTGTTTTACCTATTTGTATTCATTCACAGTGCCAGTTACCTACCCAAGGATAAGAAGCCCATCTGGCTGATAATAAATGCCAAATGATATTCAATTCTCTTGTTAAACAGGCTTGCAGACGCTTAATGCACTTTTGCAGCAATACTAAATGTGTCCCAGACACAGGTCCATCACATCTGCCCACATGGGCCACCAACAACTACACCTGCTGAGGTCCGCTTTCCATTACTGCTCCACAGACCCATCACTCTCCAGCCGCCTCCGCTTACATTCGCACGCTTGTCTATGTACAACACTATGTGTACAGACACACGTTTCCCCTCCGAGGCAAAGTAACACTTGTACGCATACTGGTTCAAAATAGAGCATGTGCAAAACGGCATAAACACATTGAGAGTTGCAACACGTCCAATGCAATATTGGACGTGGAACTATGCAAGGGGTGATTCTCACTTTCTCTACTTCAAATGCCTGAGTATGAAGAGAATGTGGTGAGAATGTCGACAGGTTGGGTAATCGGACTAGTGAAGCTCAAAGACACACAATTCAGGAGCTCCTTGGAGCAGGACATGCATACAAGGAAGATTACTGAGAGAAAAATGCATTAATTCTTCAAAGTACTGTTTCCATCTTGCCAACACACAATTGACACCTGTTAATACATTGCCATCTCTATCCTTAATCACCCGAACCTGCTGCAGGTCCTTACAATCTTTGTCTCTCTGTCTCGCCAGCCTGCGATCAGTCTCGCCTTCCTTGCTGTCCAGCCGAGCATACAAGTCATCATAGGCCTCTTGTTTGGCCTTTGCCACCTTTACTTTAACCGTGCGCCGCATCTCCTTGTACTGCTGTCAACTCTCGTCCGTCCTCTCAGTGTCCCACTTCTTCTTTGCTAACCTCTTTCTCTGTATACACTTCTGCACCTCCCCATTCCACCACCAAGTCTCCTTATCTACCTTCCTTCCACTCGATACACCAAGTACTTTCCGAACTGTGTCCCTGATTATGTTAGCTGTAGTTTGCCAGTTATCTGGAAGGACCTCTTGCCCACCCAGTGCTTGTCTTACCTCTTTCCGAAATGTCATGCAACACTCTTCCTTTTTCACCTTCCACCATATTGTCCTCACTTCAGCCTTTGGTTTCTTCATCTTCCTGACTGCCAGCGTCATCCTACACACCACCAACCTATGCTGTCTGGCTACGCTCTAATCAACCACTACTTTGCAGTCACTGATTTCCTTAAGATGGTGACGTTGACACAACATGTATTCTACCTGTGTACTTCTGCTTCCACTCTTATAGGTCACCCGATGTTCAACATGTCCATTGAAGTCTCCACCAATTATAACCCTCTCACTTCTCGGGATGTATGTATGTATGACTTCATCAAAGTCCAACCAAAATTCCTCCTTCTCCGCCAGCTCACATCCTACTTGTGGGGCATACCCACAAACAACATTGAACATCACGCCTTCAATTTCTAGCTTCAGACTCAGCATTCTATCTGATACTCTTTTTACTTCTAAGACATTCCTGACAAACTCCTCTTTTAAGGTACCCCTAACTCCATTTCTCTTTCTGTCTTCACCATGATAGAACAACTTAAACCCTGACCCTAAGCTTCTAGCCTCCCTTTCCACCTGGTCTCCTGGACACACAGTATGTCTACCTTCCTTCTCTGCATCATGTCAACCAGCTCTCTACCTTTACCTGTCATTGTTCGTACATTCAAAGTTCCTACTCTTAGTTCCACACTCTTGGCGTTGCATTTCTCTCTTTTCCTCCGGGCACACCTCCCTCCTCTCCTTCTTCGACCAACAGTAGTCAACTTCCACTGGCACCCTGAAGGTCAACAGTACCAATGGCGGTCGTTGTTAACCCGGGCCTCGACCGATCCGGTATAGGATTCAGAGGTTTGATTAGCATATTTGTTTTGGCAATTTTTTTTTACGTTGAATGCCGTTCTTGACACAACCCTCTGTATTTATCCGGGCTTGGGACCGGCACAATAAGACACTGGCTTGTGCCCCCTTGTGGCTATATATATATATATATATATATATATATATATATATATATATATATATATATATATATATATATATATATATATATATATATATATATATATATATATATATATATATATATATATATATATATATATATATATATATATATATATATATATATATATATATATATATATATATATATATATATATATATATATATATATATATATATATAGTAAAGTCTCGTTATATCGATATTCTCAGGAGTCGGAAAAAATAAATGGGGAATCATTGATATGGCATGTAAATTTATCATAGGGTTCATGGATTGCGTATCTAGCATGCTTTTTGTACAGTAGTGAAGTGAAAAATAAACTTGTGCATCAAATAAAAACATCTTTTTTAATGACTATTTCCTTTTAAAAATGCAACCAATGCAAAAAAAAATCCTCACGTTGTTCTATTCACACGAAACCACGGACGCCAGCATGTACAAACATTAAAAACAGTGAATGTTGCAAGCGATAAAAGAAGATATCTGAATGCAACACAATTAAATACATGAATGAAAAAACAAAACTGCAACATTTACATTACTTACGTTGATAAAGTATTCTGCTGCACGTCAAACACTTTCGCGATCAAGGATTTGCTTGTTGGATTGTCCTCCACCGTCACAATTGCCTTGTATGTTGTTCGGATATCATAATTCTTATGTTTACCCATGGTTTAAATTGGTGTTGAACAACAGCACTGTATATAAGCTCTGCTACACCGTTTTTATTGTGCCCGCGTCAACAGGATAAACAGACTCTATTGCAGCAGTAATGAAAGACGCGAGCTCTGCTACGATTTGTTTTATTGTGAAAGAAACACGGAAGCCGGTTAAGTGACTGGGGGATCTTTAATACAGTATGGCATGTACAGTAATTTTCAACATCATCACGCTTCAGCAGACAACACACTAAACATTTTTGCAAAGAACGATTGCATTCATATACAGTACAGTGTACAAGTACATAAGCAATGCTTACATCTTATTACATCACTCCTAAAGACTTTCTATGACTCTGTGGTGGCATCAGCCATCCACTATGGCATTGTCTGCTGGTCAGGCAGCATCACCACCCGGGACAGAAAAAGACTGGAGCGCTTTGTCAAGCGGGCCAGTTCTGTCGTGGGCTGCTCGCTGGACTCTCTAGAGGAGGTGGGCAACAGACGGACGCTAGCTAAACTAAAAGCTATGACGGACAGCCCCTCCCACCCCTCCTGCCCATCCTGACAGCTCTGGGTAGCTCCTTTAGCCAGAGACTATTACACCCGCGCTGCAAGAAGGAGAGGTACCGCCGCTCGTTCCTACCGACTGCTGTCAGGCTTCACAATTCCCAATGATCACATGTGAAAAAAAAAACCCCAAAAAAAACTGGACACCTGTAAATATGGGTTGTTGCAATATATCTAAATGCATTTCTTGATTCTGCACTATGTACAGTCTTGTTTATAGAACGGTTTTTGCACATCTACATTTGCACAGTATACAGTTGACATTTTTATTTTGTTATGCTTAGAATATCTTGTTTTCTATCCTTTCACTCCCACCCCAACCCCATCCCTCTTCAATTGCTGCTGTGGACTGCAAATTTCCCCATTGCGGGACGAATAAAGGTATTCTGATTCTGATTCTGATTCTGATCCAAATGCAAAAGTAACAGCAGCCATGTTCGGGTTACGGTTGACAGTCAGCAGGAATGGATAGATATAGTAAGAGTTCGTAGGGCGGCCTTGCCAGTGGCGAAACACCGGTCAGCGCTAACTCCCTTGCCGCCCTCCTTCTCCAATCTCTCCCTTCTTTCTTTTCTCTGTGGCAGTGGCAGAATCACACCACAGATGGAGACTCTTCAAAGCGGTCACACCAGCGGCAAAAGCCGGGTCACTGCACTGGCTCTCAGCGTTTTTTTTGTCTTCCTTTCTCCCAATACATTTTGCCCAAGGCACTGTCAGAATCATGCCAGAGAATGAGGCACTTCAGAGGGCTTCAAAGAAAAAGTGTTTCAGTCATTAGTTAGCGTGCAAATAAAAATGATCATGTACTCTCAACAAAAAAAAATCTCTCTAGCAATCATGGTTGACGGGTCATTTATATCTGTATATATATATATATATATATATATATATATATATATATATATATATATATATATATATATATATATATATATATATATATATAGATAGATAGATAGATAGATAGATAGATAGATAGATAGATAGATAGATAGATAGATAGATAGATATACATCTCTGTCTCTATCTATCTATCTATCTATCTATCTATCTATCTATCTATCTATCTATCTATCTATCTATCTATCTATCTATCTATCTATCTATCTATCTATCTATCTGTCCGTCCGTCCGTCCGTCCGTCCGTCTGTCTATCTATCTATCTATCTATCTATCTATCTATCTATCTATCTATCTATCTATCTATCTATCTATCTATCTATCTATCTATCTATCTATCTATCTATCTATCTATCTATCTATCTATCTATCTATCTATCAATATTTTAGACGTACTATATTTGCTCGGATTATTATGATTGTTGGAATGTTTTACTGACTTTCATGACCCTCCTGTGCTCAATTCCTGCTACATGAACAATCAGTAAAGCAGTTGACTGGTGCGGTCTAGTTCAGGCTGGACATCACATAAAGAAATAGTAGCTTTTTGCCAATTTGCCAATTTAAATATTCACTGAGCAAAGCAAGTACCACAGCTGAGAAGATAAGAGATCACTGTTCTCGAGTTTTAAAAATCCACCCTTTTATTTCTGTGTCAGGCTGAAAACAGAGGGTGTCATATTTCTAGCACAAGTGACAACACACTCTTCGCCTGTCTGACCCTGTACATCCTGACAATGCTATCAAATGCTGAAGGAGTGGAAAAAATCTTAATCCTGATCAAATTTTATGTGTTGGAATAAAATTATTATTTTAAGGCCCATTTGTGCAGTCTTATCTGACCTCATCAAATGTTGCAGACAGAAACGGAGCAAGATACTGTATATTTTAATCAATGACAAAGACCTCCCGCAGGAGTAGTTTAAGACATATGTTGAACACAGGAAAGACTATAAATAGAGGAGTTAAAAATATTCCACAAAAACAGTTTATGACAACTCAGGCAAGACAGCTTTTCTTCTGTCTGTTTCAGAGTCCCTTCACCGGATAGAGAAAATGTGTTCTTTTGATTTCAAATAGGAAAAGACAAGCGGCAAGTAGTGCACGAGAAGAAAGAATATATTGTAATGTGTTCAGTATTTTGAAGTTACTTTTGCACCGGAGATTTGTTTTATGAATCATTGTGTACAGCGTCCACATTTTACTCAACTCAAAGCTGGATTATAAAATATGACTTCAGTAAATTGAATTTTATGTGTTTTTTTTACAATGCTTTTTTGATGGCATTTCAAAATACAAAGACATGTTGATACTTCCTAAACAAGGATTGCTTGAAGAGGTATACAGCAACAACGGTCAATTCAAATGATCCAGATGACAGCAAACAACAACATATAAATAAATAAATACATGAATACATAGATTTTGTATGATGTTTGTCTCATCTTTGTTGTGTTAAAAACAGAAAGACTTTTGTTCCCATACTGTTGATACTCAAGATGAGGGACACTGAGTTATTATGACTTTTATAATCCTCATTGCCAACACATATGTCTAATTACAGAGATGCATTTTAACATGAGTGTTTTTTTGCCATCATCGTTTAAAATACGTATGCCTCCCTTAAATTGTGATATTATACAGATAGTAGCTCCTGTGGGTGAGTCACCAGTAGGCTAGCACTCTGTCTTTTAATTACTAGCTAATTAACACAGCCAATGTAGACTACGCGATGTCCTCATTTCTCAGCACCATTTCCCTTCAACCTGCTTCAACGTATAACAAGTACAAGAAAGGTGGGGTGTCATAAACTTCAACTCGTCCAGAATTCTTCAGCCCGGATCATCACCAGAACCCCATCCTTTCACCACATCACCCCCGTCCTCCAAGAGGACGACTCCACTGGCTCCTGGTCAATATAGAATCAACTTTAAAATTCTTCTTTATACATTTAACACTATCCATAACCTTGCCCCCCCCACCCCATACCCATCTGACCTTACTCAAATTTCTATTCCCTCTCGTTCCCTCAGATCCTCTTCCTCCCTCTGCCACTGTGTGCCCCCCGTCTCAGCACGATGGATGACAGAGCCTTCAGCTGCTCTGTCCCCAAACTTTGGAACTCACTTGCTCCCAACATTCATAACATCGATTCTCTTCCCACATTCAAGTCCCATCTCAAAACCCACCTATTTAAAATTGCATTTTCTTTGTAGTTCTCTCTCATTTCTATTTATAATTGCATTTTATTTATTGCATTCTATTTGTGATTGTATTTTATTTATTATAGTACCTATGCTTGTCTGTGACTGTAAAGTGTCCTTGAGAGCTTTGAAAGGCGCTAAAATGTATTATTATTATAAAAATCAAAATGTATTGTATTGAATTGTAAATATGATTGATTAAAGATTGTATTAGATATTTTCATGACGTATGGTAATATTGTGAGCCTTGAAAGCTTTGAAGGCACATTGAAAGTGCTTAAAATGTGATGTATTATTATTACTATAAACTGATTGGGAAAAAAAAACATCAGCACTGTTTGACAGGTAGAATATTTGACTAAATTAGACCGACCCATTGTGGTTCATGAATAAGAATATAATTTTCAGCTGCCGACCATAAATACTCCCAGTTGGATTCTGTAATGCCTTTAACCTTGTCAGAATAAAATGAGGCACACCATTCACACAAATGACTTGAATTAAGAAATTGAAATTCCGTTTAAACATCACAAAACATCCTGTACAATCGTGAATAGAAGTGACAATAAAACCAAAACCCAGTCAAAACGTCCAAATGCTGCATTGCACAGATAGTCTAATTCACACACAGCAAATACTGTTTGCATGTTTAGCAAGGTCCAAACCCCCTCATTGCATTTTTAACTAAATAAGCCTTAAAACTACACACAACATACCTTATTCTATGTATAATAAATGTGCTATTGTAATGAAAGAAATACACTGCATTGTATCAAAGTCACAAAGAGAGGCACATTACATGAGGGCTGTAATTAAAGAAATAAATTGTGCTGTAATATAAAGTTTTATTTGCCTTTTTGATGGTCGTTGATGGCTTATGGAAGGACAGTCACCTTCCATAAGGACTGTTGGTAACTTAACCTCTGGTGTGGCTTCTCTTTTTTCTTTGGAGACTCCTCATCATTTTTGCTGATTAAAACCCTCTTAGTTGACACCTGTTGCTTTCTGACTTGTAAGGTCTTACGAACCTGAGGCATCACATTATCGTTCATCATGTTGATGATTGTCATAGCCAGTCTTTTCTGGATGGAACTGTTCGGTAAAAGGCAGGACATCATTCCACTTTGCCAACATTGCCTTCTCCTCCTCGCCCTCAGATGTTCTTGAACCATCCGTTACTGGCTTTAAAATCCTCACTAAGCGCCGAACTTCCAGTTTGGCGCATGGCGATATCGGCGTGAATTACCCGTGCTTTCTCGCATAAAATAGCTTTACTCACGCTGTCACCGGATAGCTGCTTTTCGCTAATCCAAATTAACAGAAGTTTTTCAACTTCTTCGATTGCCCGAGACCGTCACTTTGAGAACACGGAAACACCTTTTACAACAGACGCACCTTTGATGGCTTCTCTGTTTCGGAGAATGGGAGCAATGGTTGACTTAGCATAGCCGTGCTCGGCCACTAAATCACACAAACGCACACCTCGTTCGTGTTTTTCAATTATCTCCTTCTCAGCGACGGTGATTTTATTGTGTGTCTTCTTGGGCCTAACACGAGCCTGTGGTGGGTTTTTTTTTCGGTCCCATCATAGTAAAATTATCAGCAAAAAGCTCCAAGTAGGCGATCGACGTGTGCATTCAATGAGAGGGCGTGTGGAAAGTAGCGCCGGCTGGAGCGCTGTTCGGTCGTGTGCTGCCGCCGAAGATCACTCCGCCAGCCGTGGTGGGTGTGTATTTTGAAAATAGTGCTTATTATAAGGTATAATTTTCATAAATTTGACGTTCTTAAGACGGAAAGTTTGTAAGATAAGGTGTTTGTAAGTTGAGGTCTCACTGTATTACTAATAGCTAATAATGTTTCAATGCAAATTTGTTAGAAATAAAAGATGGAATGACGCATCATAGTTATAATGGAATTTTATTATGTCGTGTAGGATTTGTATGTGTGTATGCATGTGCATCTGCATGTGTGTATGCGTGTGTATGTGAGTATTAAGATTCAAACGATGAGTGAAGGGTTTTAGTCAGGATCTTTATCTTGAAGGTGCTTTATAGATTGAAATTTTGTCTGCTTCACAAAGTTGACTTAATTTACAATACTGTAATTTGTTCTTCCTCAAGACCTTCTAAGCCACATCATTGTCCAAGAGCCAAGCTTTATGGAATAGCACACAAAGAGCAAAACCAAAGATGGCCATTCCTGTCCGAAATGTCAATTTTAGAGATGACTCAGAGCATCTGGTCTGTGCCCACTTGATACCAAATTCAGGTGAATGTAAAGTTCTGATGTGCACATTGTGCTGAATGGTGTAAAGCGGTGGGCCATGGCCAAGCAACATTGAAAATGTGTATGAAAATGAGCAGGATAACAATGTGTCATTTAATTACTGCAATGATTGTTCCTTTCTAGTTATTAATCATAAAAGCCACCTTGAATAATATGAATTAATATTACTTCTTGAAATGCACGAACACATATGCGGCTCAAAAAGAATGCAGGATGCATGGTTGTTGTGCCGGTCCCAAGCCCGGATAAATACAGAGGGTTGTGTCAGGAAGGGCATCCGACGCAAAAGCTTGGCCAAAACAAATATATCGGATCAAACCTCTGAAGATGGAGGACACTGATTCGTTGTGGCGACCCCTTGAAGGGAAAAGCCGAAAGGAAAAGAAGAAGAAGAAGATGGTCGCACCCGACCCATGTGCATATGCAATATGAAGTCAACTAATTAAACTTTTTACAATCACTTCTCAAGCCAGTCATTCATCGTTAACCATGAGAATTACAGAATAAGATGGAGTAAAAAAATGGCCACAGGCTGTGGTGTCATGTGATCACACATCTGGCTCATTATTGATTATTCTAGCCACTTTACACAAAATAAAACAGCAGAATGCAGTATTGTATTATGAAGTGGCCACAGCACAAATGTTTTGGTGTAAAGAGCTGCCTTATTACAAAACCGTGAGGATCGGAAGGGGATGATGAATTTTTAGCTTCAAATGATGCTGTGTAAGATTTTCTGGATATGTCTGATTAAGGGTGGTATTCTGGGTTGTGGGGGGACAACAATTTCAGGTACACTTCTGAGATGACCGCTGTAGTAGAACGAATAGCATTCTCAAACTCCTTAAATCTCGCACTTAGAAAGTCTAAATTGCATCAGGAAATATGCAATTGATTTATGTAAAAAATATTTTGCTGCTATGCCACTTTAATGCAAAGAGGCCGACAAGTACTTTCGGGCACATTTTTTCCATACATTTGTTGGTCTGTGTAAGCTCGCAGTCATACAGGCGTGGTCCATCGATGAAAAGGTTTCTTCAGTCGTCATCTGTACATCTTTAAAGGTGTCGGACGTTTCGCTTCTTATCCAAGATTTTCTTCAGCGAACTAAAGTCTTGCTGGTAGTTTCGGCCTTAAATATATCCCTACTATCCAGACTTGGCGGTGCGGGACCCTGCTATGATTGGTGCCCGCTCTCAGGTTGGGGGGAGCAGAGGACTACTCCCTGCGGCTCCACTGATTACTTCTATTGTCCTGACTGACGATTGGCCTGATTGCCCCATTTGCTCTGGTATCACCTCATCAGCATAACAAGGTCTATGTTGCCTAAGCAGTCTCTTGTACGAACGATCCAAATTGAACCTCACACCACCATGTCGGTTTAGTGAAGGATTTTGCTGTTTTATGAAAATCGCTTCTTATATTCCCCTTTCAAACCATCTATTTTCGCTAAGATGTTTACCTCATTGTCGTCAATTGAGTGGTTGCTAGCTTTTATGTGCATATGTACTGCCGATTGAGGCCCACTAGTATTATCCCTGCGATGTTGATAGTCTTTTTTTGGAGAATGTGTTTGGTCTCCCCAATGTATTGCCATTTACAATTTTCGTTCTTACAATGTATTGAATAAACGACATTACTTTGTTTTTCATTTGGCAGCCTATATTTTGGATGCACTAATTTCTGCCTTAAAGTGTTTATCGGTTTGAAATAAGTAGGAATTTTGTGTTGCCAAAGGACCTGCAAAGTAAGGTACTGCTACGCCTCTTCTTTTTGTATCTTGAGAATTTTTGGTTTCATTCCCTATTCTTTCCTTTTGACATTTGTTAAAAGACCACTGAGGGTACCCACAGTTTGTGAGTGCTCTCCTGATGTTTTGACTCCTTTTATCTACCTTCGACACTTGTTGGTATTAGTTTAGCCCTATGCTGGAGAGTTCTGATGACTCCTAGTTTGTGTTGTAGAGGGTGGTTAGAATCAAAAAGTAAGTATTGGTCAGTGTGTGTGGCCTTCCGAAAGACTTCTGTTTTTAGCGCTCTGTCCTCTTTTATAATTACTTTACAATCCAAAAATGCTAGTTGTTTCTCTTTAATGTCCTCAAGAGTAAATTATATACCTTCTTCCCCTTGGTGATATCTTCCGCAAATTTGAAATTCATTTTCACTGCTTCGCGGATGACACCCAGCTCTACCTCTCCAGTAAACCCGACGCCTCTCTTCCACCTGCATCCCTTACACTTTGCCTCTCAGAAATCAAATCCTGGTTTTCTCATAACTTTCTCAAACTAAACAGCGAAAAAACTGAACTTCTCCTTGTCGGTACAAAATCCACCCTTCACAAAGCAAACAGTTTCTCTCTCACCATTGACAATTCTACCGTGTCCCCCGCCCTTCAGGTTAAGAGCCTGGGTGTCATCCTTGATAGCACACTATCTTTTCACTCCCACATAAATAACATAACCCGGTCTGCATATTTTCACCTCCGCAATATCAATCGTCTCCGTCCCTCTCTCACCCCTCACACCACTGCTATCCTCGTCCACAGTCTCGTCACCTCCCGTATCGATTATTGTAATTCACTTCTTTTCGGGGTCAATCAAAAATGTCTCCATAAACTCCAACTAGTCCAAAATTCCTCAGCCCGGATCATCACAAAAACCCCCTCATTTCACCACATCACTCCTGTCCTCCAACAGCTCCACTGGCTCCCTGTTAAACTCCGTATTGAATTCAAGATACTTCTGTTTACATTTAAAGCCATCCATAACCTTGCCCCCCCTATCTGTCTGACCTAATTCAAATCTCCGTTCCTACTCGGGCCCTCAGATCCTCTTCCTCCCTCCACCTCTACACGCCCTCTGCCCGTCTCACAACGATGGGGTGCAGAGCTTTCAGCCGCTCCGCTCCTAAACTCTGGAACTCACTTCCACCCAACATCCGCAACATTGACTCCCTTCCTACTTTCAAATCTCACCTGAAAACCCACCTCTTTAAACTTGCTTACATGGTCTAATTTATTATGCTGTTTTATTATTTATTGCTTTATGCATGATTTTACTGTTTTGTGTGTTGTCTTTGTTGTAAAGTGTCCTTGAGTGTTCAGAAAGGCGCTTGCAAATTAAATGTATTATTATTATTATTATTATTAAATTTAATGTTAATGTCTATCGAGTTGAGGTGATCTGTGAAGGATTGAATTTCTTATTTTTTAATTATGACGAGAGTATCGTTCACATATCTAAACCATTGCCTAGGTTTTGTCCCCGGGAGGGCCTGTTTCTCCATCTGTTCCATGTACAGATTAGCCACTGTGGTTGAAACTGGTGAACCCATATCACAAGCATGAATTTGTTTGTAAATGTTTTCCCTAAATTGAAAATACGTAGTATTAAGGCAAATTTCCAATAATTGGCAGATGTGGTCCGGTTTAAGTTTGGTTCTTTCATGCAGAGAAGCATCCTCCAGCAGCCTCGTCCTCACCACTGAGACTGCTGGTGGGGTTGGGACAGATGTAAAGAGAAAAGTCACATCGTAAGATACCAATGTTTCCTCAGGTTCCAATATGAGGTCTTAGATACTCTTTGCAAACCCTGTGGTGTTCTGTACGTTATATTCTGTGTTACCAACCAACGGAGCTAAGATAGTTTTTTAAATATTTGCCTACATTGTATGTAGAGGAGTCAATGCTACAAACTTTGGTTCGCTGAAGAAGCATCTTGGATAAGAAGCGAAACGTCCGACACCTTCAAAGAAGTACAGATGACCGCTGAAGAAAGCTTTTCATTGACATACATATTTTGGCTTACTTGAATATCGGCGGGACACTGTTTCCTTTTGCCACTTTGAAGTTTTGTCAATGTATTGATCAATGTTGATAATTACTTAACTGAATGATCATTATGTCGTGAAGTATGTATGATGAAGTGTTTATACATTTGAAGTTTCACTGTTACTGTGGGAAAGCATATCTTCGATGTGGCTTGTGAAGAAAATGTGTCTTACACTCCTGACACTGTTTATTATGTTATATTTAAGTCACTGCAGATACTCCATGCTTCTTTTTCATTGGGCGACCATCACACTTCTCATAATAGGCAGCCAAGCATTCATAGGATGCTCCATAAAGCCTGCCAGAAGATTCACTAAATAAAAGTGAAGAAATACTACATATGTTTAATCAATACACTTGCCGTGAAAATGTGTACGTGTGGGTGTAGGTCTGCGCTCAATGTTGGTCTGAGAATTGATGTTTGAAAGGCAGACCAACAGAGCATGGCAGTGTTTACAAATTGTGCTAATTTCTTATGTCAACAGCAAGCTTAATGAGAGACTACAATACTGCCGGGTCAAATGCATGAACATTTTGTGGTCATTACAGTTCCAAGAAATATTTTAACGTTTTTTTCATCTGACAAACCTGCTTTACTCCACAATAAATTGGATTCTCTCTTCAGAGGAACAGACCCTTACTCTCAAAGGATTATTGTTGACGCTTCCCTTTTGATTAACTGATGTTGATGTTTACCCACCCATTTAAAATCTCATTTTCTGTGTAGCTCTTTCTCTTGATTCTATTTAAAACTATATTTTATTTATTGTATTCTATTTGTGGCGCTTAAAATCAGAATCAGAATCAGAATCAGAATCAGAATCATCTTTATTGCCAAGTATGTAGAACTCACAAGGAATTTAATGTTAAGCAGATTCCTTACTTACAGAGAGTGTATTGTAGGTGTTCAAATACCTGACATGTTTCGGCGACTACTTCCGCCTTCGTCAGAGTGTCACGGATGTTGCTGTGACGCGCATTTTCAGCTGGTGTTGCTATGAGGGCGTGACCTACCTGTCAGAACTGACAGGCAAGCCACGCCCCCCGCTGTCCGCTCGTCCCTCCAGGATGCTGCTCCAGGTAGTAGAGAGCATGTAAGCTCCCTCATCCCTGTTGATGGTCCTTGGTCCTCGCTTTCGGATTTCAATGGCCTCCCTGATCCAGCGCTGATGTTTGTTGTCTTCGGTGCGGATGACTCTGGCCTTCTCCCAGTCCATGATGTGGTTCTCTCTTTTGCAGTGGTCCGTGATGGCTGATTTATGGTGCTCCTGTTGTGCTTGTTCTTTTATTGCTCTTGTTTGGATTGTTGCCGTCTCCTTCTCGCACTCGTTCTTGTGCTCTTTTTTTCTTGTATTGAAACTCCTTCCTGTCTCCCCGATGTATGATTTATTGCATGACTTGCATGGGATTTCATATATTGAGTTACATTTGTTTTCCGGGAGTATTTTGTCCTTTGGGTGTACCAAGATTTGACGGAGAGTTGTGTGTGGTTTGACCGGTGTGTTTATGTTGTGTTTCCTCAGTGCCCTTTGTATGCGTTCTGTGATTCCTCTTATGTACGGTAGTGTTACAATTGCTCTGTGTTCTTGTTTGTTTGTTTGTTTGCTTTTTCTTTCTTCCCTGTCTTGTGTTGTTTTTGTTTTTGACCTGCTCTGCCCCTTTAGTTATTGCCCACTGGGGATATTGGCATTTTTTCAGTGCGTGTTGTATATGTTTTTCCTCCTGTGTTTTGTCTTCCGGGTCCGTGATTATTGTGGTGCGTTCATGTAATGTTCTGACGACTGACAACTTATGAATAGTGGGGTGTTCAGATGTCCAAAGGAGATATTGGTCAGTATGTGTAGGTTTCCTGTGTACATTTATTTTGATGTCCCCGTTGTCCGTGTGGTGTATGTTCAAGTCCAAGAAGGCGATGGAGTGGTTTGTTTCTTCTTCATGGGTGAACTTGATACTGTCTGTGGTGTCTATGGAGTTGAGGTGTTCAGTAAGCTGTTGCGTATGTCCTGTTTTGATTTTTTCCAAGATGTCGTCCACATACCGTTTCCATAGTGTTGGTTTGTATATTTCCGGGGCTGTTGAAAGTGCTTTCTGTTCCAGGTCCTCCATGAAGAATCCACACGTGATGGCAGAGAGTGGGTCCCCCATGGCGAACCCTTCTTTTTGTCTGTATATGGTGTTTCTGTATTGGAAATATGTGGATGTGGCTATGAATTGAAGTAGCTGGGTTATGTCTTGTGCTGTAAGATTTATGCGTTTTTTGAGTGTCCTGTCTGTTTTGAGTCTGTCCTGTACTATCTGAATGGTGGCTTTGGTGGGTGTTTTTGTGAAAAGTGAGATGACGTCATGTGATATGAACATTTCGTCTTTCTGTAATTTTATGGTGGCGAGTTCTGTGGCGAGTTGCTTTGAGTTCTCGCAGTGTTGGTCCGTGTGTCCCAGTAGCGGTTTTATTATTTCCGATAATGCTTTGGAGAGGTTGTACGTGACTGATCCGATGCTGTCTACTATGGGGCGGAGGGGTGTATCGGGTTTATGTATTTTTGGCGTGCCGTAAATCCTGGGGATGATGTTTGCTGTAGGTACCAGGTGGTTGTACGACTCTTTGTTTATTTTATTTTCGTTTAATAGGGGTTTGAGTATTGCTTTAAGTTTGTTTTTCTTTTCTTCTGTTGGGTCTTTCTTTAATATTTCATAGGCGTCGTCTTGTAATAACTGCTGCATCTGTTTTTCGTATTTCCGACGAAGGCGGAAGTAATCGCGAAACATGTCAGGTATTTGAACACCTACAATACACTGTCTGTAAGTAAGGAATCTGCTTAACATTAGTTATCAAGTAGACAGGATGAATTTAGTACAACGATCACAAGGAATTTGTTTCCGGTAGAACACGCTGCACTAGTATCATCGTCAAAAAAAACTGCTAAGTGGCACTATACAGTTCCATTTTGGCTACTGTTGAAAGAGTTCAAAGAGTTCAAAGAGTTAATGGCTTGGGGGAAGAAGCTGTTTAAATGTCTGGTGGATTTGGTGCGCATGGATCGGTAGCGCCTGCCTGAGGGGAGTAGCTGGCAAAGGTGGTGGGTAGGGTGCGGAGGGTCCAGTAGGATTTTCCGCGCCCTAGTTTGGATTCTTGCAGTGTGCAAGTCCTCGAGAGTGGGTAGGGCGGTGCCAATGATTTTTTTCCGCCGTCCTAACTGTCCGTTGAAGTCGGACAATGTATTATTATTATTATTATTATTATTATTATTATTATTATTATTATTATTATTATTATTATTATTATTATTGGATTGGATATGCCTTTATTAGTCTCACAGTGGAGAAATTTACATTTCACAGCAGCAAAGTGATGAAAGGAATGAAAGTAGAAAAAGGATTATTATTATTATTAATAATAATACAATGCAAGCGATTCTGAGGAAACCATTTATTACATTTACAATAAGAAATGCTTATCTCAAAGATAAACAAGTACATCTTTCTCATCGTATGTGCATGACTGCAAAACCAATGAATACATTTTCAGAGAACAGCTTGTGAAGTCAACTTGTTTCATTTTTTTTTTTTTTACCCAGAAGAAAATGGAAATCAATTTCAGAGGATCAGTGTTGCACAGCTTCAAGTCCTTTCAAGGACAACTGGAGCAAAAAATGAGTCACCCCCACTCTCTCTTCGCCCATCGTCCACCCCCTCCGAACAAAAAATATATACAGTAAAGTCTTGTTATGTCGATATTCAAGGGAGTCCGAAAAATATCGATATAACCGGGACTATCGATATATCCGATCCTGCGCCGAACTGCATTAAACAAAAGCCGCCAAAAGAGGGCAGCCAAGCTCCATATAAGAAACGGAGCTGGCCATTAGGTCCCTTTTTTTTGGGAGATGTTCCCCCAATGTTGCCTCAAAATGGCACATATAATTCTTTAATGATTGTAAACATGTATGCTTTAATCTTCAGAACTACAGTGTATTTGAAAAATATTTATAACTGGATGTGTAACAAGAAAGCATATTATCCGAATCTGAAGCCATTGTTTGGATTCACAAGCAATGCAAGACGTCTTGGCGTGAAGTCATTTTTATTTGCATTTGAATAAAAAGTGACATTGGCTGTCCTTTAATACACAGTATGGAATGTTAATAATTTTCAAAATCATCGCGCTTCAGCAGACAAAACAAGAAACATTGTTGCAAAAAACGATTGCATTCATATACAGTACAGTGGGCATGTACATAACACAACAGGGAAACTGCAACGCTTACATCTTACTGTATTATGTATACAATTTAAAAAAGTCATCAATCTTCTTCTGCTTCCCATTTTTACCTTTTAACACAATCACTTCAATCTCGTCTGCTACACACGAGCTAGCGTCTGAAAATGAAAATGGCTCTGCTACACGGGTGCTGGGCACGTAACCAAGTCACCTGACCAAGTCGACCAATGGCGCGACTAATGGCGTGACACGTAACCAAGACACGTGACCAAGTTGACCAATGGCGCGACCGATGGCGTGTCACGTGACAAAGTCACACGGCCAAGTCAACCAATAGCGCGACCGATGGCGGCTCATGTGACCAAGTCGACCAATGGCGCGACCGATGGCGGCTCACGTAACAAGACACGTGACCAAGTTGACCAATGGCGCGACGGATATATCGATATAAACAACAAAAATGGCCGGCGGGGGATGAAAAGGAGCACCGTAATAACTGGATTATCGTCATAACCGGGTATCGTACTAAACGGTACTAATTATACATAAAAAGACTAGAAATGTGCAAGGGAAATGAAAATAGTATCGTAATAAGCGGTACTATCGATATAACCGATATCGATATAACGAGACTTTACTGTATATGAGTTAACAGTGTCTGAAATTACGTCACAACTTCTACGTCGGGCGTACAACTTACAGACGGTCTCCGTCCAGGTGGCCGACAACTTTTCCAAGAAAAAAAAATAAGAGTTTTTTTTTTAATCAAACGTTTGCTTTATTCAATGAAGCAAACGTTTGAACGGAGATTTCGAAATCGGAATAATTTATTAGTTTTGGAAATTTTGGAATTTCGTTTTGTTTGTCAATTTGCATACTCGGCACGGCAGCCAATCAGAAGCCTGCTTTCAGCTTCCGAACTTTCCTGAGCGTTATAGGAGATGCCAGCGTGACATTGTTTATTATGATCACGTGATCGGCCGCTAACTTCTGGGAGGCCGATAGCCAAGGAAACACAACAGTTGTCAGTGAGTGTTTTGTAAGCTTATGACTTTCATTTTCGGTTTTGATGAATGAAAGTCTTTGCGTTTCAGTACAATGGTGATATAGTGTGTGGTTGTTGGCTGTAGGAACCGTTTTGTGAAAGTATCCGAGTTAAAATTTCACCGAATACCGATCGCTGAAGAAAACAAACCGGTCCGTCTGGCAATTTGCATACTCGGCATGGCAGCCAATCAGAGGCCTGCTTCGTGCTTCGGACTTTCCAGAGCGTTATAAGGTTCTCCAATTTCATATCTTTTTCCAAAGTTGCCTCACAGAACCTCAGCCCCTGATCGTAGATTTCGCCATGCTGTATTCCCTAGCCAGATAGTATATATAGTTGTACGCACTACTTTTCTTTTGTCACTTTTAGCAGCACTTACTTTCTTTGGAGGCATGATTAGGGGCTAAAACTCTTCATACACCTATATTAAACGCTACAGCAAAACGCAGCACGTCCGCAAGCGACAACAGTTGGTCACGGAGAGAGCGATACACCCGTACGCCGCTCCGCACCCCACCCTCGCATACGCACTCACGCGTCGTATTGGCCACATGCGGCTCTTTGGTTGATTTCATGCGGCTCTTAAGGGGCATCCACATGACAAGTGTAAAAAATGTTTGGCGCTGGCGCTGCCATTCATCCCCTATGTACCGTAATATCACGACCATTGCGCGCGCTGCGCATTGTGGAGAAAATTGACGACTTTTAAGTACACCTGATAGTCGTGAAGACTTTTAAGTGCACCTTATAGTCGTGAAAATACGGTATTAAGCTGACCATGTGACGTCAACACGCATGAACGTGGGATGAAAAGCAATCATTTATGTCGTAAACCAGGGGTGGCCAACCGGTCAGACTTGACACAAATTATTTACGACGTAAACAATTTGTGTCACGTTCGCTCTCAAAATGGCAGGGAGAAAATGCAGAGCTAAACGAAAATATGAAGACGAACAGAGGGCGTGTTTAACAGAGTGGGAGACTTTATATTTTTTTGTTGAACGTAAAGGCAAGCCATTCTGCCTTATCTGTCAGGCGTCATTAGCGCATTTCAAAGTGTCAAATCTTCAGCGCCACTTCAACTCACTCCATGCAAACATCGACCAGGAATTTCCCAAAGGGACTGAACTTGGCAAGCACAAGTCATACAACGAAGGGGAGTTTATTAAGAAATGCCTCAGTGACGCTGTTGAAATCTTGTCTCCTGAAAATGACAAACTAAAACGAATGGTAGCGGATGTCTAACTGTCCCGCCATACTGTTGAACGCAGAATATCAGACATTAGCACGGCTATTGAATCACAGCTGCATTTCAGACCTTCAAGCGTGTGAGTATTTTAGTGTCGCATTGGATGAAAGTTTTGATATACAAGACAAGCATCAGTTGGCAATATTTGCACGGTGAAAAAGGATTGTGTGATCAAAGAAGAACGAAACAATGACGGCTTCACAGAGGAAGCTGAGTTGGAGATGATCGATCTTTGTGAGGAAGACCAACTGAAACCTGCTGTAAGGGAAGGGACCATTGGGTTCTGGAAACGCGTGCCAATGGAAAAATACCCCACTGCGAGACTAATAAAGGCAAATCCAATCCAATCCAATGTCAAACCGGCTGCGCTTAAAATACTGTCAATGTTTGGGTCAACATACGTCTGTGAGTCTCTGTTTTCTACCCTGAAACATGTGAAATCAAAGCATCGATCCGTTCTGACTGACACTCATGTAACAGAATTGCTTCGAGTGGCAACAACAGAATGCAAGCCAGATTTAATGAGGATGTTTTAAGACAAGAAATGCCAGAAGTCCCACTAAGCAACATGCACGCTATTGTAAACTATTATATTTTTGTTTGTGGACTTGGTTGAACAGAGTTTGTGTGTGTAAAGACAATGTTCTTTGTTGGAAATGTTCCTGAGGTTTTAGTACTCTATGAGTCAATTTCGGATATATAATTATTAATTAATTATTATTAATTATTAAAATTTGATATTTATAATAAATCTGGCTGAGCAGAGGTCTGCATGTGTGAGGGATGGGGCGATGGGGTGTTCACGTGTGCCCATGTTTATGATGTAGCTCTTTGCAGTAACATAGTAAAAAATGTGGCTCTTAGTCTCTGACTGGTTGGCCACCCTGCCCTAGACAGTCAAGTTTTGCCACCTTATATTTGGAGCTGTCAATTAGTTATAAATGTGAGTAGTTTCAGTAGCAATACTTCCTGCCACCTACCCAAGCGTGGGATTTCTATGGCTTATTCAGCCATAAAAACAAAAAAAAATAAAAATGAATCTCACTGTTTCCACCATAAGAAGAAACAAATTGTTTGTGAGCCTCACTTTCGGAAAAAAACCCAAGACATTTGCTCTCTTCAGCAGCCCCTCAGTCACTCAGTTATCCCCAGTGAAGCCTGGAATTAAAACAAAACATGTCTTGTGATGTTTCACCTCTAATAGGCGCCAGTGCTTGGTGCAGCCACCTGAATGTGCAAGAGGACAGACGCTTAAAAAATATATATGCATGGCTAGATTGAAGAGGGGATGCCTTAATTTAAATACGTCCTTGTAAGCTCTCAGTCGTACAGGAGTGGTCCATCGATGAAAAGGTTTCTTCAGCCATCATCTGTACTTCTTTGAAGGTGTCGGACGTTTCGCTTCTTCTCCAAGAAACTTCGTCAGCAAACTAAAGTCTTACTGGTAGTTTAGGCCATATAGATATATCCCTACTGTCCAGACATGGCGGTGTTGGGGCGAGCAGAGGACTTCTCCCTGCCACTCCACTGATTGTTCCTATTGTTCTGACTAACGACTGGCCTGAATGCCCCACTTCCACTGGTATCACCTCATCAGTATTCCTAATGCTATTTTGCCCAAGTAGGCTGTTGTATGAACGATCTAAAGTGAACCTTAATTTAAATGTCACTCCACCAAGAGTACATACATTTCATGAAGGTGAGTAACTGACACAGATAAGTCAGACAACCGGTGTTTGCCCAAAACGTGAGTAGCAGCGAACGCCTTCTGATTCAAGTACCCAGAAAAATATGTTAAACCTCCTAAAAGAGGAGAGCCTTCCAGAAGCAGAAACACTTTGATCGCAATTCACCTATCAAACCTGAATGGTAGAATGGCCAAAAGGAAACCATTCATTCCTAAAATGCACAGGGCAGTCTGTCTGATGTTTGTCCAAAGGCACCTGATGAACTCAGATACCATGATGGAAATATTCCCTGGTACATGTATAGTATTTTTACATAATCAGTAAATTATTAGCCTTTCTGTCAGCTTTGCCTTTTTTCTTACTCTTGATACTGATCTTTTCCATTTCAGTATCTAGCCTCTTTGGCTCTGTCTGGATTAGACATTCTTTTTTAAGAAAGCCTCTATCTCCCTATTCCCACAGCAGTTAAAAGGCAAAAGAGGAGATGACAAAATGGTAACACCCACCCCCATTCATACTCCCACTCCTCTATTCCGTTTTCGACTGTAAGTGTACAGACATTATCTCAGTTAGAAGCCTTTACGTCAAGCACTATTTTTTTGCAATGGAGTTCTTAAGGTTTCCTGGCATCTATTATGAAGTAAGAGGGAAAGGGCTTGGCAATCATTAGACAGTAGGAGGCAAGGCATTTTAACTGAACATTCAATGGCCATTACTGAAGAGGCGAGTGACTGAGAGATTATAGCGAAAGAAATGGCAAAGAGATGGAAAACGCTTTTGCCCTGTGGAAATAAATCAGAAATGGGCAAACTATGGCCCGTTAGGCTTTTTAATTCGGCCCGCCGAATTTGTTCAAATTATGGTAAAAACAGTGTCTGAAAGTCGTGACAAAAACTTAGCAGACAACAGGGCAGACGACTCTGAAAAGTTGCCTGCCCCATTTTTCAGAACTTGACACACAATAAGATGATTAATCACACAAAAAACCATTGTCACAAAGTATAACGTTTATTTAATAAAGGATGTACCTACCACAAATGCTACCTTGCTTAATTTACGGTAAATGTCCATGGCTGTAGATTTTGCTGCAGTCGTCATTTGTCATCATGGTGCACAATGCAATGTTTGCATTGCTTGCTACAAACCACTAAGCCCCCTTCATAACTCTCAAGTACACTTTACAGTCACGATTTAATGTAAATTTACGTTTGTAGCGTCACATCTGTTGTTAGCTTCTTTTGAATCTTTCTTCTGGGCTGAGGTTCTGTGCATCTATTTTGGAAAATGACATTATAACGCTTGCGAAAGTCCGGAAGATCGTTGTGAGACGGGCAGAGGGCGATTCAATACGGAGTTTAACAGGGAGCCAGTGGAGCTGTTGGAGGACAGGAGTGATGTGGTGAAAGGAGGGGGTTTTTGTGATGATCCGGGCTGAGGAATTTTGGACTAGTTGGAGTTTATGGAGACATTTTTGATTGACCCCGAAAAGAAGTGAATTACAATAATCGATACGGGAGGTGACAAGACTGTGGACGAGGATAGCAGTGGTGTGAGGGGTGAGAGAGGGACGGAGACGATTGATATTGCGGAGGTGAAAATATGCAGACCGGGTTATGTTATTTATGTGGGAGTGAAAAGATAGTGTGCTATCAAGGATGACACCCAGGCTCTTAACCTGAAGGGCGGGGGACACGGTAGAATTGTCAATGGTGAGAGAGAAACTGTTTGCTTTGTGAAGGGTGGATTTTGTACCGACAAGGAGAAGTTCAGTTTTTTCGCTGTTTAGTTTGAGAAAGTTATGAGAAAACCAGGATTTGATTTCTGAGAGGCAAAGTGTAAGGGATGCAGGTGGAAGAGAGGCGTCGGGTTTACTGGAGAGGTAGAGCTGGGTGTCATCCGCGAAGCAGTGAAAATGAATTCCAAATTTGCGGAAGATATCACCAAGGGGAAGAAGGTATATAATAAAGAGAAGGGGCCCCAGGACAGAACCTTGGGGCACACCAGAAGACACAGGGGAGGACCGTGAAGTGAATGAGGTAATTTGGATAAACTGTGAGCGGCCAGTGAGGTAGGAGTGAAACCAACTGAGTGGGGTGTGTGTCACGCCTAGAGTGGAGAGTCGGTTGAGCAGGATGGGGTGAGAAATGGTGTCAAAGGCTGCAGATAGATCAAGAAGGATGAGAATAGAGAGGGAGCCGGTATCTGCTGCTATGAGAAGGTCGTTCGTGATTTTTATGAGGGCTGATTCAGTGCTGTGGCGGGGACGGAAACCAGACTGGAATTGTTCGTAGAGGTTATTGTGAGTGAGGTGAGAGTGCAGTTGACAGGCGACGGTTTTTTCGAGAATTTTAGCGATAAATGGAAGATGCGAAATTGGACGTAGGTTATTGAAATCATTGGGATCTGAACCAAGTTTTTTCAGGATTGGTGTTACAGCTGCGGTTTTAAGAGGGACAGGAACAATTCCAGTGGACAGTGAGGAGTGAATAATAGCTGAAATAAAAGGGAGGAGAGCAGGTAGACAAGATTTGATGAGGACAGTAGGGAGGGGGTCAAGTTGACAGGTGGAATTCTTGGACTTGGTGATGAGGTCAGAAAGTAAGGAGGGATGAGGGAGTTCAAAAGACGACAGCAGTTGATAGGGAGTAGGAAGGTTGGGGGAGGGGGGGGATACAGAGGAGCCGAGGTGCTGGTGGATCTTGTTGATCTTTTCAGTGAAAAACAGAAGTAGTGCGTTGCAGGTGTCTGAGGAGTGAAAGTGTGGGGGGAGAGAGATAGGGGGTTGAATGATTTTGTTGTATAGGGAAAACATAGTCCGTGAATTCCCACTGTTAGCATCAATCAGTCCAGAATAGTATTCCGATTTTGCGCGTGTGATAGAGTCCTTGTAGTGGGTGAGGTGAGCTGTGTACATGTCCTGGTGGGTGGTGAGGCCGGTCTTTCTGTAAAGTCTTTCCAGCTGCCGAGTTTTCGCCTTGGTGGAGCGGAGTTGGGCGGTGAACCAAGGGGCGGATCGAGTGAATTGGACTGACCGGGATTTAACAGGAGCAAGGGTGTTGAGCATGTGTGCAAGGTCCATGTTGTATTGGGAAACAAGTTCATCAGGGGGGGAGTTGTAGTCCGGTTTGAGGTTGGCAGCCATTGCAGTGAGGGTGACAGTGTCAATGTGTTGGATGTTCCGATAAGTGATGATGCGCGGTGGCTTGGGGAGAGAGAGTGTGATGGGAACGTTAAATGAGACGAGGAAATGGTCCGTTACAGGAAGTTCGTTTGCTGTGCAGTTGGCGGGGGTAAAACCACAGCAGCATATTAAGTCCAGGATATGCCCTTTTATATGCGTGGGGAAATCAGAGAATTGGTGTAAGCCAAAACTCTCCAATGAGGAAATAAAGTCTTTGGTGAGGGGATGGGTGGAATTGTCAATGTGTATGTTGAAGTCCCCAAGGATAATAATATTTGGTGACAGAGTGGAGAGGTGTGTGAGGACGGCTGAGAAGTCTTTTAAAAAGTCACGATGTGGTTTAGGGGGACGATATACAGTGGCTATAACTGTGGGAGATGGACCAGAAATTTGACACGCAAGGCATTCAAATGAGAGAGTTTCCGGGACTGGTACTTGAG
Organism: Hippocampus bargibanti; assembly: GCF_051943395.1. Taxonomy (NCBI): domain Eukaryota; kingdom Metazoa; phylum Chordata; class Actinopteri; order Syngnathiformes; family Syngnathidae; genus Hippocampus; species Hippocampus bargibanti. Next base: position 17,919,862 of record NC_142739.1, on the reverse strand, counting down.
TGACTTTTCCAGATCTCGCGGTAAAATATCGCGAGACCGCCTCCGCGGCCCGAGAGGCGGGGTTTTGAGAGGTAAACAAACCCAGGTGGCGTCGTGTCGTTCAACTCGGAAAAGTCCCCCGCTGTTTGCCAGGTCTCATTCAAACAGAAGAAGTCCAGCTTACGGTCACTAAGGATGTCTTGGATAAGACAACCCTTACCCGTAAGCGAGCGGATGTTCAGAGGCCGAAAGTGACGCTGGTGGTGTCATTTTGAGGGGTATTGGCCGACCTAGCCAGGCCGGCCAACACACGGTGTTGCACGGAGCGGCTGTAACCTATGCGTGGCCGGCGGAAAGATGACCACAGGGAGGTGATATCCTTGGAGTCGTCGAGGTGAAAGTCTCGACGTGATCCGCGGTGGATATACCTCCGGGAAGGGCGGCGAGCGATTTCCGGGAATCGGAAAATCGCCTGTGGCACGCTCGTCCACCGGGAGCGGAGTTCAAGCAGCTCTGACGCCGAATATTGCAGCCGTCCAACGGGTCGTTGGAGGAGCGACATGATAGCACCCAGCAACGTCCAGAGACAGGCAGCGCCCAGGTTAGCCCTCAACAGCGGGTACAGGTGGGTGGAGATCGTCCGTGTTCTTGCTCGACAAGAAGCAGGCTTCTGATTGGCTGCCGTGTCGAGTATGCAAATTTCAACTGCAGGTAGCCTATGTCTGTGTGCTTGGCGACGGTATACGTGTACTGTTTGCGCGTGAAGGCGAGGGTGTCCGTGGCCAGTTTGTAGAGCGCGCGGTCAGGACAATCCATCCATGATTTTGCGGAATTTAACACAAGTAGGTATTATTGAGCTTGAATATTTCGTGGTGGAATAATATGTTTTGAATGTTTAAAGTGATTCCATTTTTCAATAAATGTTGATTTCTTTAACTTTGCACCTTCGATTGAAACTTATTAAAAACACACGCAATCTTGATAAATCACAGTGCAATCAATCCAAGATGGCGCCGCGGATGGCAGCCTCGGTCACACGCTCCCTAGTATTGTTCCTGGTTTTGTCATTTTCATTTTTTTTTTGCGATCCTGTGCGACTCAGTTACACGAGGGAAGAGTTACTGAGCATTGGGGAATCCACTCTTGGACTATTTTCACCGACACACCAAAATCTACATGGTTTTTCGGGGCTGCTCGCGAGCGGCGTAGCAGCTCTGTACGGAGCTTTGAGACGCCGGCGTAGGAGGGGGAAGCGAGCCGGCGTGCTCGTCAAGCTACGGCAGCGTGGATTTCGAACGCCGCTCCCATCGATCCACCTCGCTAATCTACGCTCACTACCAAACAAGATGGACGAACTTCCGCTTCTCACAAAGACCAATAAAACGTTTGCCCGCTCTGCTGCGCTGTGCTTCACTGAGACTTGGCTCAGTGACCGCCACCCGGATTCCGCGCTACACCTACCCGGATTCCGTCTCCTTCGGGCCGACCGTGACACGGAGCAATCGGGGAAATCCAAAGGCGGTGGACCATGCTTCTACATCAACGAAGAATGGTGCACCAATGTCACGATGCTCGACGCACACTGCAGCCCTGGTTTGGAATCGCTGTCTCTCAACTGCAAGCCATTCTACTCGCCACGTGAGTTCGCTTCCTTTATTCTCGTTGCCGTGTACATCGCGCCACAAGCTAATGCTAACACGTGTATACAAACGCTAGCGGACCATGTAAACAATCTCGAACTAAAATATCCAGAATCACCCCTGATCATTTTGGGCGATTTTAATCAAACATGTTTAAACCGTGAACTTCCCAAATATAAGCAGCATATTGACTGTTTCACCAGAGGAGAAAACATTCTAGATCATTGTTACACAGCACTCAAAGGCGCATACCGGTCTGTTGCGCATGCAGCATTGGGTCTTTCTGACCACTATTCAATCCACTTAATTCCCACATACAAACAGAAACTCAAATGTGTAAAACCGGTAGTCAAGACAGTTAAAACATGGACAGATGAAGAAAAGTTATCGCTACAGGAATGCTTAGACTGCACTGATTGGAGCGTCTTTGAAACTTCAACGGGCACATTGGATGAATACACAGACACTGTAACATCATACATCAGTTTCTGTGAGGACATGTGTGTACCAACAAAGTCCTTCCGCTCATTCAACAACAACAAGCCATGGTTCACTCCCAAACTCAGGCAGCTTAGGAAAGAGAAAGAATCCGCATTTAAAAGCGGCGATCGAGCAGTTTACAAACTCGCGCGAAACAGGCTGACGAAGGAAATTAACATCGCAAAGAAAAGTTATGCAGAGAGGCTTAACAAACAGTTCTCCGCTAACGACTCTGCATCGGTGTGGAATGGCCTGAAAGCAATAACAAATTATCGTTTATCTTCCCCCCAAGCAGTGTACAACAATGGTATGGCTGATGAGTTAAATACATATTTTTGCCGATTTGAAAAGGACACCCCCATTTCCCTGGTCTGCCCACCATTACCAGAAACTACCGTATCTCCGCCCTCTGCCCTACAGATCCACGAACTGGACGTTAGACGGCTCTTCAAGCAGCAGAAGATCAAGAAAGCTGCAGGACCTGACAGAGTGTCCCCCTCCTGCCTGAGAGTCTGCGCTGACCAGCTGGCTCCGGTCTTCACACAAATCTTTAACAGATCCCTGGAGCAGTGTGAAGTCCCATCCTGCTTCAAACAGTCTACTATTGTCCCAGTTCCAAAGAAACCAGCACCCTCGGGATTGAACGACTATAGACCTGTTGCTCTGACGTCTGTGGTCATGAAGTCCTTTGAACGCCTCGTGCTGAACCACCTAAAGAACATCACCGGACCTCTGCTAGATCCTCTTCAGTTTGCCTACCGGGCAAACAGGTCTGTGGAGGATGCAGTCAACATCGGACTGCACCACATCCTCGACCACCTTGACAACACAGGAACCTACGCAAGGATCCTGTTTGTGGACTACAGAGCTCTGCGTTCAATACCATCATCCCAGAACTCCTCATCCCCAAACTTCTCTAGCTTGGTGTGTCCCCCACGATCTGCCAGTGGACCCTCAGCTTCCTGACAGGACGGACACAACAGGTCAGACTGGGAAATATATCACCCACAACACGAACCACGAGCACTGGAGCCCCGCAGGGATGCGTCCTCTCTCCATTGCTCTTCTCTCTCTACACGAACGACTGCACCTCAACGCACCCAGCTGTCAAATTCATAAAGTTCGCAGACGACACCACGGTCATCGGTCTCATCAAAGACAGCGACGAGTCTGCGTACCGACAACAAGTGGAGCAGCTGGAGCTCTGGTGCAGCCGTCACAACCTGGAGCTGAACACGCTGAAGACAGTTGAGATGATCGTGGACTTCAGGAAACATCCATCACCACAGCTACCCCTCACACTATCCAACTGCCTTGTGTTAACCGTTGAGACCTTCAAGTTCCTGGGAATCACAGTCTCCCAGGACATGAAGTGGGAACTCTATTCTGAAAAAGGCCCAACAGAGAATGTACTTCCTGACGCTGCTAAAGAAGCATTGCCTGCCACAGGAGGTGCTGCAACATTTCTACACGGCTGTCATCGAATCCATCCTGTGTTCTTCCATCACTGTTTGGTTCGGGGCCGCCACAAAAATGGACAAAATCCGACTTCAACGGACAGTTAGGACGGCGGAAAAAATCATTGGCACCGCCCTACCCACTCTCGAGGACTTTCACACTGCAAGAATCCAAACTAGGGCGCGGAAAATCCTACTGGACCCTCCGCACCCTGCCCACCACCTTTTCCAGCTACTCCCCTCAGGCAGGCGCTACCGATCCATGCGCACCAAATCCAGCAAACATTTAAACAGCTTCTTCCCCCAAGCCATTAACTCATTGAACTCTTTCAACAGTAGCCAAAATGGAACTGTATAGTGCCACTTAGCAGTTTTTTTGACGACGATACTAGTGCAGCGTGTTCTACCGGAAACAAATTCCTTGTGTGTTCTACATACTTGGCAATAAAGATGATTCTGATTCTGATATGTTATTTTAATCTATTTCCATTTCCTCCTCCCAGTATCTGCCAAATAGTATGTAAACGCCATATCTTGCATATTCCTTGAGACAAATTTATTAACTGATCAGGGATATTTTTCACATTTGAAAGACAGTTAATAAATTGGGTTGTAGTGTTCTTACTGTGCTATGAGGTTTGTACACACTACATTTAAAGGACAACCGGCACCATTTTTTTTGTTTCCTACTGACATCAGAAAAACGTTTTATAGCATCTCAAATACCCAAAACACACAGGCTGATATTTTTAGTCAAATAAAAAACACTAATAAAAATGACTTCAAAATGAATGGCCAGTTTCAGAAGGTCCCGTCCCCTTGTTCTTGACGTCACGCCAAGACGTCTGGCCTTCCTCGAGAATGAATAGTGGCTTCAGATTCGTAGAAGATGCTTTCTTGTTACTCATCCAGTTATGAATATGATTCAAATAGTTTTGAAGAGGCAAGCATAAATGTTTGCAATTGATTAAAGGAGTCCTCCCATATCTATTTGAGCCGTCAATGATAGCAATGTAGCATCCAGAAAATGCTCCGTTGGAAATGCGCTGATTTGTCAGCTGGGAATTTGTGTCAGCAAGTTGTCTTGGTGCAACACACAACGTTTCACCATCACGTTATTTATGTGTTTTTCTTCTAATTTGCCATCAACATGGATCAACACCAAGTTTTCAGACCAAACAAAGTACCACAAAATGCATTGTGTGTCCTTTCTCAGTCAGGGGCGTTCCTGACATGACATCACGTCAGGAATCGTCACCAACTCGAAAACAAGACCATGAATATTCAGAGGGAGTGTTAAAACGTAAACTATAGCTATATGCTGTGGAAATATGCTCAGTCGAAGTCATTTGAAGTGATTTTACAAATTATGGACATAACTTGTCCGAAGGCGTCGGTTGTCCTTTAATGGTTTTGGTTTAGTATTCCCGGCCCAAACACTCCCTCCAAATGCTCCTGGCCCGGCCCCTCTGTCAAATTTTAGAACCCATTGTGGCCCGCAGGTTAAAAAGTTTGCCCACCCCTGCTATAAATCCTCTATGGTCACGAAATAGCATCATTAGCCAGAGGGTATTTTGGATCACTGAATTTGCTTAAGTTCATTCTCAAGGTAAGGGTCAACTATTTTGTGAAGAATTAGAGCCAAGCATTTTCTCAGAGACCATGGTGCAAATTGCAAGTGTAAACCAATTTTATTTGTTTTGTGTTTTGTGTGATGCCACCACAAAAAGGAACAGCAGACTATGAAAATATTGGTGCAACAATGGAAAGTTTAAGACACTTTTCTATTTTTTTTAGACTCAGTGCAATATTGATGAAAGGATGATGTCACTCACTGATTTTTGGCATATCAATTATAGTCAATATCTTTGGGGAAAACAGTTAAACGGGGGGGGGGCATTCCACTGCATTGTTTAGGACATAATTAAATAAGAAATTATTTTTTTTAATCTGTGATTAAGATTTCAAAGGTTATGTCTACTGCGTTTGTAAGTCCTTTATATTTCATCCATATCAATTTCCCATGAAGTATTTTTGCCAGTTGTTTGCTAACATTTGTTTTAGACACAAAAAAATGAACCATTTATGGTCGAGTCGTAAATAAGAGTTTATAACGTTTACGCTATTTTCCTCAATTTCAAATGACTCCAAGACAAGTTGCAGTGGATATTGTTGGCTTTATATTCACAATAAAATATTTAAGATGTTCATAACCTTTGCACAAGTCAAAGCCAAAAGACCTGATGTGAATGTGTAATAGCCTCTGCATGACTTTTATGATGGTCACCTTGACAGACCACACCCAATAAATATTATTTTATGCAGTGGACCGGACTCGACCTTACACTACAAGTATGTCACTACCCAGACTCCTACCGCTAATTCCTCATTCAAGTCGCAGGGGTAGTGGAGCCTATCCCAGCTGTCTTCGGGCAGGAGGTAGGCAGGGGGACACCTTGAACTGGTTGCCAGCCAATCGCAGGGCAAACATAGACAAACAACCACTCACTCTAACACTCACGCTTTGGGTCAATTTAGAATGTTCAATCAGCCTGCCATGCGTGTTTATGGAATTCAGGAGCAAACCCACGCAGGGCCGGGAGAAAAACTCAAATTGCAAAATGTTGTTTGTCTTTGTAGAGAACATTGAGTTGCACAGGTATGATAAGGACCTTATCATAAGGCGCAAATAAATAAATAGGATAAAATTCAATTACCTTTTGGGACACATTAAAAAATGCTTCACGATTACTTATGTGCAAAATGCATATTTGGATGAGTGCTATTCTTAGGATGGGCCAACTCGAGTTCAGGTCGCCCTACAAAGCCACTAGTGGTTTTACTCTGTGTGCCCTGCGATTGGCCTGCAACCAAATCAGGGTGTCCCCTGCCACGTGCCTGACAAAGGCTGGTATAGGCTTCAGCACCCCCGCGGGCTTAATGAGGTTAAAGTGGTACGGAAAATGCATGGAGTGATGGATGAAATCCAGATACAATCATCACAATCAGAATCATCTTTATTGCCAAGTATGTCACCCCTAACTCATATAAATGTGGTCTGCACGGGCAAATAAAAAAAACAACATTGAAATGGAATAGATATTCAGCGCTATTTATCAAAATATGATACACAATATATCGACATAAATACAGAGGGTTGTGTCAGCAAGGGCACCCGACATAAAAGCTTGGCCAAAACAAACATGCGGATAATAAAGTTTGGAAAATACAGTACATTATAGAAACTGACTCCTTGTCCCCATGTTTTCCACTGCCTGCCAATGTCTTCTCATCTTTCCAAACTGGCTTAATGGGAAAAAAACATTGGGCCTGAGGACTTTTAACAATACATGTTTTGCTTTACATTTCGACGCAGGAATAGGTTGTTTGCTTCAGTCTTTTGGAGCAAATTCAGCCGCTCTACTCCTTTTTTTTGGGCGGGGGACGTGCTATTGATGGACCGCTTGTGTAGTATACTTTCCATTTGATTTTTTTTTTACACTGTCTTTTTGTCTAGTGATAGTTGGCGACCAACGGGTAGCACTTTCGGCCCCGCCAGCACCTGCACAGGTGCTGGTCGTCCCGATCAGTGGCAGACTGCCACGTTCTGATTGCCGACCAACGGGTAGTGCTGTCGTCCCTGCCTGCAGCCGCGCAGGGGTTGGTCTTTCCAATCATTGTCAGTTAAAAGAACTCCCGGCATGACCATTCAGTGTCGGGTCATTGCATTGTGCATTGTGCATGAATTGTATGCTGTGCATGTGTTTGTTTCATCTTGGCAGACTTTTACTTTTAGCTTTTTCTTTGATACTTTGTACTTTTCTGTTCAGATGATTTTGATGTTTTAGATTTTGTTCCTGTTGACTTTAATACAATTTCTTAAATACAACCTGCTGCTCCCTCCTGCTCCCTCCTGCCTTTTGGGATCCACAACCGCCATCACCACCTTGCAAACCGTGACGCCACCTGCCATTTTTGTCCTTATTGGCAACTTCTTAATCTCACCTGCCGTTTGGTAGATTGTTCAATTCGCAGTAAAGGATATGGCTATCTCATATTCTTCAATATGAGACACCTATCCAGATACTGGGGTTTCCAGAAGTCCATCTCTCCATTTTTGCACAGGAATAAGAGCCCCAATGCACACTCAACATGTCATCCAGATTGTTTTGCAACTGAGGCCATATACAGAAGCAATGATTGACATCCTTATCTCTTGTTAACTCTTGTCGAAGTGTTGTAATGACTTACAATAGATGGAGAAAAACAAGCTAACGTGAACGGTAGTAACATTATGTCCCCCTTTCTAACTTTCAGTATTCAGTGTCGGTCACGTCCTTAACTAATTATGTTCCAATGCGTTATGACCTGTGTCAAACTACACTCTGATTTATTGAATAACAAAGACGGGAGGGAAGAGAACTGTGCACCCAGTCAAGTGAAGTCAATTTTATTTATATAGTGCCAATTCACAAAAGACATCGGCCTCTATTTTCATGCCCAGTGTATTTCTGGTATAGTGAGAGGAAATTAGCGTTTGACCAAGTGTTGGGATTCTCACAGATGTTTGCAAATTGGTCCATTTAAAAAAAGGTCTGTACCATTGTGTCCATGAGTGTCACGTCACTTGAGGCTCGAGGGCTGGGCTCGAGTGACGAAAGGAAAGCGGGGACTGTGGATCCAAAATACATGGCGAGACAGATACTCGTATACAAAAGTCTTTACTGAGGCACGCATGAAAAAATGACAGCAGGATGAGGTGAGTGAGGGAGATCGGTGACAGCTGATCTGACGGCACGGAAGTAGGAGGGTAGCTTTCAGAATACTCCGACGGCGACTGTATTGCGCGATCGGTAGATATAGTCAGAAGGCACAATCAAGGGAATGACAATCAGCTGTGGGGACCCAGGTGCATGATGATGGGAGGGGCCGTCTCCAGGGAGCAGCGGAGGAAGTGACAGGAGGGGCGGGGCGCGCCCAGGACGGCGACGAGATGTGACAATGAGTACCTGCAACATGATTCATCGGTAATTGAATCTAAATTTCCATCATTTTCTTATAGAACAAGACTCTTTCATTAAATGGAGGACCAGGAAGCAGATTTTTTTTGCCATCCTGATCCACCAACTCAGCTATTTCAGCAACTAGTGTGTTGTTCTGGTTTACCTTGTTGTCTCATCAATTTGCTTACATTTAATTATATTGTTTCATTCTATTATTGTCGGTTCATTGAGTTTCTTTGATTTGTTGATTTTCGATTTGTTGGACTTTGTTATTTTAGTATTTGGAGTCATCTGACTTCCTAGATAACATTTTTTTTTGGTTTTGAAAATGAATTATGTTACAAATTATTTTTTAGGTGTGGCTCGGTGGTGAACCTCACAATGCAGAGCTGCACCGGATTCGGCCTTTGTGGATATTCTCCGGGCACTTCGGTTTCCTCCTGCATTACACTCAAAATTGTCCCTTGGTGTGAGTGTGAGCGCAGTTGGTTGTTCATCTTTGTGTGCGTTGCGATTGGTGGCAATCGGTTCAGGGTGTCCCGTGCCTTCTGCTTGAAAACAACTTGGATAAGCACCAGCGCCCCCTCAAGCCTTGGATGGATGGATTATGTATTTATTTATTTATTTATGTATTTAGACTACTCATGCTCCGTGTTCTACAAAACTAAGTAAATGTGGAATGCATTCATGACTTAATGTAGGACCAACTATGTGTACATGGAGTATTATAAAGAACAATGGGTACCTCGGAGACTCTGAGAAAAATAAAAAAAATACACATTAATTACACTGCTAGTTTCAATCCATGCTCCAGCTTTTTCTATTAAGGTAATTGCAAACCTCAGAGGGAAATTGCCAATTTGCCTGTTATATTAGACATTTTCTATTTGTTTTTCTGTTGGACAACTGTTATTGAATAAATCATTGAGTCCATGGTTAAATGTAACAATTATTCGACTGTGCAAATTAAATGAACAGTAAAAATCTCTTTATACGTGTTTATAAAGAAATGACAACATTAAATAGTCACTTTCACAAAAACAAGAAAGAAGCTTTTCGAATAAATGCATCTTGAAAGAAATTTATCATTTCTGCATCTCATTTTCCATTGTGACTTTTTTAACTGCCTTGCCCAGCTAATTTCATGCAAAAGGTAGAGTACAATGACTGGTTCCAGTTAATAATAAGGCAAGACCGAAACAACCATTCACCACTCCATGAAAGCACTGTTTGAATACACTATTTCATTCAACATTCAGTATTAACTCATTCACAGCCAGACGTGAGAAAATGTGTTCATTCCAGTGCCATTTTCACTCAACTTCAAGGACCCACAGAATATTGAGTCGTAGGACTACATAAACATTCACTGCAGCGTAAGAAACCTTAGATTCTCTTCTTTCATCACAAAAAAGGGTTAAATCCTAAATTGTATGGGTCTGGGGTAATATGAGGTGCAAGTGGGGGTGGCTGTACAAAAGGCAAATGCTGCCCCCTCGTGGAAGAGAAAAAAACGTTTCCAGAGGTCTGACCCGCGCTTTTTACATTTACACATTTTAAGACAGTTAAACATTATTTGGATCATTTATGTGAGATAAATGGAAACTAGACATTGAATACCAAGCGGGGAAAAATACTTGTTTCGCAAACAGAATTAATTTTACTTTCAGTTTTAAGAATAAATGTTATTTCAACTTTATTTTTTCATTGTTTCTTTGTGTCAATGTTTCTGACAAAGCTGTAATGTAAAGCCTGTTCATTAGATGCGATGGAAATCATAGTAGTTGTCAAGCTCACACTCCTGAGAAAGTCGGTGTTGGATCCAACACACACACACACACACACACACACACACACACACACACACACACACACACACACACGCACACACACACACACACACACGCACACATGTTTTTGATAGCCACACTGAACCCCCCTTTTTTTTAATCACCTTGTGTCAAATGCGATTTTTTTTGTACAAGCACGGGCCATTTAAGAAAAAGGACAGTGGGCCACACATGCTTTCAAGGCTCTGCTTTGGACACTGCTGCGTTACAACCACGGTGTCTCATCGTTACGGTCGGAGATGGAATTGTCTTAATGCATGAGAGTAAGATTGATGGGCCACTTAATTTCCAAAAAATACAAGGTTATACATCCTATTATTTATTGTGAGAAAAACATATTCGAGGGAGTTTTCAGATAACCTGTGACCATGATGAAGACAAGTGATGTAGAAAATGGCTGGACACACGGATAGATAACATAGAGGTATGGTGACATCAAAATGTCACTGTCAAATCTGGTTTGTATCTGGGGATGTTGTTGTTTTTGTTGTTGTGCCGTTAAACCTGCAGGACACCCAGCTGATTGTGGTATGATCGTTGAAGATCAGTGACGCTGGGTGATGACGTCAGCAGGGGGGCGCCAAGGACCAGGGGGGAGTGACTGCGGAAAAGGCATTGCATTGGAGGCAAAATAAAAGTTACCCACATAACCGCAACAGCAGGACTCACATGTGCCTTATTTGACAACACGCCATGGTGTCAGAAGTCCTGTAGTTAACGTGGTGTGCGTGAAGTGGATATTTTGGAAACGCGGCGGAGAGAGAATGGCAAAATAAGCGAGGTAGAGGATGGAACAACGGCACGGGCTAATGGAGCCATGGCGCGAGGTGCACAGCAGGCTGCGGGACCAGTCGTCACCGCGGGGCTGTGCCACGTTCAACATCCAGCCCCCAGAACCATTTGACTTCTCAAAACTGCAGGACTGGGAAAAATGGATCAGGAGATTCGAAAGATTTCTCCTGGCAAGTAACCTTAATGCGTGTTCTGAAGAAAATCAAGTAAACACACTTATTTACTGCATGGGTGACGAGGCTGATATTTTACGTGGGTTGAATCTGACGGAGGTTCAACGGTGCACGTATCAAGAAGTGCGGTGGGGACTCCAAGACTTCTTCGTTGTGAAGAAAAATGTAATATTTGAGCGTGTAATATTCAACCTGCGCTATAAAAAGGAAGGGGAGAGTGTGGATTCGTTTGTGTGCCCTAGCAGAGCATTGTAGCTGTGGGACGCTAAGCAATGAACTGATCAGAGACTGAATTGTAGTCGGACTAAGGGACAAGGGATTGTCCGAACGGATGCAGTTGGATTCGGATCTGACCCTTGAAAAAGCCATAAGAATAGCACGGCAAAGTGAGGAGGTGAAGAGGCAACAGTCTTATCTGCGAGGGGACACCAACTCAGAGGCAAGTGGCACCAAATCTGTTGACAGAGTGTTCAAGAGCAAATTAAAGACAGCTAAAAGCTCACCCAACTATGCCAATAGCCAGGTAAATAAGTCCCACAGTACTCACTTTATCAAGGAAAGGGGGGCAGAGTCAGCGTTCCAGAAATGCGGCAGCTGTTCCAGAGATGCGGCAGCTCTCCTTCCCATCCATCCATTGATTTTCCGGCCCATGAGGTGAAATGTCATGCTTGCGGGCCGAAGGGACATTTTCAGCGCGAATGCTAATTAAAATCTACGCATGAAATTACAGTGATGTTTACATCCCTCGTCATGTGCATACTGCCTTGCTGGGGAGATCTGTGAGCTGCAGGCTGCGGCTCGTCGCACGCCGAGGCAGCGTCATGATGCAGTCATTAAAGGACAACTACCCAAAAATATGCACTGGACTCGGAAAGATGCGGCAGCCGTACAAAATCAAACTGAAACCAGGGTTTGAACCTTTCGCTTTTAAAACAACAAGGAGGATTCCATTGTCATTAATGGACAAAGTCAAGAAAGAGCTATCCAGCATGGAACAACTCGGAGTGAGAAAGAGAATCGAGCAGCCAACCGACTGGTGCGCTGGCAAGAAATCAGGTGGTGTACGAATCTGTGTCGACCTCATCAAACTCAACGAGTCAGTCTACAGATAAAAGTATATCCTGCCGTCAGTGGAGGAAACACTAGCCATGCTGGCTGGAGCCAGGGTTTTTAGTAAGCTGGATGCAAAAATTGGGTTCTGGCAAATCTGAAGGGATATAGAATTGTCATACCTTCAACTATGACAAATGATGTTCTCGCTAAACTGCATGAAGGTCACCAGGGCGTGGTAAAGTGTAGAGAGCGAGCGCGGCGGCAGGTATGGTGGCCTGGGCTAAGCCAACAGCTGAACGAGTTGGTTCTCAACTGACGAACATGCTGCAAGGAGAGACGGAACCAAAGAGAGCAAATGATTCCTTCACCGTACCCAGGCCGACCATGGGAAAAGCTAGGAGCAGATTTGTTCATGCTCGGAAAATAGTGCGTATTATAAGGTTTTCATTTTCAGCCCTATCTCATCCCAATGAGGTCCTCGCCTGAGCAGAGTGGCTGTGATGCAGCGGAGCAGTCTTCGGGAGGCGATCCAGAAAGTCCATCAGCGTGGCCACTACAGCACAATCTTCCAAACCCACCACCCACTCCTACTACCAAGATCAGATTTGGGAGAGTCGTGGTGAAACCAACCAGGTTGGACTTATGATTTTTTTCCCCATTTTCCCTCCTACTTTCAGGCTCTGCTTGCAGGGTTGTTTCTTAAAAAAAAACGGGGGGTGGGTATATCACAAATATTGAGATGTACTTGTACATGCTGTTCTGTTTTTCCATACAATGTTCAGCCCATTACAGAGCATAGAGGAGGATCAGTTAAGATAGACCATCAAGTTATTGTTCTCGAATGGATTGTCTTAAATGTTTGTTTGCAATGTTTGTTTTTCCTATGTGATCCCTTGGCACAGTCTTAGAGAAGAGCAGACCTTTCAACCACGAGGCAGAATAATCCTGTGAAATCATTGGAAGTCTATCCAATGATTCGAGAAAGGGGATATGTGGTGTGATCGTTGACAACAAGATCAGTGGCGCTGGGTGATGACGTCAGCAGGGGCGGCAAGACCAGGGAGGAGTGACTTGGGAAAAGGGCATTGCATTGGAGGCAAAATACAGTGAGACCTCAACTTACGAACTTAATTGGTTCCCAGACAGAGTGTGTAAGGCGAAAAGTGTGTATCTCATTTTTTCCCCCATAGGAAACCATTAAAATGGGAATAATCCGTTCCCGGGTTTCCATAAAATATACTTTTCAACTAAATAACCCTTAAAACTACGCACAACATACCTTATTCTATGTATAATAAATGCTGTTGTATTGTAATGAAAGAAATACAATGCATTGTATGATAGTCACTTTATTTACATTTGTGATGGTCATTGATGGCTTGATGGAATGGCGTTGGAGGTCAAAGGTCAAAGGGAATTGCTGTTTGGAAAGGGCACATTACATGAGGACTGTAATTAAAGAAATAAACTGTGCTGTAAAATAAAGTTTTATTTACCTTTTTGATGGTCGTTGATGGCTTATAGAAGGAGAGTCACCTTCCATAAGGACTGTTGGTAACTTAACCTCTGGTGTGGCTTCTCTTCTTTTTTCTTTGGAGACTCCTCATCACTTTTGCTGATTAACAACCTCTTAATTGACACCTTTTGCTTTCTGACTTACGAAGGTCTTACGAAGCTGAGGCATCACATTATCGTTCATCTTGTTGATGATTGTCATAGCCACAGTCTTTTCTGGATGGAACTGTTCGGTAAAAGCCTGCACATCATTCCACTATGCCAACATTGCCTTTATGAGCTCACTTGATGCTGCAGCCATCTCCTCATCAGATGTTCTCGAATGATCCGTTGCTGGCTTTAAAATCCTCAATAAGCGCCGAACTTCCAGGTTGGCGCACAGCGATATCGGTGTGAATAAGCCGTGCTTTCTCGCATAAAATAGCTTTACTGACGCCGTCACCGGATAGCTGCTTTTCGTTAATCCAAATTAACAGAAGTTTTTGAACTTCTTCGATTGCCCGAGACTGTTGCTTTGAGAGCACGGAAACACCTTTTGCAACAGACGCACCTTTGATGGCTTTTCTGTTCCGGAGAATGGTAGCAAACGGGAGGTATGGTAGCAAACTGCCACTAAATCACACAAACGCACACCTCGTTCGTGTTTTTCATTTATCTCCTTCTTCTCATCTCATCTCTCATCTCATTTTCCGTACCGCTTATTCCTCAGTAGGGTCGCGGGGGTTGCTGGAGCCTATCTCAGCTGTCTTCGGGCACGAGGCGGGGGACACCCTGAATTGGTTCCTGAATTGGTTGCCAGCCAATCGCAGGGCACACAAAGACATACAACAGTCACTCTCACACTCATACCGAGGGACAATTTGGAGTGGTCAATCTGCCTGCCATGCATGTTTTTGGAGTGTGGGAGGAAACCGGAGGACCCGGAGAAAACCCACGCGGGTCCGGGGAGAACATGCAAGCTCCACACAGGGAGGCCGGACCGGGACGCGAACCGGCGACCTCTGCACTGTGAAGCCGGTGTGCTAACCACTCGACTACCGGGCCGCCCTTCCTTCTTCTCAGAGACGGTGATTTTATTTTGTGTCTTCTTGAGCTGAACACGAGCCTGTGGTGTTTTGTTTTTTTTCGGTCCCATCATAGTAACATTATCAGCAAAAAGCTCCAAGGAGGCGATCGACATGTGCATTCAATGAGAGGGGGTGTGGAAAGTAGCGTCGGCTGGAGCGCTGTTCGGTCGTGTGCTTCCGCCGAAGATCACTCTGCCAGATCCGAAGGTCGTGTGCTTTGGTGTTCTTCCGCCGAAGATTACTCCACCAGCCGTGGTGGGTGTGTATCATGAAAATAGTTCGTATTATAAGGTTTCATTTTCATAAATTTGACGTTCGTAAGACGAAAACTTCGTAAGATAAGGTGTTCGTAAGTTGAGGTCTCACTGTAAAAGTTACCCATGTTAACGCAACAGATGGACTCACATGTGCCTTATTTGACAACATGACACTGATGTGTCGACCTAAAGCATTTTTTTAATTCTCAAATAGGTTGAACTTGAAACTCATGTACAGTGGGGCCTCGGTTTACGAACACCTTGTCTTACGAATTTTTCGGTTTACGAACGTTAAATTTATGAAAATTAAACCTCGGCATAAGCACTACTTTTCGGGATACACATGGAGCGCCGCCCCACCACGGCTGGCGGAGTAATCTTCGGCGGGAGAACACCAAAGCACACGACCAAACAGCGCCCCAGCCGGCCTACCTTTCCACACCCCCTTTCTCTGAATGCACATGTCGATTGTCTTCAAGGATTCATAACGGATAATTTTGCTGTTACGGGACCGAAAAAGACCCCACCACAGGCTCGTGTTCAGCCGAAGAAGACACAATACAAAATTACAGTCGAGGAGAAGGAGATCAGAAACACGAATGAGGTGCGCGTTTGTCTGATATAGCAGCCCAGTACCAATATGCTAAGTCCACCATTGCTACCATCCTTTGCAACAAAGAAGAAGCTTTAAGAAGCTTTACACAAAGGCTGTATTTACTCGATGCTTTCACGTGACTAATGACATCTAACTATCCCTTAGGCATTATTGGAAGGACCATTTCAATGTGTATCATTGTGTTCAGCTGATAGAAAAGGCTTGGCATAATGTTACCCTTCAATGCTTGAAAGCACCATGGAAGTATTTGTGGCCCGCATGCATCCTTGAGAGGGACTTTGAAGGATTTGATACTCATGACTGTTGTTTTGGACGACATTGTTTCCATTGGACAGAACATGGGACTCGAAATGGATGCAGATGACATCGAGGAGCTTGTTGCTGACCATAATGAGGTCCTCAACACAGAGGATTTGATTTGGCTTCAAGAGTACAAGCAGAAGCAAGCCATTCAGGAGTTGTCATCTGAGGGTGAGGAGGAGGAGATGGCTGCAGCATCAAGTGTTGGGGATGCAATGTTGGCTAAGTGAAGTGATGTGCAGGCTTTTATTGAACAGTTTCATGCAGAAAAGACTGTGGCCATGAGAATCATTAACATTATGAATGATAATGTGATGCCTCAGTTTCGTAAGACCTTACAACCGATGAAAAGGTTTCTTCAGCCGTCATATGTTAGAAGCGAAAATGTCCGACACCTTCAAAAGATGACGGCTGAAGAAACCTTTTCATTAATGGACCACTCCTGTACGACAGAGCTTAGACAGACGTAAGACCTTACAAGTCAGAAAGCAACAGGTGTCAATTAAGAGCCATCAACGACCATCACAAATGTAAATAAAGTGACTTTTATATACAGTGCAGTGTATTTCTTTCATTATAATACAATAGCACATGTATTATACACAGAATAATGTATATTGTGTGTAGTTTTAAGGCTTATTTAGTTGAAACATATATTTTATGGAGACCTGGGAACGGATTATTCTCATTTTAATGGTTTCCTATGGGAAATGAATTTTTGGGATACACACTTTTTGCCTTACACACACTGTCTGGGAACCAATTGAGTTTGTAAGCCAAGTCTCCAATGTACTCAACTACAATTATATCAGTTAAATCCATCATTGTTATTGCATTCTGGTTCGAGAGGACCACAGAAAAAAAAGCTCAACAAAAGATGGCCTCACCCTGGTCTGGTTTGATGATGGAAACCACAACACTATGACCCATTACATACGTAATCTGAAGTATACGTACAAAAAAAGATGAGAACATTGTTTAGTATCCCAACAGGCTAATTGTTGAGCGGTCGTGTTGAGTGTGCTGTGAATCTGTTGTGTATGACAAGCTGTTTCCAACTACAAGTGTGATGTCTCTCTCCTTACTACCGTTTACAGTCATATTTTATTCACTGAACGCATCCTTTATTTATTTGCTCCATCCTCTCGAACATGTCTTCATATTTTTTAGCAAATGTTCCCCAACTGACCTGCATGCCATCTTCTCTTGCTGCTTCTAACACATGCTGGATTGCACACACTTTATTTTTCTGTCTCTCCCTGCTCAACATTTTCTTCGTTCACTGGTTTGCTGTCTAAAAGCAATGAGACCTGACGGAGATGTCCTGGGAAATCAAAACGACTCCCATTAGTGTACCAATTTCACCTTGCATGAAAACACACCGACAAACACACATATTGCAAAAAGCCTACCGGCACCAGAAGTTCCGGTTGACTGCTGAGGTGTTTGAGATGTCCAGATTTCCCCTCTGAATAACAACGGGTATAGTTTGAGAAACAAACATCAGAAAATTCACGCACACAAACTTTCACAGAATGAAAACAAGAGAATGAAAGAGCACACATACAAACATGACTCTGGAGTCGCAGAGTAAAAAATATCACCCACAGTCAGATGCCATTTTGGTTGTTAGGCGAGAGAAACTTTAAAGGACAACCAACATCACTTTTTTGTTTCCTAACTGAATCAGAAAAACGTTTTATAGCATCTAAAATACCCAAAACACGCAGTATGATATTTTTAGTCAAATGCAATACACCAATAAAAATGCCTTAAAGTGTCCAAAATCTGCAAAAAATTGAGCTGTGAATCAAAACAATGGCTTCAGATTCAGAGAATATGCTTTCTTGTTACACATCCAGTTATGAATGTGATTCAAATAGTTCTGAAGAGGAAAGCATAAATGTTTGCAATCGATTAAAGAATTTATTCGTGCCATTTTGAGGCAACATTGGAGGGAAATGTATCACCAAAAAAGAGCCAGAAAATGGCGACCAAGCTCCGTGTGAGGAATTAATCAGCCCGTTTCCACAGGCTGATGAATTCCTTACATGGAGCTTTGTCACCCTCTTCTGCCTCTTTTTGGTGCAACATGACATTTTCAGACCAAACAAGTACAGCAAAATGCATTGACGTGATGGATGGACTGCTACAATGTGTCCTTTTTTCGGTCAGGGGCGTTCCTTCAGTGACGTAGGGTGAGGACTCATCACCAACTCAAAAGATGTGAGTCAATTGACGGAGACCCAGAGAGGTGTTAATAAAAGGCCAATACCCAAGAGGTACATGCTGATAACCCTACCTGAAGCACTCGAAACTGCCAAAGAACGGCTCCAGGCCTTGTCTAGTCGTCTAAGGGGGAACATGAAAGAGAATGAGGCCAGAAGAATAAACAGGCTGTTCGCAACACAACCTGCGACAGTGTACGCTCAGTGGCAGGGTTCTAACAGAAGAACAGACCCTCCAAGGTTGGAAACTGAAACACACTGGAAAGGCATATAGGAGAAGGAGGTCACACATCACAGTGGTGCACAATGGCTTGTGACTCTGAAAGAAGAGCATAGCAACCTCCTTGAACAGAACCCAGTGACCATTACAGCGGCAGACATTATGAAAGAGTGTCAGGTATGAAAAACTGGACGGCACACCTACTGGCTAAAGAAACTCACAACACTCCACGAGCGCCTAGCAGCACAAATGAACCAGTTGCTGATGGGACTCACCCAGGATGGCTAACAGAAGGGCGAACAATCCTGATCATGAAGGATTCCTCAAAGGGTGCAGTTCCTTCCAACTATCGGCCAAAAACATGTCTTTCCACAAGATGGAAGCTCATGTCAGGCATCATTGCGGCTAAGATAAGTGGACACATGGATCAATACATGAGCAAAGACCAGAAAGGCATAGGTAGAGATACTAGAGGTCCCAAACATCAGTTGCTGGTTGACAGAACAGTCGCACAAGACTGCAGGTCCCAACATACCAACCTGTGCACAGCCTGGATTGATTACAAGAAAGCATATGACTCGATGCCACACACGGATCACTAAATGCTTGGAGTTGTATAAAGTCAACAGGACCCTGAGAGCCTTCGTTGCAAACTCGATGAGGATGTGGAAAACCACACTTGAAGCCAATGGCAACGCAAGTGTCCATCAAATGTGGCATATACCAACGCGATGCACTCTCCCAACTGATGTTCTGCATCGGACTGAACCCCCTCAGCCAAAAAATCGCCAAGATGGGCTACGGATACCGCCTTAGAAATGGAGCTACAATCAGTCACCTCCTCTACATGAATGACATAAAGCTGTATGCTAAGAGTGAAAGGGACATAGACACCCTGATCCACCGAAACGTTCGTAAGTCAAGGGGTTTGTAAACCGAGGTCTCACTGTACAGGCTTCACCGGTCTGTGACCGGCTCTTTTGGGTGTTTTCTGGCATTGCATCTCAACTGAGAACATCCAGTTTTGTTGTTCTTAATGTTAGAAGAGGTGCAATTTCACAGTCTGTGGTATCTATTTAAAATACTTCAGCAAACAAAAATACAATGTGAATACAATAAAAAATGAAAAAGAGTGGAAAGATAATGTCAACATATTTCATGTTTTATAATACCTAAACCTTTTATAATACCTAAAGTGTGTATTGGACGCCGATGGGACTCACTAGAAATTCCTATTGAATTGAAATGGGGATTAGTCATTGTCCAAATTTTATCTCAAATCCAAATGCTTTCAGCACCACAAAAAAATGAATTCTTTCAAAACTTTTTGAGGTAGAGTCCGCAAGCCATTTAAGTTTCCTGCCATTTATGAATTCAGAATGAACATTTGAAATTTATTTCTAATCCCTGTAGTTGAACATACAGTAAAGTCTCGTTATGTCGATATTCTCGGGAGTCGGAAAAAATATCGATATAACCGGACTATCGATATATCCAATCCTGCGGCATGTAAATTTTCTCCTTGCGTTCATAGAAATAGTATCGTAATAAGCAGTACTATCGATATAATCGATATCGATATAACGAGACTTTACTGTATTTGACGCTATATCAGATGTTATTCCAGTCTAACTTGTTCAGTTCAGAGGCACAAATAAGCATTTAGCAAGACAAAACCACAAAGACAAGATCCGTAAACACAGCAGTAGGCTTCGACAATATACTGTCCATGGTACACTTTAGTATAAATACAAGCTAATGAAAGAACCACCTTGCCATTCTTGAAATGTAATTCCTGCCCCTGGGAGAAGGAAGCCATCATCTTCCATCCATAAAGCAATCTTAATGGCCTAAAATTTTAATATGACATTTCTGAGAATTGGATTTAGTGCATGCAAAGGAAGATTCTAATAACTGAGCACCGTGATGCTGATATTTTATTTATTTATTTATTTATTTATTTATTTATTTTCATTGTTTTTGTCTGAGGCAAAACAATCTGCCATTGATTTTATTCTTGAGGATTATTATTCTTTAATCTGTGAAATGGGTGAGAGGAAATCTTCCCCTAAGCAAGATCATTTAGATTCATAACCCCTTCCAAATGAGTTATTGACTTATACTCACAATACAGCTGTGGTGTTTGAACACATCTCTCTGACAGTGGAGCAATATCTAATCGTACACACAAACACAAAAACACACACACACACAACACACACACACACACACACACACACACACACACACACACACACACACGCACACACACATGCACACACATGCGCACGCACAAACACATGATTGTAAAATACTGTACCTCAAATAACTGATGTAAAAAACTATCAATCTCTTGACTTGAGAATTAATTTGAGAGCATGTCAGAATTGATCCGCAAATCACTGACGACGATAAGGTTGAGGACATTATGAGGATTTGGGTCATATTACTGTCACATATATTCTGATATCATACCTTGGTGTCCTTTCTTTGTTCAAGTTACATCAACACCAGAATAGTAGTGCACCTCAACCTCTAATGTAGTTTGGAAAGCCCAAGTCACAAAAGATAAATTTAGAATAATCAACAGAAGATCTCATGGGGTGAGGGAGGATTAAAAGTTTTCTTTTAATCAAAAATAACTTTTTGAATATACATTTTGAGTTTAAAAAAAGCTAACAGTTTACCGATCCATCCATTTTCCTCTCTGTTTTATCCCCACAAGGTTCGTGGAGGGTGTTGGAGCGGTTTTCGGGTAGGAGGTGACGTACACTCTGAACTGGTTGCTGCCCTATTACAGGGCATACATAGACAAACAAATATCTGTAACACTCAAGGACAGTCAAGGACAATTAGAGTGTTCCATTAACATGCTATACACATTTTAGGAATGTGGAAGGAAACAGGAGTACCCAAAGAAAACACATACACGCACAGAGCGAACATGCAAACTACACACAGGAAGAACTGAGCCGGAAGCACCTCTGTACTGTGGGGCCAACTGTCCCAGCTATTGTGCACCTACAGGTGATATTGGCCATTAAGGGGCTGTGTAATAGAGACACATGGACAGACATGAAGTGTTTCATAATTGACTCAGTAAACTGCAGCAAGAGTAATTTGCAGCTGCGGATACAGAAAATATCTGCCTGTGAGTCCAATCATATTGTCTGTCTACATTAGTTACAACATCATTTGTGTTCAAATATCAACTGCTGAAAGGCTAATAGAATGCTGTTTTTCATTCATGGATTCTTTCATCTTCCGGACTGCTTCATCCTTACGAGGGTTGCAAGGGTGCTGGAGCCTATCCCATTTATTTTTGGGCACTAGAAGGGTCCACCCTGAATTGGTTGCCAGCCAATCACAGGGCACACAGACAAACAGCCATCCACGCTCACCTCCACACCTCAGGACAATTTAGAGTGTTCAATCAGCCCACCATACATGTTTTTGGAATGTGGGAGGAAACCGGAGGAACCGGAGAAAATCCACACAGGCCCGCGGAGAACATGCAAACTCTATACAGGGAGGCTGGAGTGGGATTCACACTCACGACCTTTGCACTGTGAAGTCGGAGTGCTAACCACTCGACTACTGGGCCTCCCTGGTGTTTTCCCAATGTGTTAATATGTGTTCGCATTATTTTTATTATTATTTTTGCTCACAAGCCAAAGCAAAATGATAATGACTCATATCTCACAGATCTTGTAAACCGTCTGGATCGAGGAATACAGTCGTGCCTCCTTTTAAATACAGACTGGGTCATTGATGAAAAGGTTTCTTCAGCCATCATTTGTATTTCTTTGAAGGTGTCCGTGTCTGTGTCGGACCTTTTCATCAATGGACAACTCCTGTATGACTGAGATCTTACACAGGCGTACAGACTGGGTCATATTTGCAGAGAGCACTGCCCTGGAAATCCACACATCTGCTGTGCTTTCATTCATCAAATTCAGTCCAGAAAATGTGAGCAGAACAATGACCACCAAAGCATTATTGAAGCAAAATGGTGGTTCAATAGGAAGGTGCAGAATCTGCTCAGAGCATGGGATTATTTCAACTCAGGTGCCTTGCAGGCCTACAAAGACACATGCATGACTCTACAATGACGCATTAAAAATGGAGTTACTTGTAGAACACTTCAACGGCGACAACACCAGGAACATGTTGAAGGTAATTAAATAGCTTACCAGTTTCTCAGGACAGCAACATGACCTTGACCCATTGGACACAATCTATCCAGATTATTGGAACCAGTTCTGCACCCACTTTTACCAGCATAACAGTGGAATTTGCACCTATACCGTCATTGCAGAAAGGTATAACACCTCAGTACAGCTACAGTGGCGCCCGTTCACATTGTGCAGTGTCAATGCTAGGAAAGGAACAGGTGCAGACAAGGTGACATAAAAATACTGTAACATAAGACATGTACATGGGCAAGCACCTCCTCAACTCTCATCTCGAGCAATGGGGTAGGAGTGTTTCCTCCATCCCATCCTCCACTCCCTTTAATTGCCCCTTTAATTATAGTTGTCTTGTCATTTCCCTTGTGACAGTGAAAATGAATTTCAATTTTATTCAATTCCCTTCTATTCTACATTCTGGATTAATATCATCTCCTTTGAGTAGGCCATCTTTTAGTTGAATCACGAGGCGGTCGATTTTAGTCTACATCTTTGTTATCACAAACTCTAACATCAAAGTATGTCTTTATTGGTTTTTTTTTATTGCAGTGTTATTACGCCCGAGTTCAAGCCAGGACCATTGGTTGCAAAAATAGAAAAAGTGGCAATGTGTCGTGGAATAAGGATTGAATTACAACGACCCTCGAGTGAAAGTAAAGATAATATCTTAATATCTTACTATGTTCTTTGTTCATCACTCCATCAAGCAAAAAAAATGAGAGTCATTATTTTGATTCCTACAACCCTATCACATGACTTCCATCAGCATGTGTCTAAATTGAATGATGACTTAGCATCAGGAGGTCTGTGTAAGCTCTCAGTCGTACAGGAGTGGTCCATCGATGAAAAGGTTTCTTCTGCCGTCATCTGTACTTCTTTCAAAGAAGTACAAATGATGGCTGAAGAAACATTTTCATCGTTAGCATCAGGAGCAACTTGGGGAGGTCAGTATATTTTTCAAGGAGTCTTTGTCAAGGTCACAATGACCATGGACCAATGTTCCCTTTAATTTTTCATGTGTCTGAGCAGACACACAAGCTCCCTGAGCACACTGAGGACCACTGTGAGAAACATCAGATGTGTACACACATTCGCGCCGTTCTGCTCCGATTGGCTGCGTAGCGTACGTGAACTGCACGACATTATTGGCTGGACACCTATCACTCATTGAGTTACATTATATATATATATATATATATATATATAGTAAAGTCTCGTTATATCGGTTATATCGATAGTACTGCTTATTACGATACTATTTCTATGAACGCAAGGAGAAAATTTACATGCCGCAGGATCGGATATATTGATAGTCCGGTTATATCGATATTTTTTCTGACTCCCAAGAATATCGATATAACGAGACTTTACTGTATATATGTAACGGAGTTGTGCACTTAGATTATTAAATTATGAAGGAAGTGACGCAACGGCGCACAGTGTGGCACTATGTCCCGCCCATAGTTTCCAGAACAATCTCGAGGAGATTCAGGGTGAGTCGCAATTTTCTGTTGGTCTTGATTAACGCGCATTTTCATGACAATATCTTATTTTGTTTCCCCTTTTGTACTGTCTAGTGTTATCTAATTAGTTCCCTTATTCATTTCGAGTCCAGATTACTTTTTGTGTCATTATTTACTTCACGTTTTGTCGAGTGGAACTTAGCTTCATAGTGCTTTTCTATTGCGCAGTTAATCACAAGACGAAACCCATGCGACTTCACCCATCCCTTCTGCCATACTGTGTTGCAGGTAATAATTGTTTCATTTCGTTTTTATTGAACAATATTTAGTTTCTTGTGTCGTGCTTCATTTGCCCGTGAGTGTCCGTGGCTGGTTGAACTGTGCGCCAGCCATTACAAGCGCACCGCGTGTTCTGCCGAGTCTCCGCCCATGATGCGTTCAGGGACATCTTGTAAATAACAGTGAACTTGTGTTGTATTCTCTTTTTCTGTAAATAACCACTATACGATCACACGTTGTTAATTCTGTTTTGTTATCTACAATGTTTTGCATTTGAGAACAATCTCGAGGAGATTCAGGTTAATCACAAGACGAAACCCATGCGACTTCACCCATCCCTTCTGCCATACTGTGTTGCAGAAATAAAAGAAATAAAAAGACACATCCACGCGTCTCGTCTTCATTGATACGGCAGCATCGTGGAGATGAAGACAGTCACTGTTGTGACACCCGTCACATTGGTGCCGTGACCCGTCGATCACAAGTGACTCTCCACTTCGGACCGGGACCGCGATGCTGCACAGTGTCTTCATCCCATCACTCGGTGGACGGTGTGTCGACCCCGTTCTTTAAATTGTGTGTTGATTGTCTGAGCTGCTGTTTTGCAATTGTTGTGCTTCTTTTTTTTCCTGTAAGTTTTTTTTGTGAAGTTTGAGAATGAGCTCCTTCCAAGGGACATTTAGCACACCTTTTAATAAGTGTATTGGTAGAGGTAGAGGCATCCCGACCATGTTACAGGTGTGGAGTCCCATCCAGAGTGATGTAGTAGAGGGGAATGGGCAGGTTCTAGCTGAGGCCACTTATGTTAGTGGGGACAGAGTTCCTTCCCAGACCCGGTGTAGTACATCTCAGACGAGCGCACAGACTCCTGACACACCAGTGACAGATCCCTTACCTCAGTCACCTGACGTAGTTGGTCAGATGAGCGACATAATTAGACACATTGGCCAGCAGCTGGCAGACAGCATTGTTGCACATCTCAGCCCAACACATAACGTCCCCATGCATAACACCTCATTCCTACATGACACGCCCATTGACACAACAACACAAAGTCTTGACTCATCACAAGTTCTGATACTACCGCACAGGAAAGTTCGCGAACCCCCGACTTTCAAGGGTGACCACACTGATCAAATGAATGTAGATGAGTGGGAAGACCTAATGAGGAACTACATAAGGAGAGCAAAAGTAGCTCCTGAGCATCAGGCAGAGGAAATCCTCATGAACATCAGCGGTAGAGCTAAAGATGTTGTCAAGGTTAGCACAAGAAACAGTGGAGTTGATGTAACCCAGAACCCAAATGCCATCTATAGCCTTCTTCGCAAGCATTTTTCTACTGCCCCTTGTTCACCTCTCCCTCTAGCAGACTTTTACACCACGCTGCCCAGGGATAAGGAGGCCCCATATGACTACTGGTTGAGGCTTAACAATGCAGCTGAAGTTGCCACCAATCGTCTCAAAGAACAGGGCAGAGATTTCGACTGTTCTTCCCTCGACGTAACACGGATGTTTATTAAAAATTGTCCATCCAAAGATCTTTCCATGACATTTAGGTCAAAAACAGTGGATAAATGGTCGGCAGTTGAGGTCCAAGCCATCCTGGATGAGTACCAGACAGAAATGAGTCCCAGGACTGCCACTCCAGCTGCGGCGAACAGTCAACCCATTCATGTAAATAAAAGTGAAATGCTTCAGAATACAGCATGTCAGGACAACGATAAAATATCCCACTCAGCCAGGCCACCCGACTCCGCAAATCTTGAGCGTGTCATTTCCATGCTGGAAAGAGTTTTGCTGCAAGGAGCTAACAATGCCTCTGCCTCTGGTAGACGCAAGTCAAGGCTTCCAATGGTGGACGGTTTGAATAAGCTACCATGTGCTGTCTGTGCTAGCGCTGACCATTCTGCGCTTATTCACTGCCGCGAAAAAAGACTTTGTTTTCTGTGCTTTTCACCTGATCACTCCAGACGCAACTGCCCCACACAAGTGCAGCCCACAAGATCACTACTGTCGGGAAACTAATGTCTCCGCATCCAAGGGAGTATGATGCGGATGAAGTTCATGACCCTCCCAACAGTTCGACAGATGATCTTGATTCGATATTAGAGTCCCTCACTTCCAGTGTCCCCACGGAGAAGACTGTTATCTTCCAAGGCACACACAAGGTCCTGAAGTCAGATAGCTTGTTCTACACCACTGCCACTGTCGCAGGCATTTCCCTGACCGCAATGATTGACAGCGGCTCTACTGGTTGCACATTGAGTGAGTCGGCTATGGCACGATTGTTAGTGTGCAACCCTAACATCAAACGTTACTCTGCAGATGACGTTGTCATTGTAGGATGTGGTGGTCATCAGGTGACGCCTTCGGCCATATGTGATTTGGAAATAGTCGTGTACAATTGCAAGCTAGCTGTGCCCATGTTTGTGGTGCCTGGACAAACCGACGACATAATTCTTGGCAGCAATGCCATTAAGAAAATCCTTCACCTGATGCGGAAGACTGAAGGCTATTGGCGGCTCATGTCAGAGCCCGGTACTTCGATTGATGATGACTCTCACCACTTTTTCTCACTGCTTTCCAACACAGAGAAATGGAGGGGTGGAACGATTCCTGACAAAGTTGGCACGCTGAAGTTGCAGCAATGTGTGATGTTGCAACCAGAGAGTGAACATCTTGTTTGGGCTAAGCTTCCCGCCTGCGCACCAATGTCAGTTGGCAGCACGGTCATAGTTGAACCAACTCAAGCAAGGTGCAGATCCAGGAAGATTCTGGTTGGCCGGATTATCACACCGATGTGGGGCGATGGATGGCTCCCAGTGAGGGTCATCAACCCCTCGACTGAAAAAGTGGTGTTGAGAAGAAACACAAAGCTGGCAGATGTATTTCCCTGCATTGCGACAGAAGACTTGTCTGAACCTGACAACATCCAAATTATGTCCCAATCTGTTCAGAATGCCACCGCAAGGCCAAGGTCCAAAGAAGACATCAAAATAGCACTGGACAAGCTTGGACTACATGATCTGGACTTGGATGCATGTGCTGTCTCCGATACGTGGAGGGACAGACTTTTCCAACTCATTGAGAGATATGAAGCAGTATTTTCACGGAACAGGATGGACTGTGGAGAGGCCTCTGAATTTGTGCACAAGATACACCTCGTGGATGAGAGACCATTCCGCCTGCCTTATCGAAGAGTGCCACCAAGTCAATATGAAAAGCAGAGAATGACTCTCAATGAGATGGAAGAAAAAGGCATTATTCGGAAATCCACGAGTGAATATGCATCTCCATTGGTCTTAGTGTGGAAGAAGAATGGGGAGTTGCGCATCTGCACGGATTTCCGATGGCTAAATGCGAGGACACAGCGCGATGCTCACCCATTGCCCCATCAGGCTGACGCTCTTGCCGCACTTGGAGGAAATGTCTTCTTCTCCACCATGGACCTCACCTCGGGATTTTATAATGTGCCCCTGTTTGAGGACCATAAGAAGTACACCGCCTTCTCGTCCCCATTTGGCCTACATGAATATAACCGGATGCCACAAGGCCTGTCGAACAGCCCGGCTACATTCATGCGGATGATGCTTTCCATTTTCGGGGACAAGAACTTCACCAGCCTCCTGTGCTATCTTGACGATCTCATGGTCTTTGGTCCGACAGAAGAGATTGCGCTTGAGCGATTGGAGATGGTTTTCTCCCGCTTGAAGAACCATAATCTGAGGCTTGCTCCGAAGAAGTGTCACTTTCTTCGGAGATCTGTGAAGTTCCTTGGCCATGTTGTCTCAGAGTCAGGGGTACGGACAGACCCTGAAAAGGTGGAAGCGATAAACAGTGTACAGGTACCAGACCTAATGGACAGTGATGGCCTCACTCCCTCGCAGAAGAAAATTAGATCTTTCTTGGGAATGGTGTTGTATTATCAGCACTTCATTGAGGACTGCTCCATCAAGGCCAAGCCCCTTTTCAAGCTCCTTTCAGGCCAGAAAACCCGTGGTAAGGCCAGACGCAGGTCGAAACCCACATCGGATGCATCAAGTCATGTGAAGTTGACACCGGCGGACTGGACCACTGAATGTCAAACTGCCTTCGAGACTCTGAAACACGATCTGTCAAACAGTGTAACGTTGGCCCACCCTGACTTTGAGAAACCTTTCATCCTGGCAGTCGATGCATCGTTTGACGGCATTGGAGCTGTCCTCTCCCAGCTTCAGCCTGATGACAAGGTTGCGAGACCAGCGGCATTTGCAAGTAAAACGCTGTCACGAGCCCAATTGAACTACCCTGCACATCGGCTCGAATTTCTTGCTTTAAAGTGGGCCGTATGTGACAAGTTTTCCCACTGGCTAAAAGGCAGACATTTTACTGCATGGTCTGACAACAACCCCTTGACATATATCCTGACGAAGCCCAAACTAGATGCCTGCGAGCAGAGGTGGGTGTCGAAGCTGGCAGCATATGACTTTGACTTGAAGTACGTCCCAGGGCCCAAGAACATAGTGGCTGATGCACTGAGTCGAGAACCCTTCGTTCAGTCTTGCGTGAGCCATCGCCTGGTGAAAGAACCCTACCAATACCTACTCAATGGAGTCCAAGGGGTCGTGAATGAGACTGTACAGGATGCTTTCCGTTTCACCACCAACTGTCAGGCTGTCCACATGGCTGGTGATCATGATGGAGAAGTTTCCCAGGGAGAAGCTCCTGATCAGTCTTCTGGAAGTGCAATTGATGCGCAGGAGGTGTCTGCAGTTTTAGACGTCCATCAGACTGGCGGGACCTCTCGACTCCCTGGAGCAACCCCATTGTCACTACAGCTACCTGAAGAAGACCCTTCCATTGTCATTCCCCATAGTCAGTTACGTGACCTGCAGCACCAAGATTCAACAGTCAGCCGAGTCATGTTCTATGTGCAGCGACATATGAGACCTACCAAACATGAAAGAGCAGCTGAGACGAGCTGTGTTCTTTTGTTGCTGAGGCACTGGAAGAAGCTGAAAGTTCGTGACGGGACTCTTTACAGAGTAAGGAAAGATCGCCACATGAACAGAAGAGTCTTTCAGTTCGTCATACCTGGGTCTCTGAAACACCAAGTCCTACATGGTGTGCATGACGCGGCTGGTCATCAGGGCTGTTCTCGGACACTCTCCTTGGCTAGTGAACGGTTCTTTTGGACAGGGATGGAGAAAGACATTACAAAACATGTAAGGCAGTGCCAGAGGTGCATCTTGGGTAAGACTCCCGAGCCAGACGCCCGGGCACCCCTGGAGAACATCCGCACTTCGGCTCCAATGGAACTGGTATGCATTGATTTTTGGACAGCAGAGTCCGGCGACAAGAAAACCACCGATGTCCTCGTCGTCACCGACCACTTCTCAAAGTTGGCTCTCGCCTTCCCCTGCAGGAACCAATCAGCAAAGCAAGTTGCCCGCTGCCTGTGGGACAAGTTCTTCTGCATTTATGGGTTCCCCAAAAGGATCCATTCGGATCAGGGAGCCAACTTTGAGAGTAGACTCATCAAGGATCTTCTTGAGATGGCAGGGGTGCATAAGTCCCACACAACACCGTATCATCCCATGGGTAATGGCATCGCAGAAAGATTCAACCGGACCCTTGGAGGGATGATCAGAACACTTCCCCCAAAGTCTAGGTCTAAATGGCCACAAATGTTGAATATGTTGACTTTCTGCTACAACTGCACAGTACATGAGACGACGGGCTTTGCGCCATTCTATTTGATGTTTGGACGTGTCCCTCGCTTGCCCATTGACATCATGTTCCATCATGTCTTGGAGAACGCCAATGTTGTCAGTCACAATGAGTTTGTGAGCACCTTGAAGAGAGACCTTTCTGAAGCCGTGCAAATTGCTCAACAGCATGCAGCCAAGGAACAGACCCGCCACGCCCAGATCTACAACCGCAAAGTCAAGGGGTCGCCATTGGCTGTTGGTGACAAGGTGCTACTAGCCAATCGAGGCGAGAAGGGCAAGCGGAAGGTTGCGGATCGTTGGGAGTCAACCCCTTATGACGTGGTGTCTGTGAAGCCGTTGATCAATGTGTACAGGATCCGAGATGATGCCACAGGCAGAGAGAAGGTCGTACACAGGAACTTACTGCTCCCGGTTGACTTCTTGACATTCTCGGGGCAGGTGGAGCCTGGTTCGTGTTCAGAGGGGTCAGAGATGGACGCACATTGTGGGAGTGACAAAAGCTCAGTCCCTGATGATCAGGAGGACACTCAGCTGCGCACTGAGAACTGGGTCATGCAGTCTCCAGCTCAGACAGAGGAACATGAGCACTTCTCTTCAGAGCATGATTCCGCCGATGCATGTCGAGGGGATGTCAGTGAGAGAAGTCTGTCAGCAGGCCATGATATCCACACACAGACTGAACTTTCCACAGACCCGGTGTTTGACATAGCACGCTCGACCCCTGACTCACCCCCAGATGAGACTGAACTTGAGGCGGTAATTTGCACACAACCACAAGACACACAGGGCCCCATCAATTTTACGAGATGTGGTAGGACAGTTAAACCCCCTGACAGGCTGATATGTGAAATGTCCTATCAGAGAGTCGGGATGCCAACATTAATGTGGGTTTAATATGACCATTTGATTTTTTTGGGGGTTTGTGCTGTGTGCCAATTGTCGCCATTATCTTTATGGCTTCTCAGTAACGGGTGTAGTTATGTGCTGTTTTGTGAAATGTAAATGGCATTTCTACTAGTCTGTGATAGGATGGGTTTTGAACCACCCTATTCCTTCACACTTCTGAAAGAAGAATTCCTATGATTGACTTCCTCGTACATCCTTGCCCGATAACCTTGTCTATTGTGCCTGTTGGTCTTTCTGTTGTCTTCCGTGTGTATGTTGCCTCACTTCTGCATAATTTAAGGGGGGTGTATGTAACGGAGTTGTGCACTTAGATTATTAAATTATGAAGGAAGTGACGCAACGGCGCACAGTGTGGCACTATGTCCCGCCCATAGTTTCCAGAACAATCTCGAGGAGATTCAGGGTGAGTCGCAATTTTCTGTTGGTCTTGATTAACGCGCATTTTCATGACAATATCTTATTTTGTTTCCCCTTTTGTACTGTCTAGTGTTATCTAATTAGTTCCCTTATTCATTTCGAGTCCAGATTACTTTTTGTGTCATTATTTACTTCACGTTTTGTCGAGTGGAACTTAGCTTCATAGTGCTTTTCTATTGCGCAGTTAATCACAAGACGAAACCCATGCGACTTCACCCATCCCTTCTGCCATACTGTGTTGCAGGTAATAATTGTTTCATTTCGTTTTTATTGAACAATATTTAGTTTCTTGTGTCGTGCTTCATTTGCCCGTGAGTGTCCGTGGCTGGTTGAACTGTGCGCCAGCCATTACAAGCGCACCGCGTGTTCTGCCGAGTCTCCGCCCATGATGCGTTCAGGGACATCTTGTAAATAACAGTGAACTTGTGTTGTATTCTCTTTTTCTGTAAATAACCACTATACGATCACACGTTGTTAATTCTGTTTTGTTATCTACAATGTTTTGCATTTGAGAACAATCTCGAGGAGATTCAGGTTAATCACAAGACGAAACCCATGCGACTTCACCCATCCCTTCTGCCATACTGTGTTGCAGAAATAAAAGAAATAAAAAGACACATCCACGCGTCTCGTCTTCATTGATACGGCAGCATCGTGGAGATGAAGACAGTCACTGTTGTGACACCCGTCACATATATATATATAAAAAAAAAATCCTCGTCTCACCCACCATGGGTGGTGTCTGTCCCCATTTCAGCTCGGGTCCTCTACCAGAGGCCAGGAAGCTTGAGGGTTCTGCGCAGTATCCGTGCTGTTCCCAGCACTGCGCTTTTCTGGACCGAGATATCCGATGTTGTTCCCGGGATCTGTTGCAACCACTCGTCGAGTTTGGGGGTCACTGCCCCAAGTGCTCCGACCACCACAGGCACGACTGTCACCTTTACCTTCCAGGCTCTCTCCAGCTCCTCTCTGAGCCCTTGGTATTTCTCGATTTTCTCATGTTCCTTCTTTCTGATGTTCCCATCACTCGGGACCGCTACATCCACGACAACGGCTTTCCTTTCCCCTTTATCTATGACCACGATATCTGGTTGGTTGGCCATTACCATCTTGTCAGTCTGTATCTGGAAGTCCCACAGGATTTTTGCTCGGTCATTCTCCACCACCTTGGGAGGTGTTTCCCATTTTGACCTTGGGGTTTCCAGTCCATACTCCGCACAGATGTTTCGGTAGACTATGCCAGCCACCTGGTTATGGCGCTCCATGTAGGCTTTCCCTGCCAGCATCTTACACCCTGCAGTTACGTGTTGGATTGTCTCAGGTGCCTCTTTGCACAACCTACACCTTGGGTCTTGTCTGGTGTGGTATATCCCTGCCTCTATGGCTCTGGTGTTCAGAGCCTGCTCTTGGGCAGCCAGGATGAGTGCCTCTGTGCTGTCCTTTAGGCCAGCCCTCTCTAGCCACT
This sequence comes from Hippocampus bargibanti, assembly GCF_051943395.1. NCBI lineage: Eukaryota > Metazoa > Chordata > Actinopteri > Syngnathiformes > Syngnathidae > Hippocampus > Hippocampus bargibanti. The sequence continues at coordinate 17,886,801 of NC_142739.1, read as the reverse complement.
GATAGGACTTCTTGAGATCAGCCACTTCTGCTATGGTTCGGTGGTACATCCCGTGTAGGGGCTTTTCCTCCCATGATTGTCCCTCTTCCAGCACCTCATCCTCTGTTCCCCATTGACTGAGACATTCTCTGAGTACATCATCCGTTGGAGCCTTCTCTTTGATGTATTCATGGAGCTTGGATGTTTCATCCTGGACAGTGGCTCTCACACTCACTAGTCCTCGGCCTCCTTCCTTACGGCTTGTGTACAGTCTCAGGGTGCTGGACTTGGGATGGAACCCTCCGTGCATGGTGAGGAGTTTTCGGGTCTTAACATCCGTGGTCTGAATCTCTTCCTTTGGCCACCTTATTATTCCTGCAGGGTATCTGATCACTGGCAGGGCATAGCTGTTTATTGCCCGGGTCTTGTTCTTGCCATTGAGCTGGCTTCTGAGGACTTGCCTCACCCACTGGAGGTATTTGGTCGTAGCCGCTTTCCTTGTTGCTAATTCGAGGTTGCCATTGGCCTGTGGTATACCGAGGTACTTGTAGCTGTTTTCAATGTCTGCTATTGTTCCTTCAGTGAGTGAGACCTCTTCAGTGTGGACTACCTTGCCCCTCTTAGTCACCATCCGACTACATTTCTCCAGCCCGAATGACATTCCGATATCACTGCTGTAGATCCTGGTTGTGTGGATCAGGGAGTCTATGTCCCTTTCGCTCTTAGCATACAGCTTGATGTCATCCATGTAGAGGAGGTGACTGATCGTAGCTCCATTTCTGAGGCGGTATCCATAGCCTGTCTTGGCGATTATCTGGCTGAGGGGGTTCAGTCCTATGCAGAACAGCAGTGGGGAGAGTGCATCTCTCTCTCTCTCTCTCTCTCTCTCTCTCTCTCTCTCTCTCTCTCTCTCTCTCTCTCTCTCTCTCTCTCTCTCTCTCTCTCTCTCTCTCTCTCTCTATATATATATATATATATATATATATATATATATATATATATATATATATATATATATATATATATATATATATATATATATATATATATATATATATATTGCAATATAATATAATGAGAGAGATCCAAGTACAAGAGTGATGCTACAGCGAAAAGAGATAAAGAAGGTAAAGAAGGCGAATGATTTTAAGTACTTGGGTTCAACCGTCCAGAGCAATGAATAGTGCAGAAAAGAGGTGAAGAAGCGAGTCCAGGCAGGCTGGAACGGCTGGAGAAAACTGTCAGGTGTGATGTGCGATAGAAGGGTTTCAGCTAGGATGAAAGGAAAAGTGTATAAAATGGTTTGGACTGGAGACAGTGCCACTGAAGAAAAGACAGGAAGCAGAGCTGGAGGTATCAGAGCTGAAGATGTTGAGGTTCTTTGGGAGTGATCAGGTTGGATAGGATCTGGAATAAGTACATTAGAGGACAACTCATATTAGAGGCTTTGGAGAGAAAGTCAGAGAGGCCAGACTGAGGTGGTTTGGACATGTCCAGAGCAGAGAGAGTGACTATATCGGAAGAAGAATGCTGAGCCTTGAAATACCAAGCAGGAGACTGAGATGAACACCTAAGAGGAGGTTCATGGATGTTGTCAAAGAGGACATGAAGCATGTACATCCTCTCACACCAGCTGGTGTGAGATATGAGGATGCACAAAACCGGGTTAGATGGAGGACACTGATTCGCTGTGGTGACCCCGGAAGGGAAAAGCCCAAAGGAAAAGAAAGAAAGAAGACATGTGAGCTACAATACGTAACGCACTGCAAAGTGTGTCCTATGCCGCGGTCATCTTCACCGCTGTTATGGCCGTTGCTCTACCGTATTTTTCGGATTATAAATCGCTCCAGATTATAGGTCGCACCCAGTGACGTGCGGTGAGGTTCATGGCTGGTGAGGCACTGACGTCATCATAGTCAGATTTACAAACATATTAACTCTACAGAGTAGTTTATTCACCATTTGATTGGCAACAGTTAACGTATTTTGTTTAAAATTTCATGTCAGCATTCTTTATATACTGTATACAAACTGTAGCATAGAAAAAAAATAATTAAAAAAAAAACGTTTTTATCGTGTTACCTTTAGTCCATGCGCCGCTCCTTCTGAAGAAAGGCATCGATAACTTCTTTGTAGAAGCCTTCCTTATCTTTCTTCAGTTTTAAAAGTCTCTCTGTCTCAACGGAGATCACTGCCAGTGAAGAAAGTCGTCCTTGATCAGTCCCGTTCCGACTGTATGTTTTCAGTGCTGAGAATGACAATCTCGTCTATTTCTACAGCAACAAATTGGGCTGCACCGATCTCCTTTTTAATGTCATTTCTAATGACATCACCAACTGCTTCAATTAAATCGTTCTGTATTCTGTTTCACAGGCTCGAAAATACAGTGGATGTCCCAAAATGACTCGCTAGCGAAAGTGTTGCGTCACATGTGTGTATGATTTTGAAGTGCGCCTTTCAACCCTTTCGTGTCTTTCAGTTCCTTGATCTCCTTGATGTCCGTCTCACCCTGACGCATAGCACACACTTGAAAATGGTATAAAAGGAGCTGTCGTGGGACAGAGAGTTTGAAGCGAACCACGGGGCAGAATCATCTCAGACTCACGCCCAGCTAATGCCGGGTGTCGGACGGACATCACGGTACGACTTGCTCAACTCCACGCCACGATCAAGCTCTGCGCGTCACCTGCCTGGGAGATCTGACAACGAACCTACTTACAAATAAAGAGAAACATCAAACTCTTTATTGGCGAGCCAGCCAGGAGCATTTTTCCCTCCTCCTCAACCCAATCAACTCTCCAAATGGAAAGAACCAGATTTCCCAGCCACCCGTGAACCCGGCATCTTCACAGCAAGACCCCTCAAGCCGAGCTCCCGATGGGCCGCCACCACCCGTGGGCGCCCCGACCCCACCGTGAAACCTGCCGCACCCTGATAGCCAACATCATTCAATTCGCCTGGCGACTCTGCAACTAGCTGCATCGTATATGTCCACGATCGCACATCGTCGGACATCGCTTATGTCAACGATCGGACATCGTATATGTCCACGATCGGACATCGTCGGACATCGCTTATGTCCACGATCGGACTTCGGGAAGACGCTTCATGGCCGACTCGGCCGCCGACGTCAGCGTTCTTCCTCAGCGTACTGCAGAGCGCCATGGCAGCGCGATCATCGCCACCGTCGCCGATGACCCGCCTGTCCGTGCCCGGCAGCATGGCCAACCCCACGCACCTTCGTCCTCACAATCCCTCATCGATTGTCCGACAACTCACGGTGAGAAGACCTTCCGGCATCGACTCGACGGCCGCGAGGAAAGTTTCCATCGATCGACTCAAACTGGCAGTCGTAGAGCACTCTTTGCCGTGCTCCCGTACAACGACTTCAGGCACCACGAAACCTCCTCGGCAACCACCCCACCGACGCCTGCCATGCCCGGTGACCGTCATCTTGCCTGGCCTCACCATGTCGCAGAATGACTTTTGTTTTTATTTCTTTATCCTTCGTCGCTTTCACCGACTTCGGATCCAGGAGGGGAGCCCTGTTGCGTCACACGTGTGTATGATTTTGAAGTGCGCCTTTCAACCCTTTCATGTCTTTCAGTTCCTTGATCTCCTTGATGTGCGTCTCACCCTGACGCATAGCACACGCTTGAAAATTGTATAAAAGGAGCTGTCGTGGGACAGAGAGTTTGGGGCGAACCACGGGGCAGAATCATCTCAGACTCTCGCCCGGCTCATGCCGGGCGTCGGACGGACATCACGGCACGACTTGCTCAACTCCACGCCACGATCAAGCTCTGCGCGTCACCTGCTTGGGAGATCTGACAACGAACCTACTTACAAATAAAGAGAAACATCAAACTCTTTAAAAGCATGTAATAGTTCAACATAGTAGCCACGATTAGCGGAGCCTTTACTTTCATCATTTTCACGAAATGCCAGCTGTTGTTTGGCAAGGAAGCAGGTGGCATTGATGAGATCTTTTAAAAGCTCCCGCTTCTCCTTTACCTTAGCATTGTCGATGCTGATGTTGAGTCTTCGCTCATTTTTGATGAGGCTCCGTTGTAAATTTTTCAGGTCGCAAGATCCCATTTGAGTCCAGACATTGTCACGAATTGAGAACAGAAGGCAGAAAAAGCAGAAAAGGCGGTTTCTTGCTGGACATCCACACAGCCAGCCTTTTCGTGTGTACCAGTCCGCCTGAAAAGAGCGAGTATTGTGTCCCGTTGTCTGAAGCAAACCTTTTAGCTCCGGTGTTGGTCTTCCTTTAATTATTACCTCCTGCTTCGATTGTAAGTCCAGTTTAGAAAATTCTTTCAATTTAGATATGTAATCCTCCATTCTGAAAGTGAGGCCAAGCAACACGAAAAAAATGACTGCAGGGTTGCACTTTACTTGCGAACTGTTTACTGTAGCTTTCTGTCTCTAATTCTATTATTCTGCAGACGTGGAGTAAGAAGTATCTCTGGAATCACAAGCGCCCCCTGCCTGTCATGAGGCGGGAGAACTGTTTGCCTCACCTACACACAGCGTTTTGATAAAAATAAAACAAAATAAACACTGTAGTACAGTGTTTATAATGTACAATGAGTCTACATTATATACACCAGCTAAACTGTAGAAATTTAGTTCATATACTAAACGTGTTTGAACGCTTTAATAGCGATATGCAGAAGGACAGCAATGCGGTCTCACTGCAGAGCAAGCCAGCACCGTAAGCATAGTGATTGCGCAATCCATGGTGAGGCTCAGCCGTCTGCTGCCTCACCGCTCGTCTCTACTTAGTATTTGAACGGTAAATGTGAAAATTCAGCGATTTTGAAAAAAATCCTAAAACGGTGAAGTTAAATGGACGAGAACTTTAAAGTACAAATCACTAAATACATATAACTGTTTAATTTATTTTTTCATTTGATATTTCCATGACAGCTTTCCATGATGACAGGTGAGGCACTGCCTCCCCTGCCTCCACTGACTGCACGTCACTGGTCGCACCAGCCAATAAATCGCATTTTTGGGGAAAATTTATTTGATAAAATCCAACACCAAACAACATACATCTCATCTTGAAAATAAATTTAAAATAAATTAATTAAATTAAAATAAAATAGAGAACATCAGGCTCCGTTTCACTTCTTTTTTTTTCCAACAAAACACCGCAGCTCTCGCTCTACGCAACTCCGATGGACACACCTCCTTTTTGGTAACCCAGAACAGTCTTTTACAAATGTTATTCGGATAACTCTAGCACAAAGAACATGCTAACAAGTTTACCAAAATATCAGGTTTTACTCCAAATCACCAAATCCAAGGAAATCTTCATCCTCGGTGTCACTTTTAAATAACTCCCCCAACTCGGCAGGTAGAAAAGTCGCCACTTCCTCTTCTACGTCGCTTACATCAGACTCATCGTCAGTTGCAGTTCCAATTATTCCAGCCTTTCTGAATCCCGACAGGATGGTTTCGGTTTTCACTGAAGCCATGCTTTGTCGATCCATTCAATGACTTCCAGGAAAGTTGCATGGCGCATTCTCCCGGTTGCCGTGAGCACCCATGCGTGAACTCGTTCCTCCAACTGCGGCCACCTAGCTTTTCGCCCGCGATTAGCTTTTTTTTTTTTTTTTTTCATTTCAGTAAGCGTAACCTCTGCTTTTCGCCAGTCCCTTACAAGTTTTTCCGCTCACTCCAAACTTTCTTTCTGCTGCTCGATTGCCGTTTTCGGCTGCATATTTCACTATCTGCAGCTTGTAAACTGCAGAATATGACTTTCTTTTCTGTGCCATTTTTATTCAGCCCTTCTCAGTTGTTTTTATAAATAACAGGTGTTACAGAAAAATCTGACCCTCCAAAAACCGCGACCGCAGGGACGACAGATTCTGACGAGTCACAGATTTCCCTGTAACACCTGTTATAGGAATGTGTAGGCTACTGTCTCTGCGCTCAAAGATTTTGACGGCTCACAGATGTTTCAAAACCACAATAGCAGCACAGGCCCAGAGCGCGCTCTTGCGGTTTAATGTGAAAATAACATGTGAAATGATATACAGTAATAAAAAAGCATATATAAATCGCTCCGATTTATAAGTCGCACCCCCGACCAAACTATGAAAAAAGCTGCCATTTATAATCCGAAAAATACGGTATATGGCATGCACGTGTAAATGTGTGTGTATACACTTGCGGTAACAGGTTAATCACGGGATGGAAAAATAGATCTTCGTTCAAAAAAGTCGGCCACTCCTGCTCCTCAGAATTGGTCCAATATGCGTCTTTCAACATTTTGGTTGCCAACCAAACACATGTTTTAATGTCAAATCAGCCCGTGTGTAATACTGCACCGTGGATTTAAGATAATGTTTTGGGTAAGATGAAATTTTTTACAGCACAAGAAATTCACATTGCTTTCATTTGCTTACAGTTCCAATTCCTAAATGTGCACAGTCAAGGAACACATTGTGAAATGGTCCTGAACAGTTGAACGTTCAGTGATTTGCTAATGGGAAAGTCAACAGTTTTCAGATGCAAAAAAATGCATCTATTAGTTTCCAGTTTGTTCTGTGGTTGAAATTGAACCTTTCCTCCCCAAGCAAAGTCAGTAGTGATTTCAGTGACTGCTTCCCCTACGCTGCTTGACATCTTAAGGTACAACTGTGTTTAGGGTGAAAGTGTTGGCCTGGTCATTCTGAAGTTACGAACGACCAACTGATAACGTTTCCCAACTGATAATGTTGTATATTCATAATGTGTGGATAGCTTTGTTTTGTGCTTCCATCTGGACTAAAGACTGTATTTTGCATTTCATCCCTTACTTCAAAAGAGACTGTGATCTGCGGCAGGTTCAGCTGACTTGAAATGCTACTCTTCAACACAGGCCCTTGGGGAAAACAATCTCTGCTGGAATGGTCCAAAATACCGTTCAAAATCACGCACGCGCATACACACAGCCTCATTCACACTCACCCACACACACAAAGACACAAATGCGCACACAGTGCTCTGAAAGCTGCTTGCTCACGTCTCGTTTCAATTCATCCCCAGACAGAAAAGCTGGTTTTGAGGCATGGATAATCAATAGGCTTGTTGGGTGTTGATAACATTGTCATGATGCTAAAAGAAATGTTAAATAATTTTGTGTGTTCTGGATTTTGGATGGGAGAAAGGTGCACATTTCTCCCCATCCAAAACAGTAGAGTTGGGCGACCACTAATTGATTTAGACTGATTGAGAAGGCAATTGGCCAGTCCCAGGTGGTTGCAATCACCTTCTCAATCAGTCTAAATCAATTAGTGGTCGCCCAACTCTACTGTTTTGGATGGGGAGAAATGTGCACCTTTCTCCCATCCAAAATCCAGAACACACAAAATTATTTAACATTTCTTTTAGCATCATGACATCATTCACCCCCTCTCCTCAGAGTTCAGACATTCTTGTCAAATAATCAGCAATAACATTTGTTGTCAGGGCAGAGAAAGTCATATGTGACAGGTCCTATTCTCCTAGTCACAGCGTATGGGCCCTGCCACTTTGCCAGTAGCTTACTTGATCCCATATGCAACAATATTAACACCTTCTGTCCAGGGTGCCAATCTCTCCCTGATAAATTCTTGCCGTTATTCTCGCTGGAGATCCTCTTCCAGCTTCTGACGTTCTGCATCTTCCGCTTCTTTCTGGAATTCTGGGTTCAGAAACCATGGGAATTGCAGCTTGTCTTAGATGATGAAACTGTGGAGGTTGGGCATGTTAAGTAACCCAACTTGGGAGTTTCTTGTGCGGGACGAAGGTTCGTTGGCCTGGATGTTCGAGAGTCAGCGCCCTGGGCTGCGTTCCCAGAGGAGGATAATGTTGACTAGATCGACTGTCAAATGTCCATTCTTACTTGTTGGATGCATCTGATCTCTAGATCTGTTCGATCAACATCACCTCTTGTCTGAGTCTTAGGCTTCACCACTGGTTCCATCTCACTCTGCTCAGTTCCATCCTTGGCTTGGCAACTGTCATACGCCTCATGGAAAAGAACGGCATCTTCTTGGGGCAACTCAAGCTTCTGGTTTCCTTGATCCCCTTCAGAACTCTTCAATCCAGTTTGGTTGGCCCATGCTACACAACTTCTTACTCGTCCCACCTTCTTCCTCTCGGCTTCCTCTTATCCTTTCCACTTCAGCAAGGCGTAACGATCCCACCACTTCATCCAATTGTCGTGCGGCGAGACAGCAAGCAGGTGGAAAGTTGGTAAGAGGAAGCCGAGAGGAAGAAGGTGGGACGAGTAAGAAGTTGTGTAGCACGGGCCAACCAAACTGGATTGAAGAGTTCTGAAGGGGATCAAGGAAACCAGAAGCTTGAGTTGCCCCAAGAAGATGCCGTTCTTCTTTTCCATGAGGCGTCTGACAGTTGCCAAGCCAAGGGTGGAACTGAGCAGAGTGAGATGGAACCAGTGGTGAAGCCTAAGACTCAGACAAGAGGTGATGTTGATTGAACAGATCAAGAGATCAGATGCACCCAACAAGCAAGAATGGACATTTGACAGTCGATCTAGTCAACATTATCCTCCTCTGGGACCGCAGCCCCAGGGCACTGACTCTCGAACATCCAGGCCAACGAACCTTCCTCCCGCACAAGAAACTCCCAAGTTGGGTTACCTAACATGCCCAACCTCCAGAGTTTCATCATCCAAGACAAGCTGCGATTCCCATGGTTTATGAACCCAGAATTGCAGAAAGAAACGGAAGATGCAGAACGTCAGAAGCTGGAAGAGGATCTCCAGCGAGAATAACAGCAAGAATTTATCAGGGAGAGATTGGCACCCTGAACAGAAGGTGTTAATATTGTTGATTATGGGATCAAGTAAGCTACTGGCAAAGTGGCAGGGCCCATACGCTGTGACTAGGAGAATAGGACCTGTCACATATGACATTCTCTGCCCTGACAACAAATGTTACTGCTGATTATTTGACAAGAATGTCTGAACTCTGAGGAGAGGGGGTGAATGATGTCATGATGCTAAAAGAAATGTTAAATAATTTTGTGTTTCATGGATTTTGGATGGGAGAAAGGTGCGCATTTCTCCCCATCCAAAATAGTTGAGTTGGGTGACCACTAATTGACTCTGAGAAGGTGATTGCAACCACCTGGGAATGGCCAATTGCCGCTGGGACCTGATTGGCCAGAAGCTCAGGTGAAGCACCTTTAAAACTAGACTGAGCCAGTCTCTTGGAGGAGGAAGAAGTGGGACAAAGGACAACCTGGAGAGCGGTGTTACCTGGGGTCTGCCGAAAACTGATATCAACTTCAAATAAAGAAAACTCACAATACCCTTCCTGCATCTAGCTGAGTGAACTTTTATCCTCTTTCCACCTGCTTGCTGTCTCGACGCACGACAAACATGTTCATGTTCGATAACACTCAAAATTGTCCCCTTGTCTGAATGTGAGCGTGGATGGTTGTTTGTCGCTGTGTGCCCTGCGATTGGCTGCTAACCAATTCAGGGTGTCCCCCGCCTACTGCCCAAAGACCGCTGGGACAGGCTCCAGCATCCCCTGTGATCTTTGTGAGAATAAGCAGATCGTAAAAAGAATATATACATATATACACTCACACACGCACTGACCATTTCCGGGTTTGTAATATTTGTCAAGGTTAATTTTCTATTTCATCAACAGACAATGTGTATTAGCTTGAATTAATCTGATTATATTAACACAATTAAAACCACACGCCAAATGGGTGAAATTAATTGTGATTAACACAGTAATTTGGCATCTTGAGTTAAAATAGGATAAGTACTCTAGGTCAAAGTAAATTCACTGGCGGAATACAGTACACGTCTGTTCGCTTCTTTTACTCCCCAAGCACCTATCATAGCAGAGTCCAGCACCACCATGTCTGGACAGTAGGGATACATATAGGGCCTAAACTACCAGTAAGACTTCAGTTTGCTGACGAAGTTTTTTGGATAAGAAGCGAAACGTCCGACACCTTCAAAGAAGTACAGATGACGTCTGAAGAAACCTTTTCATCGATGGACCACTCCTGTATGACTGAGAGCTTACACAGACGTATTGCCGCCAACTTTGGGAGAGACATCCTTCTGCTGGTACGTAACTTAGAAAAGGCCACTTTTAAATTAGCTGACTTAAAGAACCACCTCAGATTCAATCTTAGATGTAGACAGAGCCGGTTATTTCCTAAATGCTTGAAGCAAGCACCCTTGCAATCCGGATACTTAACCGATAAAATGCAACAAAATTATACTAGGAAAATACTAAATATGCGAATTAGGAGACTTAACATAGAGATAAAAAACAAACAGTCAGAAATATAAACTTATTATCAACAATTACAAACTGAACTTACCCACAAAATCTATCAGGAAGTGTGTGAATTTACCAAATCCGGATACATGAGGCACCACAGCAAAACCAGAGAGACAAAAGGGTAAATTTCAAAAATTACTTTTACCGAAACAATCACAGCTACTTGTAAACAAAGGAAAAGTTAGGTAATGTTAGAACTAGTTGATACACATGCTAAAAACATCCTATGTTATTTCATTTCTACTTATTCTTATCAATTAGTAAGCCCATATATGTCTGTGTAAGCTCTCAGTCGTACAGGAGTTGTCCATCGATGAGAAGGTTTCTTCAGCCGTCATCTGTACAAATTTGAAGGTTTCGGACGTTTCGCCTCCTATCCAAGAGGCTTCGTCAGCAAACTAAAGTCTGACTTGTCGTATCGGCCCTATTTATATATCCCTAATGTCCAGACATGGCGGAGCCGGACACAGCTATGATAGGTCCCTACTCTCAGGTTGGAGGGAGCAGAGGACCACTCCCTGTGGCCCCACTGATTGTTCCTACATCCCTGACTAACGACTGGCCTATTTGCCCCATTCCCACCGGTATCACCTCATCAGCATTACTCATCCTATGTTGCCTAAGCAGGCTATTGTATGAACGATCCAAATTGAACCTCACCCCACCAGACCGGTTTAATGAAGGATTTTGTTGTTTTACAAGAATCGCTTCTTACCCCCTTTCAAACCATCTATGTTCTTTCGCTAAGATTTTAACTTCATTGTCGTCAAATTAGTGGTTGCTAGCTTTTAGGTGCAAATGTACTGCCGATTGAGGTCCACTTGTATTATCCCTGCGATGTTGATAAAGTATTTTTTTGAGAATTTGTGGAGTCTCCCCAATGTACTGCTCTTTACAATTTTCATTCTTACAATGTATTGAATAAACTACATTACTTTGTTTTTCATTTGGTAGCCTATCTTTTTGATGCACTAATTTTTGCCTTAACCCTGTGCTTTTACAAAAAAACTCCGGCTCAAGGAGGAACTAGAGGTGTAATTGTCACGGAGGACACATTATTGTGGGGGGCTTCTGATTTTTTGTCTGAATCTGGAAGCTAAAGTTCCAGGGTGGGGTGCATTGCATTGCATTCTGCTGCTAATTAATATGGATTACTTAGCAGAATACCTGTGCTTTTACGAAAAAAACTGAAGTTCAAGAAGGAACTAGAGTCGTAATTGTCACGGAGGACACATTATTGTGGGGGGCTTCATTTAATTAGCAGAATACCTGTGCTTTTACGAAAAAAACCTCAAGTTCAAGAAGGAACTAGAGTCGTAATTGTCACGGAGGACACATTATTGTGGGGGGCTCCTGATTTTTCGTTTGAATCTGGAAGCTAAAGTGGGGTGCATTGCATTGCATTCAGCCGAATGCTAATTAATGAATTAGCAAAAAAAAGCAGCTGCAGCTGTGGATTGTCTGGAAGAGCGACAGAATTGGACAATAACTACAAACTTTAATTCCTTTCCTTGTATTATTTATATATCTTTGTATAGTGTAGACAAAGAAGTCTGGAAATTTGCCTCAGGCAGAAGAAGAAGAGCAGAAGAGGAGGGGGTTGATTTTTTACGACCGCCAAGGGAGCAAAGGGGTCCCTGAGGCGAGAACAGCGGGCGCCCGCGTGTGTGTGTGTGTGTGTGTGTGTGTGTGTGTGTGTGTGTGTGTGTGTGTGTGTGTGTGTGTGTGTGTGTGTGTGTGTGTGTGTGTGTGTGTGTGTGTGTGTGTGTGTGTGTGTGTGCATGTGTGTGTGCATGTGTGTGTGTGTGTGTGTGTGTGTGTGTGTGTGTGTGTGTGTTTATTGTACCAGAAGCAAGACAGGATGCTCTGAACAATTGTATCCATTTGAACAATTGCATCATGTTAAGGTGAATGATGATAGCGACTGTCAAATTTATCCCATGGTCCAAGTAGCGAACCCTAACCCAGTTGACATTAATGACAGAACAATTCTCGTTTACAGACCCTGGTGATGTGGCTGAAGCGTGCAAAGGATTAGGTGATTTTGTTGAGAATGCTGAAACCTGGACTGAAATTTTTGAGGAATTGTGTGCTTCTTACCAACTGAATGGAATGGAAACACTTATGATTTTCAGACGATGTCTTGGTCATGATTGGAATAGAGTGAAAGGCTGTTACACTGGGAAGACCCCAACCGGTGTCAACATGTCTTACGAGGAAGCGGCTGCCCAGCAAAGGGCAGTGTGTGACAATATCAGGAAATTATGGAAAAAGACACCCAATTTCGCCATTATACAACAATGTAGACAACGACAGGATGAAGATATTGAATCATTCCGAGGACGTCTAGAATGTGTTGACAAAAATCACAGCGGTATAAAAGAATCTTCGGATGATGATTCAACGTACATTAATCAATGTAAACAAATATTTCTACAGAATTTGACGCCAGAGATAGATTTCATTCGTAAGCATTATGTACAGCACCGATCTGGGAGGCTAGTTGATCTCATAGAATGGGCCATTCATGCGGAGGGTGTGTTGTACCAATGTCGAAGAAAGAGGAGATGGCAACATATCGACCGATGCTACCTATGTAAAAAATTAGGACATATTGCTCAGAATTGTAAATCAAATTCACGGAGAAAGAAACAAAAGAAAGATTATAGACCTCTGGCGTACAACAAACAATATGGTGAGCGGCAGGAAGAAGCTCAACGAGATTGACGCTTCTTAACTGACGTCGACAATGGGGAAAAATAATCAATAAGCCCAGTTGAAACCTTAAATTTGACGAATATATTTGCCTTAACTTTGCCAGAAAACAAACAGCCTTATTATTGGCTAAAAATAGGGAAAAGGGATGTGAAATTTCTTTGTGATAGTGGTGCATGCAGATCAGTGTTAAGAGACACCATTCCAGGTGTCACTCCGAGTCGACAACAAATTTCTGTGGTATCAGCAGATGGGAAAGTTACATTGTTACCCATTTCTAAGCCAATAAAAATTTATATGAGGGACTAACACCATACAAGGTCACTATGGTCTTGAGTGAAAACAAGACTGTATCAATCGCTTTGTTCCAAAATCTAGAAAGTATGGGTAACAAAGCTTCTTTGAATAAGTTACAGTTTTATCAAAACAAAGTTGTATTTCTAGGACACAAAAAAGGCAAATTTGCAGGTGCCCAGACCGAGACGAAAAAACAGATGATGACATTTTATGCAGAACTTGGATTCCGCATTATGAACAAGTCACCCAACCATTATTGACACTCATTTACCAAGACGAAATGTCACTGAACGACTCTATTCAGTGGACTGAAGAGGGCAACAAAGCCTTCACAGAATTAAAAGATATGCAAGCATTAGCCGTGAAATCCGAAAAAGATCTGTGATTGGACGATGGTGCTAAACTTGCTGACGGACTGTATAAAATCGACGACAAGCCATGTTTACCGACATACATGTTCCCCATGGTTGCTCGTTTAAGCCATGGTAGGTCACATGTATCAACAGGAGGGATTTGTACCAACAAATGTGTGTAGGGGACCCTGTGTTGTAATTTGGAATTGTAAACCATAGCCAGAGAGTGGTTGCTCCCGCCAAACGGAGGGCCGAGAAGGAATTTTCCTCGTCATTATTTTAATTGAATTGGATTTACCTTTATTACTCTCGCAATGTAGAAATTACATCTCACAGCAGTAAAGTTACGACAGAGGTTTTTCGCCTTCTCCATGGTATAGAATGGTTCCCTGTACAGTTATTTATGACGTTCATGCTGAAAACCGTTTTGGAGATGCATGTACTGATGTTTTTAATGTGTAAACAGGAGGGAATGTTAGAACTAGTTGATACACATGCTAAAACATCCTATGTTATTTCATTTCTACTTATTCTTATCAATTAGTAAGTCCATATATGTATGTAGTTTAGTTATTTGTATATGTTAATAGCTGAACCAGGAAGAACAACATTTGACCCAACAGTATGAGCAGATTTCAAAGGAGAATTGGATAAAAAAATTTGTTGGAGACAGAAAAGGCGGTACTAACCAAAAGTTTAAATTTAAATCTAGCCCTTTTGGATTGTAAAGTAATTATAAAAGAGGACAGAGCACTAAAAACAGAAGTGTTTAGGAAGGCTACGCACACTGACTAAAACTTACTTTTCGATTCTAACCACCCTTTACAACACAAACTAGGAGTTATCAGAACCCTCCAGCATAGGGACAAACTAAGACCAACAAGCGTTGATGGTAGAGAAAGGAGTCAAAACATATCAGGAGAGCACTCAAAAACTGTGGTTACCCTCAGTGGTCATTTAACAAATGTCAGAACGAAAGAATAGGGAATGAAACCAAAAATTCTGAAGATACAAAAAGGAGAGGTGTGGCAGTACCTTACATTGCAGGAGTTTCTGAAAAATTACAAAGGGTCCTTTGGCGACACAAAATTCCTACTTATTTCACCGATAAACACTTTAAGGCAAAAATTAGTACATCCAAAAGATAGGCTGCCAAATGCAAAACAAAGTAATGTAGTTTATTCAATACACTGCAAGAATGAAAATTGTAAAGAGCAGTCCAATGGGGAGACTAAACAAATTCTCAAAAAAAGACTTTATCAACATCGCAGGGATAATACTAGTGGGCCTCAATCGGCAGTACATTTGCACCTAAAAGCTAGCAACCACTCATTTGATGACAATGACGTTAAAATCTTAGCGAAAGAACATAGATGGTTTGAAAGGGGGGTAAAAGAAGCGATTATCATAAAACAACTAAATCCTTCATTAAACCGGTCTGGTGGGGTGAGGTTCAATTTGGATCGTTCATACAATAGCCTGCTTAGGCAAAACAGGTTAGGCAACATCCGTAATGCTGATGCGAAACGTCCGACACCTTCAAAAAGTACAGATGACTGCTGAAGAAACCTTCTCATCGATTTATTAGAGTGAAAAAAAATGTTTAACTCTCTGCTACTGTGTGACCATTTTAAGCTTTAGCGTCTTTTAAAAAAACATCAAATAAAGAGCAAAACTATACACAAAACACACAAAATTGAATGTATTTAATGTTAACTGGACTGGAATATCAGAGTTTTCTGCCAATGACAGCAGTCATTGGCAGTTTGTAATTCTTTAACTGGAGATCAGCCAGAGGAGCGCGTCTGTCATGTCTTTTTTCCGCAGAAAAGTATCTGAAAATCACCTGGTAAGGAAAACATATTGGCAGACACAGTGCAAGGACTGCTGCATGTTGGATGCACAAAGTTCAACCATTCAAACCTTCATATTTCTCACACTATAAATCCAAGAAAACAAACATTTAAGTTGAAAATTGAAATGTATGAAGAAAGGAAGGAAGCGAACGGAGAATTCGCATATTTTGTGTTTTTGAACATATTGCTTATTGACCTGAAGTACATAATGTTTTTGTCGTAGTAAAAAAACACACAACATATGAAACTTTAAGTCATTCAAATAACAAATTCAAGGCTGGGCCACAGTCGGCTATCCAGCATCTGAATGATGCAGCCAACTATTATCTTAATACTGAACAGATGGATTTTTAAGAGACAATAGTGATAGCAGTCTGCAATAATGTCCTCATCCACACCATTGGACGATCACCTTCATAACAGTGCTGGTAGAATAGCGGGACCCTCCGTGGAATTTTATGTGATTCCTAAATCGAAGACTCCTGTAAATCGACTCATGGAAATAAAGTTCAGTGGATATTGTAAAATATCATAATTTGAAAGTTTTTTATATCCATACAGTGCTGGACTTAAATGTCAAAGGAATATTTTAAATACAGAATTAGGACATAATTTGCAATTATAGCAAGGATACATTTCAGGTGGTCAGAGACAGTACCATTATCACTATTTTGAAATGGAATTGAGAGAAACTAACATGTTCGACTGAAAAACCCAAAGGCTTGGACGTGCGCCCGGCGTAAAAACTGGCATGAAATTTGGCAAATTACAGAATATAATCGTGTTTCAATAGCAGTTCAGAGGGAGAACGAACTCTCAGAAAGCATTTCCTTGTAGCATTTTCATCTTGTTAAATGGACATTTATATAATTCCAACTAACATTCATTCATTCATCTTCTGGACCGCTTTATCTTCACGAGGGAAGCGGTGGTGCTGGAGCCTATCCCAGCCGTCTTCGTGCAGTAGGTGGGGGGACTTCGCGAATTGTTTGGTAGCCAATCGCTGTCCAACTAACATTTTATATTTAAATGTTGTGTCAAATTTTGCCCACACGATATTTGTTGATGCCTGATCATCCTGATCATCCATCTGCGGCCCCTTCTGAGGGTTTCTCATTCTATCACTAGATGGCGTCTATCATTGTCCTCATGGGTGCTAAGATCAAGGGAAGGTGTTAATATTTGTCAACTGTGGCAAAGAAAAATCATGCTCCACTAACCATCGACGGTGCTGCAGTGGAGAGAGTGAGCAGCACCAAGTTCCTGGGAGTGCACATATCCAAAGACCTGTCCTGGAGCCACAACACGGCATCAATGGCCAAGAGATCCCACCAGCGCCTGTACTTCCTCCGCAAGCTCAAAAGAGTTGGAGCCCCGACCCCCATCACGACCTCCTTCTACCGCGGTACCATAGAGAGCATCCTGACCAGCTGTATCACCGTGTGGTACGGCGCCTGCACCGTGTCCTGCCGTAAGACTGCAGCGCATCGTGAGGACAGCTGAGAAGATCATCGGTGTCTCTCTCCCCCCCTTCAGGACATCTACAACACCCGCCTCACCCGCAGAGCCATCCGGATCGCTGGCGATCCCACCCACCCCTCCCACAGCCTCTTCAGCCTGCTGCCATCGGGTCGGAGACTGCGGAGTCTCCGAGCCAAGACCAGCAGGCTCAAGGACAGTTTCTGCCACCAGGCAGTCCGGAGACTCAACTCCCTCCCAGCCCTGCCCAGCCTGCCCCTTCCCACTGCCACACTCACCGAACTCTGAGTACACGCTACATGCTGTACGATCATCCTGAACTCTATTTTTTGTTATTTCTCATTAGACAAGACCTCACTTCAACCCTTTCTAGTTGTTTGTTTTTGTAATTACGACATTACGTCACTTTATGTACGTCACTTCCTCACTTTATATATGTCACTACCTCACTTTACATACGTCACTACCTCACTTTCCATACGACATTACCTCACTTTACATACAGAAATTACATGTATTGTCTGTTGTCAATTGTATGTCTTTTTTAGCCACGTTATAAGTGCCTTGCATGCCTTGCACGCTGGGTCCGAGAGGACATTAATTTCATCTGTGCTGTATGTCATGCATATTAGCATATTTGACAATAAAGCTGACTTTGACTTGACTTTTTTTTTCAGTGGGGTTTGATGATGTCAATCAGGATGCGATATACCAATCATTCCTAAACACTTTGAGCTGTCGGCGTAAATCTATTTACTGTTACGGCCACCAAAACTCCAATATGTCGTATTCCATTAGTAACCGAAGTGTTAGAAGCAGAAACAGGTCTGTCAATTAATAAATGACAGTTGTCAATAGCGAAAGGTATACTGAAGTTCTGGCTTCCCTCAAGGGAACCCTGACAGTAATACAGCTTGTGAATTGGCAATTGCTTGAAGTGTCTTCAAAAATAAGGAAAAGAGAAGGGATATATGTAAAACAAGCAGTGGCGTGCACACTCGCGCACACACTGCACACATACACACACACACACACACACACACACGCGCACACAAATTCACTAACTCCTGTCAAATCATCTATTTACACATTTTTGCTACCAAAAATTAAGCTCTTATCACACTGAAACATTTCAATGGCTAACATCAAAATAAAGAACAAGTAAAAAAAAATCACACTTCAGACAAAGTTGGCAATTTCGAGCTCCACGAATTACAGTATGTCATTAAAATTATTGAAAAGGTAGGGAGGCAATACTGTGGCTCACTCTGGAAATACACACTTGCCGAGATGGAGCGCTGCTTGGTCTGAAAGGATTTTATCACATATAAAATGGAATCAGCAAGTGTGAAAGTTTTAAAATAGCAACAGGTTGCAGAGTTGATAGCAATGCTATACCGTTCAACTGAACGTACATGTACAGTATAGTATACTCCACTTACTCATACCCATGTGAGTAAATATCAGTAAACGGTAGTGATACCTATATCCCAAGTGACCCTAAGTATACATTTATGAATACCAGTTGAATTTCAGGGATTTAACTTGGTCTGCACCTAATTTCTACACCCCATAGACACTTTCTATATATCATAAATTAACAAGGTTTACAAAATAGATATTTATCCTATGGAAGCAACAAAAATCATCTGACAACATTGTGAAAAACTGTGTTGTAACTTCCACATGTGAAAGAAAAATACATATGTGGAAAGGTGATCACATTAACATGGGGGGTGGGATACCATGACACAAAACATCAAGCAAACTTTTCAGGTAATATGAGGGTTAATATGAAACAGCTCACCGAATCTCAAGACATGCGGCATCCCATGAGAATATCCCACACATTGTAATAGCAGCAGTAGCAGCCTGCAGCGCGACATCAACTGGGAAATAATCTTCATGTTGCTTGTGCGCCGCGCAGTATTGTTACTCCCAGAATGCGGATATTTCCCAGGTGTATGTTTTTCTTTTTCACTCCAGCAGGTTGGTCGACTGCCTCCTTACATCCATAAGGCAAAAAGAAAAAGAAAAGCACAGCGTGTCCGGCTCACTGCACCAAGAAGAAAATATTATAGTCCTTGGCTGAAAAAAATATGGTGATTATGATGATGGGGGAGATGTTGTGGGACCTGGAGGGGAATCCATGCTACGCAGGACGCAGTTTGAAAGAATCCATCTGAGGGGATAGACATAGGCTGCTTTAGAAGAAGGGGGAGACTCGGGGCGAGTCATGCGGCGGTGTGAACTGCCGCGCAGCATTTGAAGTGGAGATCGCTAATAGTGACAGAATGCATGTAAAAAGGCTTGGATATGTTTCCTGTCTGCCACTGACCACTCTTCACACGCTCTGCACACTGTTATAACCTCGATTTGTTTTCCCTCAAATTGGTCGTGCGGTTCGCCGAGTCTCCGCTTCAGTCGATGCATTAGACAAGATTGCTGTTTGATTGCGTCCGAGATTGAACGGCATCATTTCTTTTCTAACATTTCCAACTGCTTTTTCTTCAGATAAAATAGAGTACAGGAAACACAAATGCTAAAAGGGTCATAAATATCACTTTGCTGCTGTGAAATGTAAATTTCTCCACTGTGAGACTAATAAAGGCAAATCCAATCCAATCCAAATGGCAGCGCATTAATTAGAAAAGTTATTGCGAATATAAACGCTGATCTTAGAACTTTATTTTAGAATGCGGCCATGACATTGCTGTGGTTTGCCTATTTAGGGAAGTTACAAACTGATGATGGCAACGGAAGCCTCGTTATGTATGTGGCCAACAACTGATTATGATTATATAATTATATAACTATTATTTATTATTAACTATATATAGCTTTCAGTCTTTCTTTTGTTGCCTTAATCAATTGCTACGTTTAAAATTGTAAATATTGTTCCAAAACATGAACGCCAATAATGCAAAAGACACAATAAATGTGTACGTCAAATAGTTCATTCATGTTAGGAAAAACCTTTCACGAGTTGGAAAAAAATAACAAGACACGGCCAACAAAGTGGAAAATTCCTGTACGCAAACACGTGCATTCTACATTTTTATCTGTAGTGCTATTTTGTGTTACAACAGAGGTCAGTTCATTATATAGCAGTGTTTGCATGGAGTGTTTAAGCTAAACCCAGTTGTATTGTGTGGATAACG
This sequence comes from Hippocampus bargibanti, assembly GCF_051943395.1. Taxonomy (NCBI): domain Eukaryota; kingdom Metazoa; phylum Chordata; class Actinopteri; order Syngnathiformes; family Syngnathidae; genus Hippocampus; species Hippocampus bargibanti. The sequence continues at coordinate 17,866,645 of NC_142739.1, read as the reverse complement.
TTTATTTAAATGTATTGCGTTTGGGAGTTATTGAGTTCGGAGCTCGTCTCACGTGTACTATAAATAACGATGGTCAATATTTACGGATCATTCATAAAATACACCAGCAGGATGCAGGAAGCATTTATGTTGTCTTTCTACCTTACAAATGAACGGCAACGTGTTCAAGTAGCGCCAAATTCACTATAGGTCAGAGTATGTCAAGAAAAAAAATGACATACAAGTGAAGACTTTTTGGTGACACACGTAAATGTACTTTAATACTTGTGTGTGCTACGCGTGTGCCAAATCCACAAAACCCCTCGCAAGAGAGACATTATTTCAAAATGCTACCGTGCTTTCAATTATTAAAAAAGATAAGCATGTGGTTGAAAAGGTGTGCCACCAGGGATAAAGAAATGACGTTGATGAACATTGTATAGGCAATGTGAAGTTTGCAGTATATGACTTACCTTGATCAGCGTGAAAGATGCACCGGAACACCACAAAGTGGTTGCTTGTTTCTCGATGGGAGAGAAAAGTCGTTTCAGAACCAGTAGCATGTGGAAAGCAGCGCTTTACCCGGCCGTGGGTAAAACGCGCCTCCTGTCGGACGCTGGGATTTACTGCTTAAAGGACAACCGACGTCTCCAGGCAAGTTTTGTCCATAATTTTAAAATCGCTTCAAATGACTTCGACTGAGCGTATTTTACAAATATTCCACCCCATATAGCTATATTTTACGTTTTAAGACTCGTGCTGAATATTCCGGAAGTCTTGTTTTTGAGTTGGTGACGACTCCTCACCCTACGTCACTGAAGGAACGCCCCTGACTGAGAAAGGACATACCTTGCATCACCTCAATGCATTTTGCGGTACTTTGTTTAGTCTGAAAATTTCGTGGTGATCCGTGTTGATGGTGAAATTAGAAGGTAAACACATAAATAATGCAATGGTGAATCGTATGTTACACCGAGACAACTCTTTGATATTTGTTGAAAAAAAAGTCCAAACTGCAAAACAAAACTATTTCCAACGGAGCTCTGCCGCCATCTTCTGCATTTTCTGTGACACTACACATAAGTCTTGAGCAATCAAAACGACCCAGAAAACCTTTTTTAATCGATTGCAAACATTTATACTTTCCTCTTCAGAACTATTTGAATCATATTCATAACTGGATGCGTAACAAGAAAGCATATTCTCCGAATCTGAAGCCATTGTTTTGATTCTCCAGCAAGGCAAGACGTCTTGCCGTGACTCCACGAACAAGGGGGCGGGACCTTCTGAAATTGGCCACTTCCGGTTTCAAATTTAAGTACTTTTTAGACACTTTAAGTCACTTTACCAATAAAAATGTTATTGGTGTTTTGCATTTGAATAAAAATATCATATTGCATGTTTTTGGTATTTTAGATGCTATAAAACGTTTTTTTCTGATGTCAGTTAGGAAACAAAAAAGTGACGGTTGTCCTTTAAAGCACTCCTTCACCTAAGCCAGGGGTGGGTACTCGTAGGCCTGGAGGGACACCCTCCTGCATTTTTTCCAAGTCTCCTTGTTGCAACACACCTGATTCAAATGAGCAGGTTCAATGTAAGGCTTCCGCAGAGCTTGGTGATTATCTGATGATTTGAATCAGGTGTATTGTAACAGGGAGACTTGGAAAACATGCAGGAAGGTGGCCCTCCAGGACTAGGAGTGCCCACCCCTGATCGAAGCGCAGCACAAACCCGGTGGCACAATGAATTTCTCTGGTCCTTTCAGCGATATCACAATATGTTTTGATCTGCTGTATGGGTCGAGTGTAACAACTCTTGAATGAACCCATTTCACATTGAAAAATTGGTTCCCAGCAGCACATGACGTTGCGGGTCCTTTTGTCCATGAAGTCGCGTGGTAAATCGCATGTAGTTGATGGTCAGGATCCCTTTGTAATTTTATGACTACATCTTGCTTTTTTTTAAACATATCCTTTACGGCGTACACTTTTGCAGTCATAAAAGAAAGAAAAGACCACAATTGAGTTCAAGATTGTCACAGTTGTGACCCCAGTCATACAAAGATTACAACAACCCTCACAACTATTAAACACAAACCTGGCCCCCATAAGGACTAAAAAACGTCCCCCAAACAATGTTGATCAGCGCATTTTCTTTATTATAATGGTCAACAGAATGTTGGAAGATAAATAGATCGTTCATACAATAGCCTGCTCAGGCAAAACAGGTTAGGCAACTTTCGCAATGCTGATGAGGGTCGTTATGCTGATGAGGTGATACCGGGGGGAGTGGGGGTAATAGGCCAGTCGTTAGTCAGGAATGTAGGAACAATCAGTGGGGCCACAGGGAGGGGTCCCGCTGCTCCCTGGACACGGCCCCTCCCGTCATCTCTCACCTGGGCTCCCACAGATGATTGTCATTCACTGATTGTGCCTTCTGACTATAAATGCCGATCGCACATTACTGTCTCTGTCGGAGTATTCTGGACGCTACCTTCGCGACTACCTTGCTGTCAGGTCTGCCATTATTAGTTGCCTTCACTTGCCTCCCCCTGTTTGTTATTTTGCATGTGTGTCTCAGTAAAGACTTTTGCTCCTGAGTATCTGTCTCGCCGTGTATTTCGGATCCAACCTTCCCACCCTCCTTCGTCACTCGAGTCCTACCTTTGAGCCTCGAGTGTCGTGACAATCCTAAGACACCCTGAATTGGTTGCCAGCCAATCGCAAGGCATACAGAGACAAACAACCACTTCCCACACTCACACCAAGGGACAATTTGGAGTGATCAATCAGCCTGCCCTACATGTTTTCGGAATGTGGAGGAAAACCGGAGGACCCGGAGAAAATACATGCTGGCCCGGGGAGAACATGCAAACTCCACACAGAGAGGGCGCAGTGGGATTCAAACTCACAATCTCTGCACTGTGAAGCAGGTGTGCTAACCACCTGACTACCGGGCCACTCTACAAAGTCCACATAACACTCAAAAACTGACAGCTTTTGTGAACAAAAATATTGCCATTGTTTCTCTACTTATCAAATACTGTGGTGAAAAACTCGACCAAATGTGTTTGGTTCCTACGTGTCTGTATTAGAGTCACTCTCACAAGCTCTCATCTGTAGTGTGCAGATGCTGGATGTTTGGACAGCCTGTTGTTTAAGGAGTCAGTAGTCATAGTCAGATCAATTATCAGCTTCACTGCATACAGATTGTTATATACAGCTATACAGATTGTTTGTAAGAATAAAGATAATTACTGTAATGTGTTCAATCAAATATCACCCACATTTTCTTTTCGCTACTAATTTGAGTGCAACCACAAATAAATTAAACAATGCAGTCCTGTTTTTAGTTTTTGTTTTTAATAGTTCTTACTAATATCCTCTCTGAAGTGTATACATGTAACCAACATAACGCTGAGTCAATGACTGCAAGAGCCTCAGTCAAACTATTCTGTGTTATATCAATATCTCTTTTCAGGGACGCTTCCCATTCTGTTTTAAAATGCTGGGGTTTATTTTTGCACACAGTCGAACGAATCTGTGACTTTCAAATGGGATTTTACAATTACCATAAAAGACAACAATGGGGGTCATACAACACTACGTACGACCAATGGGTGAAAATCTTTGAGGTCGGAATGTCAGCAACCTGATTGGTCTAATTCTGACAATGTATTGGGAAACTTCAAAAGAATGACCCGTTTCACTAAGCCTTGAATCTAGTAGGCTACCCTCCTCCCCATATTCTGCCATGGGTTTATGTTGGGGTTGTTTGTTTTGCCCACTGAAGAGGTCACCGCATTCCTCACTACACTGCACTGGATAATCAACATTGCTGAGTTTGACTCAAAAGATTTTGTCCTTGGGGCAAACCAGTTTTTATCTCAGGGTGTTGCACAGTTTAGTTTGAATTTAGTTGAAAAAACATCCAAGTAAGGGCCTTTTGTTCATTGACCTTCACCACTCAACACGAGGATGTGAGTTTTAGCATATTAAGCCAATCAATTGAAATAATTAAAAAAGGACAACAAAGTAAGACCATCAGACAGCAATAACATCATCAAGCTACACAATTTAAAGGTGAAGGAGAATATCCCTACAGTGATGAAGGATCTAAAGGCACATTCTGGAGCTGAAATGAAAGGGAGCTTTGATTGCCCCCAGTCTCTCTGATAGCCTTCTGTGAGCTGCATGAAAAGTTGAATTGTGAGGTGGACAAATAAAGAGTCAAAGACATCTCTGTAATCCAACAAGTGCTACTATCTCAGCCATAGGGAAGTGAGACCACTGGAACACACAACATGGATGGATGGATTTGCCTTTATTAGTCTCGCAGTGGAGAAATTTAAATTTCACAGCAGCAAAGTGATGAAACGAATGAAATACATACAGGTAGGGTTGTAATAGAGCAATAACACAATTCAAAAATATATACTTGGCACGGCATGTTAAAACGTTATCATACTGTAATATGTCGCAAATAATTTTAAGATACCCAACAAAGTCAATACTGTAATAATATCTAGTTTCGGGAGCACTTCATCCTCACAAGGGTCGCAAGAGGTGCTGGAGCCAATCCCAGCTGTCGCAAGGCATACAGAAATGACCAGCCATTAATAATAATAATAATAATAATAATAATAATAATAATAATAATAATAATAATAATAATAATAATAATAATAATAATAATAATAATAAAAGAAGAAGAAGAAGAAAAAGAAGAAGAAGAACAAAAAGAAGAAGACAGCCCATATGGTGGACAAATGGTAGATAAAGCAAGTCTGCCTCACATTCTGAGATTCAAGGATTACAATATGGATCGAATGTGACACTCTTGAGAATTTTGCAAGTGTGAATGGCTTTCTGTATGTTACTCTCAATTGGTGTGCGACTAGTACAGTGTGTACTCACTGAGAAACTAAGCAGGCTGATAGAGATTTGACAGAATAGAAGTTATCATATTTAAAAGTCCCATGCTTAGCTGGCCAACAGAACAATAGGCCCACAGTAAAGGCGCAGATGGCCTGGGGTCAATCTGAATTAAACAGACACAGACTGTTAACCTGTCATCTTCATCGAGGTGATTTCGCCTTAAACAGAATTTAGGACTTGGGAAACTGTCAGAGATATGACAGACAGACACCGTGGACAGAGACTCAGAACCAGAAAGATTGTCCCCACTGCCGGCAGGAGACGCAGTCATCAGATGACATACGTCTCCTGCCGGCAGTGGGGACAATCTTTCTGGTTCTGAGTCTCTGTCCACGGTGTCTGTCTGTCATATCTCTGACATTTTTGGGGGCTCGTCCGGGATGGCAACGCGTCTCCTGCGGTGAGCGGTCTACGGCGACTGTCAAGAACCGGTGCACCGGCAAGGCCAACAAGATTTCGAGAGGACCTCCTTTTCTTGGGGGCAGAAGCCAGGCCTGCTCGCCGGGTGAGACGCAAACGCCATCCCAACGAACCTGGGCGGGCTCGGGACCGGAAGGATCGTCTCCAAAAATTGAGGTCAGTCTGATAAACGATAGTACAAGCCTATTTGTTTAGGTCTTGGAAGATTTTGGATAGTACAAACCTATTTGTTTAGGTCTTGGAAGATTTTGGATAGTACAAGCCTATTTGTTTAGGTCTTGGAAGATTTGGATAGTACAAGCCTATTTGTTTAGGTCTTGGAAGATTTTGGACAGTACAAGCCTATTTGTTTGGGTCTTGGAAGATTTTGGATAGTACAAGCCTATTTGTTTGGGTCTTGGAAGATTGGATAGTACAGCCTTTTGAAGTTCTGGAAGAATGAAAAGCCTCGAAAAAAATGAAGCTAGTTCATGTGGTAGTGAGAGTGCTGAACTGAGCTTAGTTTTTGGGTACACAAGGACTGATCATCCTTGTGGTTGTGTGACTGTGTCTGTGTGCCTGTGTGAGTCAATGTGTGAGCATGCGGGTCTGTGTGTCAAGCTTGCGAGCTTGACTATGTCGCGGGGTTGTTTCGGGCGTGACCGCATCTGAGTGTGATTGGAATTGCGATAACGTGTCGTAATTCATATAATATACAGTGGGATTCAAACAGCAGACTTTTGTGGATGCAGTATGCAAGTTCTCCTCACCCTTTTGGGGGTTGAAGAAGGAGAAACCACAAATGTAAATTTGAATTGCTGTCCTACTGAACGAACCCAGTTATAGAGTCCACCCTATGCGGTGAAAAACTGGACCAAATTCATAGAAGCAATAAAAAAAAAGAGAGAGAGAAGGGGGATGTGGCGAAAATTGAACGCTAATAATTCGCTCTGCTTCGATAGTATTAATGAAAATTTAATTCGGCGCCGGCACCTAAATATTTTATTTCGAAAAAACACGCCGGAACGAGATTGCGATTTCATGTAATTTACAGTGAAGTCGAGGCACTAACATGGCTCCGCGAAAGTCTTCCCGTTTTTTGGAAACGAGTTAAATCAAATTAGTTGCCAGTCTGCCTCGATGAAGAAGAATTTGTAGAAAAAAAAACAATTGGTTGATATAGACGTTGAAGGATCGACACTGTTTGTTCAAGTAAATATTTACGATGCCGAAAGAAAAAAAATAGATGGAAAACCACACAAGAAAAGGGTGGAAAAGGGTAGCGCGATGCGTGTTCCGGCCCGCAGATCTCAGGCGGTATTTAGGGGCGCCCCGAAAGAATAAAAAGTTGACAACACACTTGTTTCTGCTTTGGACGGACGAAGTGTTGGAATGTGGTCAGTCCTACTCGGACATTCGAAATCAAACTGCCTTCGATCTGAGGTGCCGAAATAAGGTTGATGAATTAATGCTCGGCGATGGCAAACACCAAATCGATAATGCGATATAATTATGCCTATAAAAAGAGAGTAACTTTACTCTGAAAGAGATGTTGGCGGAACTAAAACGTTACTAAAATATAAAGTTTGGGCAAAAAAGAAAATTTAGCATATTATGGCCGTATGGTTGTAAGCAAAGAGAAGTGCCCGAAGGCAAGAAAACTGCCAAAGTTATTTTGAAACGGACACGGACCGCATTTTCGCACAGAGAAAAATGCGAGTTGGGTCCAAAAAAGTCCTAAAGTATTTGGTTTCAGATTTCAGAGGGTAACGTGAGTTAGAATTTTACATTTTACATCAGGAAAGAGAGAGACAAAAATCATATTAGTGATGGATGGCATTCTATTGGAATACGTGTTGTATGGAATTGTGATTGATATTGATACATTTAGAAGGATTATGATGGTTCGAGAAAATATGCTCTAAAATGAAGTAAACAATACGATGAATAATTAGAAATTATTTTGGGGTATGCGGGAAGGCATGTTATTTTGCTGGTTTAATCTGGAATGTTTTTGTGTACTGTTGATTTTCGACTGCCTCGCTTGAGCAGCTAATATAGCAAAAAAGACAAGGTCTATAATTCATCATTGCCTCAGTGGGAAGAAATGTGAGGACGGTATGCTTTGGTAGAGTGAAAGTTTAAAAACAATGATGTTTTGAGGTTTGAATTAACTTGTTGCATTTTTCCCCTTTCGATCACAGGGGATAGAGAGAAGCGGTGTTGACCACTTTTTTCCGCATACGTTTTGTTTTGAGGCAGTTATGAGATAGCATTTGTTCTCGAGTGGTGAGTACTGATGGTTCTGGAAATAAAAGGTGAGCTGTGTCGACGATATAATACGTGCGTACATCTAGACTGAACGGAATTAGATTAGAAATAAGGAGTTGATGGGTTAAACCTGTAGGCAAGAATACCTGAGCTCACCAAAATGTGATATAAGGTTTAGCACAATTGTTAACACTGTTGTGAGGGTTGAGGATATTGATTGGATTAAGAAAAGAAGAATTTACACGGCGTTTGTTAACAAAATACTCACATCAATGTGTGAGGGGCTCCTCATGCAGTCATAAATCACAAGAAGGGGAGGATGACAAACATTCATGCGCGACAAGCTGTTCACCAAAAATTGACCACATTGAAAGGGCACAAATTGAAAAAGAAGATCAAAATGTTTTAAGAGGTGACAAGATATGTTCAACAGATATTAAACATACAAGTATTCAGATGAGAAAACTAAGATGCCGTAGTTATTTCCTTCACATTAAATCAGGAAGTTGTCTCTTATGGCAAAAGAGCAAGATCTGGCTTTCTCTGTGAGTGGTTCCTTATCAGGGCGACCTGTCACTCTGTTCAAAATTTACAATGCAGGTGTCGAGAGTAGAAGACTCACCATTCATTGTGGGGTGAAAGTGAAACAAATAGTGTGCATTCCCATGCAGTATGTTAGTTTGAAACTATCTGACTGAGCTAAGACACTGATGAAGGAAACAATTAAAGCTTGATTAATTTGAGTAAATTAATACAATATAAACGTGATAAAAGCAGGATCCTTTGTACTGTAACAGATGGAACTGGCTCGGCGATTGATAAAAAGAAAGAAAAAAGTAAGGAAGAATTAATAATGATACCAATTATATTTTCGAACTGGTAACTGCTACGCGACTGTGGGATCAGATTCAGCCTTTATAAATTTGATTCAATTATTGAAATTATTGAAATTATGGAAATAGTTAATGTGTGGCCACCGTACTTGATTTGTAAAGTGCAAAGTGATGTTTGAGAAATGCCAACTCAATTCTATCTCTCCTCCACCTCAGATGGCGCTACCTGACAAATTCATTTTTGAATGTTACTTTATGTGCAGCGATCCCGAATCAAGGCCGAGAAGGTGACTGTGGGAATGTCCAGGCTACAAATCGACTTGTCACATTTTTTGAGAAGACAAGATAGGAACGTCTTTGGTTGCGCCGCACACATTCAGGGAATTTGCGGGAAGCTACGCTCCTCTAATTAAGAAAAAACTAACAAACAAAAAATCTGACCAAATGTAAATTAATGTGTCCAGGTTCCAGCAAGGCTGGCCCATCCCTCTAGCTCCACTTCGAAATTATGGCCGGCTGGCCGCAAAGGCTTGACCAAGGCGGCATGGCTGTGGGGCGGTAGGATGAGTGCCTGAGGGCGTGTGCGAGGAAATCTCTGAAATCAAGCTGGCTGTTCAAATTGTGGTGACGTGAAAGAAATGGACTCTGAATGCACAGCCACTTGCATCCACCCGTTCAGACAAGCTCCATGATGTCCACAGCACTGTCAACCCGCAAAGCCAAGACATCCCACCTGCTCCCTGGGATAGAAACTGAACTCCAAATGCTTGCTGCTGGCCTCAAAGAAATGAACTTGAGAAAGCTGAAACACATTTGCTGCCACCCGTTCAGCGATCAAGCCACAAAGCCAAGAGACATCCCACCTGCTCCCTGGGATGGAAACTCAACTGAAAGTGCTTGCTGCTGGCATCACAGACCTGAACCTCAGAAAGCTGAAGCATGATTTGCTGCAGAAAAGGACTCTGAATGAACAATCTCTCACAATGCAACTCCACTGCAACCACTGAACTCCTGCAACAGTACTGGCTTTGATCCCTTGATTTCCTCCACATGACCCGACCGACCTCATGATAATCACCCCACTTCACAATGCCTTTGACACATTCGAAAACGACATTGATCCCTATTCTAATTTCCAAAGGTGTGTGGAGGATGTGGCAGCTGTGTGGACCTATCAGGAAGCTCATTGGTTGGTAATGTTAATTGTTAGAAATGCCTCGTGAGCTGTGTCTCAATAGTTTGAAAAACTGTTTTTCGCAAACGTTTTGGGAAAAAATTGTTAGTTTAAATCAAATTTTCCAGAAGTGAAATTTTGACTGACAATTTCAGACATTATACGTTTATACGTGGACATTTCCCATTCACTTATCTTGGTGTGAAGATGGGATTTTTCTCGCTGCATGATAGGAGATTTTGTTGCTTGGAAGCCACTCTGTGGCCAATTTGACCTTTCTTTATTTTCCCAAATGGAAAGAAAAATTCCAATTCGTATGGTTGTTGGGGGTTTACACGATACCCTCGTGCAAACTGACTAATTGGAGGTGCTTGATTTTGGTAGTTTTGTTAAAATGCCTCAACTTCTGTTCTTTTTCAGAAAGGAGTGGGGGGAGAGATAGACAACATTTTGACCGACATCATCCTTGTGGTTGTGTGACTGTGTCTGTGTGCCTGTGTGAGTCAATGTGTGAGCATGCGGGTCTGTGTGTCAAGCTTGTGAGCTTGACTATGTCGCGGGGTTGTTTCGGGCGTGACCGCATCTGAGTGTGATTGGAATTGCGATAACGTGTCGTAATTCATATAATATACAGTGGGATTCAAACAGCAGACTTTTGTGGATGCAGTATGCAAGTTCTCCTCACCCTTTTGGGGGTTGAAGAAGGAGAAACCACAAATGTAAATTTGAATTGCTGTCCTACTGAACGAACCCAGTTATAGAGTCCGCCCTATGCGGTGAAGATCTGGACCAAATTCATAGAAGCAATAAAAAAAAAGAGAGAGAGAAGGGGATGTGGCGAAAATTGAACGCTAATAATTCGCTCTGCTTCGATAGTATTAATGAAAATTTAATTCGGCGCCGGCACCTAAATATTTTATTTCGAAAAAACACGCCGGAACGAGATTGCGATTTCATGTAATTTACAGTGAAGTCGAGGCACTAACATGGCTCCGCGAAAGTCTTCCCGTTTTTTGGAAACGAGTTAAATCAAATTAGTTGCCAGTCTGCCTCGATGAAGAAGAATTTGTAGAAAAAAAACAATTGGTTGATATAGACGTTGAAGGATCGACACTGTTTGTTCAAGTAAATATTTACGATGCCGAAAGAAAAAAAATAGATGGAAAACCACACAAGAAAAGGGTGGAAAAGGGTAGCGCGATGCGTGTTCCGGCCCGCAGATCTCAGGCGGTATTTAGGGGCGCCCCGAAAGAATAAAAAGATAACAACACACTTGTTTCTGCTTTGGACGGACGAAGTGTTGGAATGTGGTCAGTCCTACTCGGACATTCGAAATCAAACTGCCTTCGATCTGAGGTGCCGAAATAAGGTTGATGAATTAATGCTCGTCGATGGCAAACACCAAATCGATAATGCGATATAATTATGCCTATAAAAAGAGAGTAACTTTACTCTGAAAGAGATGTTGGCGGAACTAAAACGTTACTAAAATATAAAGTTTGGGCAAAAAAGAAAATTTAGCATATTATGGCCGTATGGTTGTAAGCAAAGAGAAGTGCCCGAAGGCAAGAAAACTGCCAAAGTTATTTTGAAACGGACACGGACCGCATTTTCGCACAGAGAAAAATGCGAGTTGGGTCCAAAAAAGTCCTAAAGTATTTGGTTTCAGATTTCAGAGGGTAACGTGAGTTAGAATTTTACATTTTACATCAGGAAAGAGAGAGACAAAAATCATATTAGTGATGGATGGCATTCTATTGGAATACGTGTTGTATGGAATTGTGATTGATATTGATACATTTAGAAGGATTATGATGGTTCGAGAAAATATGCTCTAAAATGAAGTAAACAATACGATGAATAATTAGAAATTATTTTGGGGTATGCGGGAAGGCATGTTATTTTGCTGGTTTAATCTGGAATGTTTTTGTGTACTGTTGATTTTCGACTGCCTCGCTTGAGCAGCTAATATAGCAAAAAAGACAAGGTCTATAATTCATCATTGCCTCAGTGGGAAGAAATGTGAGGACGGTATGCTTTGGTAGAGTGAAAGTTTAAAAACAATGATGTTTTGAGGTTTGAATTAACTTGTTGCATTTTCCCCTTTCGATCACAGGGGATAGAGAGAAGCGGTGTTGACCACTTTTTTCCGCATACGTTTTGTTTTGAGGCAGTTATGAGATAGCATTTGTTCTCGAGTGGTGAGTACTGATGGTTCTGGAAATAAAAGGTGAGCTGTGTCGACGATATAATACGTGCGTACATCTAGACTGAACGGAATTAGATTAGAAATAAGGAGTTGATGGGTTAAACCTGTAGGCAAGAATACCTGAGCTCACCAAAATGTGATATAAGGTTTAGCACAATTGTTAACACTGTTGTGAGGGTTGAGGATATTGATTGGATTAAGAAAAGAAGAATTTACACGGCGTTTGTTAACAAAATACTCACATCAATGTGTGAGGGGCTCCTCATGCAGTCATAAATCACAAGAAGGGGAGGATGACAAACATTCATGCGCGACAAGCTGTTCACCAAAAATTGACCACATTGAAAGGGCACAAATTGAAAAAGAAGATCAAAATGTTTTAAGAGGTGACAAGATATGTTCAACAGATATTAAACATACAAGTATTCAGATGAGAAAACTAAGATGCCGTAGTTATTTCCTTCACATTAAATCAGGAAGTTGTCTCTTATGGCAAAAGAGCAAGATCTGGCTTTCTCTGTGAGTGGTTCCTTATCAGGGCGACCTGTCACTCTGTTCAAAATTTACAATGCAGGTGTCGAGAGTAGAAGACTCACCATTCATTGTGGGGTGAAAGTGAAACAAATAGTGTGCATTCCCATGCAGTATGTTAGTTTGAAACTATCTGACTGAGCTAAGACACTGATGAAGGAAACAATTAAAGCTTGATTAATTTGAGTAAATTAATACAATATAAACGTGATAAAAGCAGGATCCTTTGTACTGTAACAGATGGAACTGGCTCGGCGATTGATAAAAAGAAAGAAAAAAGTAAGGAAGAATTAATAATGATACCAATTATATTTTCGAACTGGTAACTGCTACGCGACTGTGGGATCAGATTCAGCCTTTATAAATTTGATTCAATTATTGAAATTATTGAAATTATGGAAATAGTTAATGTGTGGCCACCGTACTTGATTTGTAAAGTGCAAAGTGATGTTTGAGAAATGCCAACTCAATTCTATCTCTCCTCCACCTCAGATGGCGCTACCTGACAAATTCATTTTTGAATGTTACTTTATGTGCAGCGATCCCGAATCAAGGCCGAGAAGGTGACTGTGGGAATGTCCAGGCTACAAATCGACTTGTCACATTTTTTGAGAAGACAAGATAGGAACGTCTTTGGTTGCGCCGCACACATTCAGGGAATTTGCGGGAAGCTACGCTCCTCTAATTAAGAAAAAACTAACAAACAAAAAATCTGACCAAATGTAAATTAATGTGTCCAGGTTCCAGCAAGGCTGGCCCATCCCTCTAGCTCCACTTCGAAATTATGGCCGGCTGGCCGCAAAGGCTTGACCAAGGCGGCATGGCTGTGGGGCGGTAGGATGAGTGCCTGAGGGCGTGTGCGAGGAAATCTCTGAAATCAAGCTGGCTGTTCAAATTGTGGTGACGTGAAAGAAATGGACTCTGAATGCACAGCCACTTGCATCCACCCGTTCAGACAAGCTCCATGATGTCCACAGCACTGTCAACCCGCAAAGCCAAGACATCCCACCTGCTCCCTGGGATAGAAACTGAACTCCAAATGCTTGCTGCTGGCCTCAAAGAAATGAACTTGAGAAAGCTGAAACACATTTGCTGCCACCCGTTCAGCGATCAAGCCACAAAGCCAAGAGACATCCCACCTGCTCCCTGGGATGGAAACTCAACTGAAAGTGCTTGCTGCTGGCATCACAGACCTGAACCTCAGAAAGCTGAAGCATGATTTGCTGCAGAAAAGGACTCTGAATGAACAATCTCTCACAATGCAACTCCACTGCAACCACTGAACTCCTGCAACAGTACTGGCTTTGATCCCTTGATTTCCTCCACATGACCCGACCGACCTCATGATAATCACCCCACTTCACAATGCCTTTGACACATTCGAAAACGACATTGATCCCTATTCTAATTTCCAAAGGTGTGTGGAGGATGTGGCAGCTGTGTGGACCTATCAGGAAGCTCATTGGTTGGTAATGTTAATTGTTAGAAATGCCTCGTGAGCTGTGTCTCAATAGTTTGAAAAACTGTTTTTCGCAAACGTTTTGGGAAAAAATTGTTAGTTTAAATCAAATTTTCCAGAAGTGAAATTTTGACTGACAATTTCAGACATTATACGTTTATACGTGGACATTTCCCATTCACTTATCTTGGTGTGAAGATGGGATTTTTCTCGCTGCATGATAGGAGATTTTGTTGCTTGGAAGCCACTCTGTGGCCAATTTGACCTTTCTTTATTTTCCCAAATGGAAAGAAAAATTCCAATTCGTATGGTTGTTGGGGGTTTACACGATACCCTCGTGCAAACTGACTAATTGGAGGTGCTTGATTTTGGTAGTTTTGTTAAAATGCCTCAACTTCTGTTCTTTTTCAGAAAGGAGTGGGGGGAGAGATAGACAACATTTTGACCGACACCAGCATGCAATTGAACCCAATCGAACAAATATATCTAGCATGCGTCAGATGTGCGGCAGAATTCGGCAAATGGTTTCAAAAAGGAAAAAAGGCCACATTGTTTTTGTTAGAATGATCCCGATTGTCACAGTGGCTACTTTGTTTGAAAAATTTTACAATATCAGCGAAGCGAACAGGAAATAAGAATAAAAAGAAAAAATGGTTTATATGCCACACCAAGTGACTCATAGATTAATGATGATAATATTAATAAATGTAATTTGAAAGTGCTTTTTATTGCACTCATAGATGCTTCACAAGAGCTAAAATGCTAAATTAAATGTACGCCTGAAGACAAGCATACTTAATTGACGCCAAAAATCGATCTAAAAGGAAGCATGAGTAACGAGATTAAAACATGAAAATAAAGCATTATGGAACAATTTAGTTTTTGAGGTTGCGTCCCATAGGCGGGGGCGGCTATCTATCTGAAGGCTGGATGCCCCCCAGTTCTGAGTCTGGCTACGGGGATGTCAAGGAGATTTGTGTTAGAGGATTGGGGGCTGTGGGACGGAGTGTTTTGGTGGGGGTCAGGAAAGATCAGATGAGGCCTTGATTGTGGGGATTTTTATGGGGGTGTGTGCAGCAGTGTGTGGAAACAGAGCGGAGAAGGAGAAACTTTTTTTTAAGGTAGAAGAATGCGGTTTTGGTAATTTGGGTGTTGGGTGGAATGGTAGAAAGAGAGGTGCTTATCAATTTGAACTTTAAAGTTGCAACAGTTAGAGGGGGGATTGGGTGCAGTTGTCAATGATATTCAAGTAGGATAAACAGTTGTTGATGTTGTGTATGAATTGTTTCCTGATTAGAATATTAGGAGGAGACGGGTTAGCCAAAGAGATGGTTAGGGTTTTTGAAGGTGCTAGAGAAAGCAGTTGATGGGAGATCAACTCCTATGCAGATACAGGCGATGTAGTTGGAGATTTTTAATGTTTAAGGGGAAAGATAGTTTTTGTTTGTTTTGTTTTTGTTTTTTCCACGTTAACCACCTTCTTGCAGACCGTTTGGGTGAATTCCTGAGTCGGGGGACTGCAGACAGAGTGGCCAGAGACGGAAGGTTTGTATCAACGGTTGGAGACTCCAGACGGGGGAAATGGGGTTCATCAGAAAACCACGGTAAGATCTAAATACAATACAGTGACTAGAATCTAGGAATTATATGGTGGTGACCTGGAGAGATATTTTAAATGGTTTGAGGCTGTGCCAATTGCGCTACTCAGGCTCGAGGGTCACCGTAAATTCTGCCAGGGGTTCCACGCCTTTCGAGGTGGAACATGGCCGAGAGCTCCCGGCTCCATGTAAATGCATGGACCCAGGCGCTCCTCAAAGAATGGTTCATTGAGGAGACATACGCTCATTTTGTGTTCTTGTCCATTATTTTCAGGAGCAGACTGGACCATGATATACCAGGCGGCTACCACAGACGCGTCGAGGCTGGTGACGGAAGGGGCCACCAGATGACCAGAGGGACCAGTCACGCAGCCTATCTAGGGGTGTGGAGTCAAGCGATGTGGAACTCGTATCTCAAGGCCTTTGGACGGAGGGACCGATCTGGATTTTCCCTGCATGCTAAGATCGGATTGCATGCTGACGTACATTTTATCCCAATATCGTTGTTCTTTTCCCAAGAAAAAAAAAGGGGCGGGGATGAAATGAGAGATGTTCCCAAATTTGTTTTTAATGAAAAGGAAAAATATGTTTTTTAGGTATATTGGTGATTATCTGGTGTCTTCAAATTAAGTTGAACTGTTTCCAAATGCCCACAGTGATTTTGAAACTGTCATGAATCAGCAATTTGTTGAACAGTAATTTAAAATGACACTCCAGTCATATAATCAGACTAATGAAAATTTAACTTTGAAATATATGATTAAGAGGTGGGACTGGGGGGTATATATATACATACATGCTTCCCATTGATTGTTAGGCTATTGCGGGGAATGTCTTCTGTCTTGTATTTTACCTATATACCTATATCCCAATAGTATAGACACATATATGCCATTATATTTACTATTTTGTTTTTTTCCACATTTTTTACACTCCACGATCACTGTCAAGATAATGTTTGCTATCACTTTTAAAAATGATTAAGAGGTGGGAATGATGGAGAATAATAATTTATCACGTTTAAAAGTGCCGTGCTTTGCTGACCAACTAAACAATGGGCCTACAGTCAAAGCGCAGATGGCCACAGTAAATCTGAGTGAAACAGATACGGCACGATGAACCGTCGTCTCCATCAAGATTCTAGAAGGTCCGGCCTTGCACAGAATTTAGGGCTTGAGATACTCCTTTTTCACCGGAGTTATTTACGGCTTAAACATCCTGCACAAGCGCCAGATTACAAACTTATCAGTTCATGGAAAAGACAACCAATTAAAATGTATATGTTTTACTGCTTACATCTGTTGTTGCTCAGAACGCCCAGAGGCGTGGTATGCAAATCAAGAAAACTATGTTTACTAATATATCACTGTAATTTACATATACTCTCAATAAATAGCTTGGCAGAGGGGCGCAGAATTCAGACTTATGTCATCTGATGACTGCGTCTCCTGCCGGCAGTGGGGACAATCTTTCTGGTTCTGAGTCTCTGTCCACGGTGTCTATGTTGCGCTCTCCACTATAGTAAGGGAGATACGGTGTTGTGGGATCCAGAAAAAAAACACAAGACAAGCAATGTGATACGTCTTGACTCAACAGTGGTTTACTTCGAATGCCCCGATCTAACGCAAACGTATGTGCACAACAATTTCCGGTCCAACGATCTAAATCGGTCCGACACGAAACACTAACCGAAGCAGGCGTTCCATGTTTAAATAAACATTTTCGATATATATCATTTGTAAACCAATAGAACTACGCGAATGTAACCAAAATAGGAAATACGATAATTTACAACCTGTCACATACTCCCCCTCAAAATAGATGTTGTCCCCAACATATGTACTAGTAAATACATAAATGCGCTGGACGACGTGCCCAAAACAATGACGCACGGTATTATGAACTGCATCCAAATATGAACTATAATAATGAACAGTTTACAGACTGGAACTCTTTTCATACATTCTGTTTACATTATAACAATCAACAATTCACAGACTGGAACTCTTTTCATACATTCCGTTTTACTTATACAGGGCTCATCGGGGTCTTCTTGTTTCCATCTCACTGTTCTATTAAACCGAAGTGTCGATTAACCATTTCTGTAGTATTTCGTGGCATAATACGGGTGTGCGCCATACATCCAAGGCATTGTCTGTTCACCATGATATGGTACTGTCCCTACATTGTAACAAGATGGCGAACCAAGGCGATCATACGTGAATACCTTGGGTCTCCTGTGTTCTCGTCGTGGCCGTTGATTTCCCCCAATATCAGGATTACTGGGGGTTGGCTGGGGAAAAGGGGGACACACCGTCACAGGTGAATCATTTTCCGGACCAATGTTGCCCTCCTGAGGTTGGTCAACTTCCGCAGCTCCCGGCTCTGTCCCCGGCAGTTCATTCCCCAGTTGATTGTCATCATGGTGGGTTGTCTCCACGAAGCTCACGTCCCGCGGTTCTGGTGAGTCTGGTCGGGTGCTCTGGCGATGCAACACTGGATAATACTCATCCTCCTCATCATCCTCTTCCGGATCCATTTCCGGCATCTTGTTCGGTCGTTGCCGAGTGGACTTTTCCTTGGACTGGGACTGTAGTGAAGTCTCTAATGGCAAATGATCACATGGCAGCAAGAGATTGCGGTGGAGTATCCTAGATCTGCCCTTCCCCCTCTCAGGTTTCAGCTCATAAACTGGAATGTCTTGGCTGACTTGACGAACCACTGTATGAACAACATCCTCCCAGTGGTTTTTCAGTTTGCCTGAACCTCCACGTGGGGTTAAGTTTCGAACCAGAACACGATCACCGGGCAACAGGGTAGAATACTTTAGTTTACTGTCATATAGTCTCTTACTCCTGGCAGCAGCTTTGTTGTTATTTTCTTGCGTGATCGCATACGCTTCCTCCATGGCCTGTTTCCACTTCTTCACATATTCCTTCTGGTTGGTTTCACCCTGGTTAGAGTCTGGATTCAAACTAAACAACATATCAACTGGCAAACGTGGTGAACGTCCATAAAGTAAGTAAAAAGGTGAGAACCCTGTCACCTCACTTTTGGTACAGTTGTAAGCATAAACGAGTTTGTTTAGTGAGTCTTTCCAGTTACTCTTTTGTTTCTCTGTCAGTGTCTTTAACATCTGGATCAGTGTTCGATTAAATCGTTCAACCTGTCCATTTCCCTGTGGATGGTAGGGGGTTGTCCTTGAACCCGCAACCCCACAATATTCCTTCAGTTGAGCAAAAAGTTGATTTTCAAATTCACCACCCTGATCATGGTGAATTCGAAGGGGGAACCCAAACTTTAAAGCATAGTCATTAAAGATTTTGTTTGCCGCTGTTTTGCCAGATTTGGACGTTGTAGCATAAACTTGAGCGAAACGTGTAAAATGGTCTACTAGCACAAGCACGTATTCATAACCACCCTTACATTTGTCGAGATGCAAAAAGTCAACGGAGACAAGTTCAAAAGGCTGAGTAGTCACAATATTAGTGAGAGGGGCTCTGGTCTCACGGTTGGGCTTTTTGTGTTTTAGGCACACACACTCTCTCAGTACATAGTCCTCTATTTCTTTTTGCATAAAGGGCCAGTAAAAACGATCCCTTACAAGGGAAAGAGTCCTTTCTACACCATGGTGGCCCATTTCATCATGCAGCTCTTTTAACACTGTCACCTTGTGTTTTTCAGGAAGCAGTAGTTGGGTTCTGTTTGCCGTTTTTCTGTACAAAACACCTCTGTCATTAAAGTGTAGCTTGTCCCATTCCCTCACAAGACAAACAACTTGAGGACAATGCTTTCTTAGTTCAGTACCTAGTGGTTTCGTCTCCGCCAGTTTGTATCTAATAATATGTCCTATAATGGGGTCAGTCTCTTGATCTAGCTTGATCTGTCCAACAGTCAATGGGGCTATCGGTGTGTTTAGTGACACCTCGGCACACGTAGCTGAGATTCCCATAGACCAAGCTGCACTAGACTCGTTCTGTTGGTCAACCGCTTGTACGGCAGCACTCACAGCGTCATATGACATTTCTTTTGTACATCCTTCCATATATGTTACGATATCAAGGGGCATCCTAGATAAACTGTCTGCATCAACATTTTCCTTACCGGGACGATATTTAACAGTAAAATTAAAATCAGAAAGTTCTGCGACCCACCTGCACCCAGTTGCATTTAACTTAGCAGTCGACAGTACATAAGTGAGTGGATTATTGTCACTATACACAGTGAAGAATGGTGCATAGTACAAATAATCACGAAACTTGTCTGTGATCACCCACTTAAGTGCCAAAAATTCCAACTTGCCCGAGTGTAAGTTATAATTCTTCTCAGCTGCAGTTAATGTCCGAGAGCCATAGGCTATCACGCGAAGTTTGCCATTTTGTCTTTGGTACAACACAGCGCCTAAACCCCGGTTAGAGGCATCTGTATGCAAAATGAAAGGATGCGCGAAGTCAGGAAAACCTAAAACTGGTGGTTGAACTAAACAGTCTATTAGCTGCTCTAACACTGACTGATGCTCATCACTCCACTCAATACGTGTGTTGGAAGACACACTGTTATGTCTCACTTTCCATTTTTGTCTTTGATGCTGCTGAGTCTCAACATTTAGAGGGGCTTTAAGCAAAGCATACAAGGGACTAGCGATACAAGAGAAATCTTTGATGTATTGCCTATAATAGCTTAATAGTCCCAAAATGGCTCGAAGCTCACCGACAGTGCCTGGCTGCTTGTTTTTCAGGGCACGCACTGCTGCTGTATCTGCCGGGTCCATTCGGCTCCCCTCAGCAGAGACAATCCTGCCGAGGTACCTCACTTCCGGCTTGAAGAGGTCACACTTTCGGGCTTTGAGTTTTATTCCATTTTCCCTGAGACGTCGCAACACTCGTCTGACGTCCTCAACGTGGTTGTCAAATGTCCCGCTGAAAACAAGAATGCCATCAAGATAGGGGACACATATTTCGTCCCGTAACCCCTCCAGACATTGTTCCATACACCGCTGGAACGCTGCTGGTGCATTCATGAGTCCAAACGGAATTCGAATCCATTCATAAAGGCCCCAAGGGGTCACGAAGGCAGTCAGGTGTCGGCTCCCTTTGGACATGAACCCCTGGTGGTATGCTTTGCCTTGGTCCAGCAGCGAGAAGATGGTGTTACCCCCAAGGCTATCCACCACGTCCTGTACCCGTGGGATGGGGTGCCGGTCAGGGTGTGTTTTCCGGTTCAGCTCTCTGTAATCAATACATAAGCGCAGTGTACCATCTTTTTTCCTGACACAGACGACAGGGGATGAGTAGGAGGAAGTGGACTTTTCCACCCACCCCTGCGCTATCAAGTCCTGTAAATAAACTTTCACCTCTCTGTACATTGGCTTTGGGACAGACATATATGTCTTTGAAACGGGCTCAGTGTCTTTCAACAAAATGTCCATTTGTAGGTTTTCCACACACCCTATGTCGTCGTCCGATTTTGAAAATGATGCTGATTCCTCTCTCAACATCTGCTGAACGGTCTTTCTTTTATCTTCGTCCAAATGAGAAAGGTCAATTGGGGGGTCCCACTGCTCACTGAGAGCGATGGTGGTATTCTGGACATGGACCTCATTGACAACCGCTGAAGGAAGGTCCCTTTTAAATATGTTAGCTGGGTAGACAGACCCTACTGACTGCACTGTACCAATAATAGCCTTTACTGGAAACCTAATATCATGATTAGTAGGGTTCTGGACACTAACAACTATCCTAGGGATGGAACCTGCCTTTACTGAGACCAACGAGTCACAAAGCTCGAGGCCATCTGGCCACTGTGGGTTTTCACTTGGCTCAAAAACCAATGTAACATCTTCCTTAAAGGGCTTAGCCTGTACTTTGCATGGAATAATAAGTGAGCTATGCCTGGCTATAGTGAATCTCTCATTTGTTGTTTTTACACAGTACTCATGTGCTTGTCCCAGACTAACTGCTTTTATGAAAGTGGCAGCTTTATTGCGCTTAAGGTGGGGAAAAGCTAGTCTAACCGATTTCAAGAGCTTTTCTGTATCCCCTGTTTGTGACTCATTAGAGAGGCTATCTAACACAAGACGCTCAATGACATTAAACCCTATGATAGGACACTGTTGCTGGTCACCTTTTAGTACTAATACTGGTACAAGTAGCCCTGGATCATTAGCACCAAGTTTAAATGGTATCTCAAGCCATCCTACATAAAGCATATCCATTCCATTAGCTGCCACAATATTGAGAGTGTTATCAGGGTCAATAAGTTCATTCACATTTTTCAATGACACGTCAGGTAAGTTTGTTTGTTTCCATAACTCATCTACAGCACACACCTGGGACCCCGAGTCCCAGAGTGCTTCAACCCTTTTGTTACCCAAAAAGCACCGAATAAGACATTTCTTTCCCACTAACTCCCTGACCGAAGGTAATTTGCCACACTGTTTCTTATCTGTACGCTCGACAAATGACTGCTTATGTCTCTTCTGAACGGGGCCACATGTGTGGGGCTTACATTCCATTTTCATAGCACCACTGTAACACTGGGACCTATCTGTCTCTGTGGTCACACCATGTCCCACTGGGGTAACCCTTTCTAGTTTAAAGCATGGTTCCTAGCTGAGTTCTGTGCTTTGCAGCATGCTCTGAAATGTTCACTACTTCCACATTTAAAACAGTGCTGACAATATTCTTCACCTGTCTGAGTACAAGAATAACACCTGGGCTGAGGGCGACGGGGCATGTAGTACTGCTGAGGGGCGAACCGCTGCTGGAACTGTGCTGCCCCCCTCATCGGCCTGGGGCCTGGTGCTGGGTGGTACTGCTGAAGAGCTGATGGGGAGTGCTGGGTGTAGTAGTGCCTGGCTGGTGGATCTACCTGATATTGTGAAGGTGGAATGAAGGCGACCTGTTCAGGGTAGTGGTCAGGCAGGCGTTCAGGTCCTCCGCTGGTGGGCTGAGAAGTGGCTGTTGGTTTCTGAATAGTCTCTTTGATCTGGGACACTTCTGCACGCAGCTCTTTTAACAGCATCATCTCTGACCTCATCTCTTTGATCTCTGAAAGGAGTTCATTCGGCACAGTAACAGTATTCTGCTTTAAGACTGTCTTCTTCCCAATCGGGACTGGTGTGTCATCTAACTAGACAGTGTTCAGCGTTGTCACCCGTGCAGCAGCATTTTTCTTTTTTTCCTGTCGCTCTTTTTCATTTGCACATGCCATGTTTAATTTTTCTAACAGTACTTCATCTGATGTGGTGGTTAGCAGGAGGAAAGGTTGCATGTCACTCTTTACATTGTCACTCTGTAACCCCGTCAGAACTGTGTGCAAGAATAAACTCTGGACCAACGTGGGATCATACTTCATCCCTGATTCGGCTTCTTGAGATGCAAAAAGAATCCTTTGACGAAGATCCATTGCACGCAGTAGAAATTTCTGTGGGGACTCTTTATTAGTCTGCACTTCCGATGAGAGCTGCTTGTACAACTCAGTGGCTCCTCTCTCTTGATAGTGAGATCGGAGAATCCTTCGTAAAGAAGTTAGGGTAAGATTTTCTTTCCCTTCGAGGTAGCTTCTCAACTGCAGACCTGGTGTTATGGCACGAACCACTGCATCGATGATCTCATCCCCCTGGTAGCCTTTACTGAGCCCACTTTCTATCTGTCTGAGCAAATTAGGAAATGTGAGTTTATCTTTTTGTCCGAGTTCCCCTATTTGTCCAGATATTTTGAAATCTTTGCGCCAGGGGGCAGTGTCTGGGGGCACTATGCTTCTCTTTCGCACTGCATCCCGACCTTTTTCACTTGGTTTGGCTATTCCTAGTTCAAAATCTTTTATACTTTCAATCAAGTCCTTTACACGTAGCAAATCTGACATTCCTCCATCTTCTAGCTCTAATTCAGCTCTTTCAATGTAGGTTGACACAATATTAATTAGTTGGCCTCGAGTCTTTCCTGTAAGTTGCTCTCTTTCCAGTCCAGATATTTGGATTTCAGCACATAACTCTGACAACTGTCGAAAATTCAGTCCAAATAACTTGCCTTTGATGTCCAACTGTAATTCCTCCAACGCCATTTTCGAGAGGGTAGACGCAGTTCAGCTGGCCGGATTCACTTCAAAGTCTTCCAGTGCCCTCTAGTGGTGGCTGTACGCACAGAGATGCAACTAGAGCACATGTAGAAACAAACCAGTAAACGGCGACGCCACTCCGACTGGGTTGATTGGGGATATTCGGCGCGAGCTTCTACCCACGGCGAGTAGACAACACTCGAACGCAAATATCCCAGCGGTGCCTCCAAAATGTTGCGCTCTCCACTATAGTAAGGGAGATACGGTGTTGTGGGATCCAGAAAAAAACCACAAGACAAGCAATGTGATACGTCTTGACTCAACAGTGGTTTACTTCGAATGCCCCGATCTAATGCAAACGTATGTGCACAACAATTTCCGGTCCAACGATCTAAATCGGTCCGACACGAAACACTAACCGAAGCAGGCGTTCCATGTTTAAATAAACATTTTCGATATATATCATTTGTAAACCAATAGAACTACGCGAATGTAACCAAAATAGGAAATACGATAATTTACAACCTGTCACATCTGTCTGTCATATCTCTGACAGAAACTCCTTCGTCACAGGAGTAATTTAGGACTTGAAACTACCTCACAGGAACAGCTCATTAGCCAGGTTACAAATTTTTCAGTTCATGGAAAAGACAACCAATTAAAATATCTGTTTTATTGCTTACAGCCGTTGGTGCTTAGAACTAATCAAGAAAACTATGTTTTACGAATGTATCACTTTAATTTGCATATATTCTCAATAAATAGCTTGGCAGAGGGCTGTAGAATTCGGGCGTCTGTCTTGAATAACTATGTCCCCTGCCGGCAGTGAAAGACAATATTTCTGTGTCCGATCAAACTAAATGATAACAACTTTGGAAGAACCCCATTTGAAATTGTTCAGCAAGCCACCTGACAAAAAATGGCGCATGAATGTCTAATAATAATCAATATGAGCCCAAAAATATTGAATACAGTAAAGTCTCGTTATATCGATATTCTCGGGAGTCCGAAAAAATATCGATATAACCGGGACTATCGATATATCCGACCCTGCGTGCATGTAATTTTCTCCTTGCGTTCATAGATTAGTATCGTAATAAGCGGTACTATCGATATAACCGATATCGATATAACGAGACTTTACTGTATTTTGACTTCACTCCTAACGTTTGTCAAGGTATGAGAAAATATTTTTAAAAATGGTGACTTTCTGTCTGATCATTACAAAATGCATACATTTCAATATTAATCATTAATCTAATGTCGATATTTTACTTATTTTCCAATCTGAAGAGAGGATATTGCCAGTCTACAATTTGAAAACCTGCAACTGGAAGACACATAGCATTGCCAAGAGAAAGAATGGAGAACAGAAGAAAAAAACTGGGAAGTCTCGCAAAGCCAAGAAAATATAATGTAAAAAGGGTTGTCGCCACTTTCTGAGGAATGTCCAGAGAGGTAGACCATTGGGTCAACAATTGGAAGCATCATCTCCAGAAAAGTTTCAGACAGTTTCTGTGTTTATTTTACACGGTACAGTATCTTGTGAATACTTCAGGGAAGAAAATAGTTACACAACAGAGGAATAACACAGAATGGAATTAATATATAGAAGTGAAATATGTTGTGGAGTTCTGTGGCATGTGTTGGAAAGAATCAGAGTGGATTGAGTAATGCCATGGTAAAAGCAAACATATCAGACACATTAAAAGAATATCTAAAGAAAACAGAGGAAAATAAACTTATAAATACATATTAGGTGTAACTGGCATTTTCTACCCATCCCATCTTTTGTCAATACCGCTTATTGTAATTTTTTGCCCATGGTAATGACATCCACCAAATATTCATTTGAAATTAGGTTTGTGTTGGTTACAACAATATTAAGGATGACTCACACTACTGACTGGAAGCAGAATGTGCCGAAAGCAATGCCCTCAGGCATCAGACAGACAGGCATACAAAGAGACACAGACAGAGAGAGAGAGACAGACAGAGAAGAGAGACCGAGAGAGAGACAGAGAGGGACAGAGAGAGAGAGAGAGAGAGACAGACAGACAGGCAGACAGAGAGACAGACAGAGAGAGACAGACAGAGAGAGAGACTGAGAGAGAGACAGAGAGGGTGAGAGAGTGAGAGAGAGAGAGAGAGAGAGAGAGAGAGAGAGAGAGAGAGAGAGAGAGAGAGAGAGAGAGAGAGAGAGAGAGAGAGAGAGAGAGAGAGAGACATGAGAGACAGACAGACAGGCAGACAAAGACAGACACAGAGAGAGAGAGAGAGAGAGAGAGAGAGAGAGAGAGAGAGAGAGAGAGAGAGAGAGAGAGAGAGAGAGAGAGAGAGAGAGAGAGAGAGAGAGAGAGAGAGACATACATACAGACAGACAGACAGGCAGACAAAGACAGACACAGAGAGAGAGAGAGAGAGAGAGAGAGAGAGAGAGAGAGAGAGAGAGAGAGAGAGAGAGAGAGAGAGACTGAGAGAGACAGAGAGACAGAGAGGGTGAGAGAGAATAATCAGAATTACTGTGAAATTAAGCAACCTATTATATTTTAAATGATTACATGATTAGTGATTACGTTATCATCACTTCAAAAACTTTTGATGAAAGGGCAAAATAAATGTTTGTTTTCACTGGCATAAATTGAACTTCGTGTGATAACTTCTGTTTAGATTTTAGTGTATTTTTTTCTCGTCGTCCGCCCTCAATCGTAAGCCGATGTCATAAAAACTACAACATCCACAATTCTTTGCGCGATGGAAGTTTGTTGACATGTGCTTGTGAGGGGCTCGGGCACTGACTGGTTACTGGCGGAACACCGTAGAAAGGAGATCTGCAACGTATGTATTTGTCGACATACGAAGATGTGTCGTTTTTGTTACGCTATGCCTTTCTTCAGTTCGCACGTTGGTCATTTTAAATACCAAATGTATATATCTGTAGCTAGCGCAGAGGAGGAAGTAGCAGTAAGGATCTTAAGCTAACATTAGCTTCTGTCGAAGTTTATTTGGACTAGTAAGACGCTTGACAAAACATCACATTGTTTCAGTGGTGCGAGAACGTCAAAATGACTATACATCTTTTCTCTTTGTTTTGTCTTTCGCAGAGACTTTGTCTAGCAGCATTTGGAGGATATTACGTGAGTAGGATGTCTTCTCCGCGGCTGACAGGAGCTCTACGTTCCTTCTCTAATGTCACCAGGAAAGAGGACTTCGATGAGAACCTTTGTGATCTCAAAGTAAATGTAACCTTGGGAAAACTATTTTCTTTATGCCCTTATCACTTTAGCCGATATATTGGTGACATCCCTTGTTGAGTATATTATTATTATTATTATTATTATTATTATTATTATTATTATTATTATTATTATTATTATTATTAATATTAAAGACTATTATAATTAGAATGAATGTTATTGTTGTGAAACATGCATTTACGCATACAGAAAATTACAAGATATTGTAAATGCAGGCCTTGGGTGGCTAATTCATTTTTCAAAAAGGGACATGGAAGAAACTGCCATGCTTATGTTGTCAGCTGTCCAAATGAAATTTATTTACAAATATGAATACCACATCCATTTTATTCATTGTGTACGCACATTGATGGTGTGCATCATTTTCTGCATGTTCACAGCTTGCTGACATTTCAGGAATCATCCACTAATGTAAACACTCCTCACAAACATTTACAGTGCTGTAAAAAACTATCTGTTTTATCTTTATCGGTTTTTTAGTTTGTTGTTTTTTTGTTTTGTATTGTATGTCATATCTCTCACACATAAAGGTTTTAAATCATCAAATCAATGTTAATGCCGCTCAGACAAAACCCAAGGAAAAAAAGAATGCTGTTTTCAAATAACAATTCAGTTTATTAAGGCACAAAAAAATCTTTTCTGCTCCCAAGTGAAAAAGTAATTACCTACTTACCTACTTTTATTACCTAATTTCAATCACGGTTTGTGCCAGACTGACAGCAATAACTGAAATCAAATATTTGCCATCATTGGTGAGGAGAATTTTGTCCCACTCTTTTTCCACTCCGCCATATTGGAGCCTTTTCGAACAAATTACCAGCTCAAGGTAACACCACAGTATCGCAATTGGATTGGAATCTGGACTTTGACTTGGCCACTACATACATTTTTTGTATTTTTTTTTTAAATTACAGCCATTTAACAGTGGAATTAATTGCCTGTGTTTCAGAACACAGCAGAACAAAGTTTTCTGAAATTCTGTTTTTTGTTGTTGTTGTTGTTTCTGGTGACTCCATTTAGACCAAACGATTGAAGAGACAGGAGCTGTTTGCAAAAGAAGGCCTCACATGGCAAAAATTTTCCCACTTCTGCAATGATCAACAGGACAAAATGAAGCAACATGCTGTCCGTCAGGAATTAAAGAACCTTCTTTTTGCAGCCAAACAGATAGGTAACGCATGAATGTTTACACACACACGCACACACACACACACACACACACACACACACACACACACACACACACACGCGCGCACGCACACGCACATATGCACGCACACACTCACACACCACCTTGTGTAAAATGTTGTTATTAAATGGAAATTGCAAGAATTATCTTTATTCAAAATACATATGAGTGCAATATTTTGTATGCTCTCATGTTTTTTCATATTTTTCCTATTTACAGTGGGGAGCGAAAATGGTCAAGAGGCAATTGAACATGCTGCTGTCTTTCTGCTTGAGACATTCCACAAAAAAGGCCATGTCGGCACAGAGGAGACGCGAGCCATCAAGCAGATGTTTGGCCCTTTTCCCTCATCTGCTGCGGATATTTCTTTTACTAGTGTGGCACGGCTGACAGATTCACTTGGAGATTCCAAAATTGATGAATTCATCCAATCCTATTGCTCCAGACACAAACCTCAACAAGGGTCTTCTTTTGGATGCAACATTGCCTTCTCCCATGAGTGCTTTATGCTGGACCCGCTGGAAGAACTGCCCTGCTCGAGCATTCCAGGTCAAAACATAAGCTTGGACTTCACCAACTTCCTAAACAATCAACAGGGTAGGACGAATATTGTCAATGAGGGAGAGATGCTCCCCACAGAACAAGTTTTGGTGAATGGCACTATCCTTAGGACAGAAGTGGATAAATATTTGAAGGGTGGAAATATGATATCGTCGAGCCCAGAGGATCTGTGCACCTCCCTATTTGAAATGCTCGCTTCCCACAAAAGCAATGATGAGCTGCAGAATGAGGTATGTGTTTGTCAAAAAATCGTTTCTTTTTGAATCCCATTTATCATTTGTTCTTAGCACCACAAATCAGTTTGTATTTATGTTTAAAACGATCTGTAGCTCATTTGCTAGTTATTTCTTGTTGATTATCACATGCGAATATTCAGTTAATGAGCTCAATACACAAAGTCTGACATTTAGCCTGTTTTGAATGGTGACAGTACCAAAGCCATTGTTCACACAGCTTCTAGAATCGAAACCAATCATGTCCGAAGTCTGACCGTATGCCAAATTGCAGCCCATCTTCACATTTCCACCGACCCAGAACCTCTGGCATAAAATTAATCATGTGTCTCACTACTCTTAACCACATTGGAAAATACATACGTTAAAAAACATTTCATATTTCACCAGAAGATTATGTAGGAGATGCTATATTTCACCCAAGTTGGTCTGTAGTTGGCTGAAAGTTGCCAAATACAGGGCATGGTTGGTCATATTTTGTGATCGGAATTCTGATCATGTATTTTTGCATGTGCATGTATGTGCCAGTGTGTGTGTGTGTGTGTGTGCGTTTGTGTGTTTGTTCGTGTGTGTGTGTGTGCCTTTGTATACGTCAAACTAGAGTTGAACAATTGAGTGTGCTTGGTTGCAGTAATAAAACTGTAAGGGCATTGTTGGGGTAATTCGCTATACGAACATCTTTAAACATCTTTTTGCATCGTTTTGTTTTGGACTTCCTGATACGTCATATCCTGCCTTCCTTTACATGATGTCACATCCTATCTTACGTCACATCCTATCTCCACGTCTTACATAAATGCTCTCCCAGCACGTCGATCTCTCTCTTTCCTTTCTGCCTCTCCTCAACCGACCTCCCACAATGTCCCTGCTGTCTACAAGATTTAAATAACTTATTCTGTTCAACACCTGGCTTCCTGCTGATTTCACCATCCCACTTCTAACACCCATAAGAGCGATGAACCAGAAAGGAACGATCGCTTTTAACCCATCAGGCATTGACAATGGTGTAGCGTACTGCTTGCGCAATAGATTAAACTGGGGTGAAAATGAAGCGAAATCACACACGCACGCACGCACGCACACACACACACACACACACACACACACAGCTGAGAAAGAACATTCAAAGGATTCGCTGGGCTGCGGAACACCCCTTACTGAACACGGAATCCATGTCGTTGTTCAGAACGTGAATGGATGGCTGAATGGATGTCTGGTGGATGGATGGATGGATAAGGTTCAAGATTAATTGGAATCGGGGTTTTCAATTCTTTTGGGGTAAAATTGTCTCATTATTTGTTTTTCAAAATACTTTTTTTTGCGATAGTACTATCATAAAGTGTCATCATAATGAGAAAATGTCATATTCCATCTCCTCGGACTGCAGAGGTGCAATGATTCATCGATTAATCAATACCTCCTGAATCATTAAGATGAATTTTTTTCATTGTCCAAATGCTCAGAATTTCAGCTCCTCAACAGTTAATATGCCATTTCTTTTTTGCAGTCCATGAAAGCGGACTGAATATCCGAGTGTTAAATCAGAATGACAGATTTGATTTTACTTTGGGGAACAATGATCAAAACATTTGCCCATTTTCAGACATGTTAGAGAATGATCCAGGAACTGCAACATATTTTATTAGCTGTAATTTTTTTTCTTCATTCTGAATTTGAATTAATGCCCGACATTTGAATACAGAAATTTACCTTTCAATATTTAGTTTTTTTTTCTATCAATTTATGGATCAATTTTCAACAAAAACTGCGATTTTCAGCGCTTTGGGATTAATCAAAATCGGTGACCCAGATGGACAAAGGGCAGACAAAAATATAAAATTGCCATACAGATGTTCAAACTCATTTTGACGAGCTTTTGCTGACTCGCCCTGAACATGTCTATGAACTATGTTTGCGTTGTTTTTTTGTGAAATTTGTGTAGGTATACTTGCTGCCAATGTTGTGCATCTGTTGTGCTGACAGCAACTCATTTTGCCTTATCTTTCACTGTCTGTCTAGTTATTTGAGCTGCTTGGCCCAGAAGGTATAGAAATGATCTCAACACTTCTGCAGCAAAGAACAGTTATTGTTGAACCCCTGCTAAACATCCCCACACTTTCCCAACCACAGTCAAGTTACTTACAAGGTAATACGACAAGCTGATCTTTTCTTTCCAGAAACCATTTGTCATGGTTCACTTTTTCTGTGTTTTCTGATGCTACTGCCATATTCTAAAATGGAATTGTTTAAATTATTTCCTCAAACCTTTCAATACAGCACATTCAACTAGTATTGTTGTTGTTTTTCTAAATTTGTAAATTACCGGTATAAAAAAAGCCAAACTAACATTCATTCATCTTCCGAACCACTTAATCCTCACTAGGATCATGGGGGGCTGCAGCCCATCCCAACTGTCTTCGAGCGGTAGGCGGGGGACACCGTGAACTGGTTCCCGGCCAATCGCAGGGCACACAAAAACGAATAACCATTCACACTAAATCCTAGGGACAATTTGGGTCAAGACTGGAAAAAAATGTCAGGTGTGACTGAGATGGTTTGGACATGTCCAGATGAGAAAAAGTGACTATATCGGAAGAAGGATGCTGAGCCTTGAACTGCCAGGCAGGAGACCGAAAGGAAGACCTAAGACGTGGTTAATAGATGTTGTCAAAGAAGACATGAAGGTAGCTGGTGTGAGTGAAGAGCATGTAAAAAAGATTAGATGGGAAGTTAGATGGAGGACACTGATTCGCTGTGGCGACCCCTGCAGGGAAAAGCCCAAAGGAAAAGAAGAAAAATTAAAGAAATTAACATTTTCTAATTTCGTATCTAAACTTTAGTACGGCATAACTGGGCACAAAAACTATACATGATTCTCAACAGATCTAGGACGATAATAGACATGCACATTTTCAACTTTTCGCCAGAGACCTAGGATGAACTCTTTAAACATTGTTCGTGGAAGAAAGATAAATGTATGCTTATTTTCACACATATGTTTCGTGACAAGAAGAAATTATTAGATTTTTAAAAAATATTTTAAGCAAGGCTACAAATCTCAACAGGTCTGAAAGAATAATGTTACTATTGTTTAAAAATGTGCAGTGGCATTACATTTTCTTATTGTATAAATAAGTGATGGAATACAGTAATATGAAGCACTTGAAGGTTCATGTTTTGTCGTCTGTTAGTTTTAGCTGGTGTTTTTTTTACCTTATCATTTCAGCCTTAATATTGAGATTTACATATAATATCAAAGTCATAACTTTGACACGATATGTATGTGTACAAACCTAGGCGTTTATTGTGTTTTTATCGGTTGTTCCACGACTGAATGTTCACGCAGTACATGCACTTTATTAAGGAGAAGGAGAGTCAAATCAAAGAAAGGTACAGTGGAAATAAATGATTCATTAACTGCACATTGTACATCATTCACCTCATCCCTCAGTCACAGTAGCAACCAACAAAGTGTGAGAAAGGGGAGTTAAAGATGAAGAGTCATTTAGGAAATAATAAAATGGTGCTCACTTTACCGAAGCTGGAAATGTACTGTGTGCGGGGCATTGGTGCGTGGGGTACAAGTGATGCGATCTGGGCAGCTGCAAGATGGAAACAGCAGATTGAATATAGAGATGAGATGAAGTGGAAACCATTCAGTGAATCAGCGGAAGTTGCAGTGCAATCATCTCATCTGTTTCCAGTAGCAAATCTGACTTTTACTGAGCTGTTGTGCCTTAAACAGATGGACTGTGACAGGGAACTTTAACACCTTCAGTGCCCCTTGTGCATTGCGCCATTATCATTTCTGATTAATTTACTTCTTTCTACTGACTTTTCACCTAAAAAATTTAACGGGGGGTGGAGGGCAGGTTTACTTCCTGACAAACATAAAAACGCCCAGCTGCTGAAAGAATGTCAAATGAAAGCAGAATAGAATATCTATACAGTATTTTATATCTCTATTTATATCATATCTTTTATGAAAATGTTTGACTGCCAATATGCAGGCAGTGGGGCGCCAACCCCTACCTGAAATTTGTATTCGCTATATATTTCACCATTAACCAAAAGTGCCAAATCAACTCGAATGGATTGTACTTGGGACAATAAACATGTCAGTAGTACACAAGTCTTCTTGTGCCGGTCCCAAGCCCGGATAAATACAGAGTTGTGTCAGGAAGGGCATCCGACGTAAAAGGTTGGCCAAAACACACATGCGGATCAAACCTCTAAAGATGGAGGACACTGACTTGCTGTGGCGACCCCTTGAAGGGAAAAGCCGAAAGGAAAAGAAGAAGAGTTTTCTGGCTCGTAAAAAAATTACAGCCAAAATAGCAAATAAAGAGTACTTGTATAGAGTTTTATCTTCATCATTCAAACCATATTTACCGAGACTTGTTTTCATTCCATTCAACGATTTGCTCACTGTACAGAATCAATGGTTCGATGTTTTACAATTTTAAAGCCTCGGTTTCATTCATTCATTCATTCATTCATTCATTCATTCATTCAAACCGCTTTCTCCTCATCGGGAGAGTCACAGGGATTTCTGGAGCCTATTCCAGCTGTCTTTGGATGCCAGCAAATCACATGGCACACAGAAACAAACAACCGTCCTTTCTCACACTCACACATAGGGAAAAATTGGAGCCTTCAATCAGCCTGTCATTCATGTTTTTAGAATGTGGGAGGAAACCAGAGTACCCAGAAAAAAAACCACGCCGGCACGGGGGAAACATGCATACTTCACATAGGAAGGTTGGAGCAGGAATTTAATCCGGTACCTCGGCACTGTGAAGTCAACGTTCTAACCACTCGCCTACCGAGACGCCGCCTCAGTTTCAGAAGAATGCAATTTTTTTTGGCGTCATTTAAATGTGCCAACGTTGTTTGCAATACTCTTCCGAGGTGTGTCACAGATACAAGACATACTGATTTTAATTTCCCAGAGACTAATTTTATTTGATATTTTCATGTTAAACCAGCCTTTAACGTATCATATCCCATTTCAGATGATGCCCGAAAGGTCGGTAACGAAGTTACAAGACCCACATACGGCTGCCAAGTGACCATTCACTCCGAACAGGAAAAACATTTGATGAAGATATTCCGCAGGGAGGAGAAGAGAGAGAAGAAGAGGGGGAAAGGAACTGATGATGTCGATTACTCAGATGCTCTCTTGAACTTCGACCCAAAAGAGATGAGAGCCCAGCGGTACAATCTATCAAATTTCCTACTCCTTTTCTTGGTCTTCTTTCTTTCTTCTTCTGTTTTTGTCCTTTTCTCCTCATGTGCTCTAGTTAATTCTGACAATCTCCATTGATTTTAGACAACTGACACAGTGGTGGGTATAATAAAAAGAAAAACAATATGGGCGATTGACCCTTTTATCTACATTTAAAACTAATACTTGTGATAATTGGCATGGATGACTAACCTCAGCCTAAAGAATTGCGGTATGAAGGAACAAATCCGTACCCTTTCAAGTATGATCCATTGTAAAAACGGGACTGCAGATGTTGCATTTATCTCTTTGCTCCTCAGCCGGTTCATTCAGAAACAGTGTTACTCTTTCTAATACATTTGTAAGTTCAACGTGTCGTTCTTTCATGCAGGGAGCAAGCGCTCTTGACTGCACGTCAGGACCCTGTACTTGCTAGAGAAAGAGTGTACGAGCGGATTAAATACCCAAATGTCTATGACAGCTATGCAGAGGCCACAAAGACACCTGCTTTTGTTGGAGGATCCAGAGTGAGTCTTTTTTTGTTGCCTTCTCTGCCTCTTTTTGCATGGAAAATACACACTAAGTACACATGACCAGACATTCAGATTGTATCTGACAGTCTTTGGAAATGTTTAATGTCCAAGTAAATACACACTGGTTGAGTCGCTGATTAACTATTCAAATTCATTGCAACCTGAATGCTCATTGAGCATTTTTGAATATTCAATGTAATTTCTAATTTACATTTTTTTAATTATCTTTCTCAGAATACCTGTTTTGTGAAAATGACCAGGTAGTTCCTCAGATTGCAAGTTCTAAAGGAACTTGTCCAATTGACCTCAAATTTGAGATTTGTTTTTTTGCCATCATTATCAATACGTCTGTGTAAGCTCTCAGTCGTACAGGAGTGGTCCATCGATGAAAAGGTTTCTTCAGCCATCATCTGTACTTCTTTGAAGGTGTCGGACGTGTTGCTTCTTATCCAAGACACTTCGTCAGCATCGGAGTCCGGCACCGTTTGCTTTTCCGAGGTGATTGTTAGCAGCGATGGCGTACGTTTGGTGCTTTCCAGGATCGCAAATGTGCTGGACGGATCGCCCCGCCCGCCTTCTTTTGTCGCGCTTTATTCCGCGTCCGTGGAATCATCGGACTCGCGCCTTTTGTTGGAATAAAATCTCTGCCAGCACCTACAGGACTCGAAGTGGATGCAGATGACATCGAGGAGCTTGTTGCTGACCATAATGAGGTCCTCAACACAGAGGATTTGATTTGCCTTCAAGAGGACAAGCAGAAGCAGGCCATCCAGGAGTTGATGTGCAGGCTTTTATTGAACAGCACCATCCAAAAAAGGCTATGAGACTCATCAACATGATGAATGATAATGTAATGCCTCAGTTTCGTAAGATCTTACAAGTCAGAAAGCAACAGGTGTCAATTAAGAGCCATCAACGACAATCACAAATGTAAACAAAGTGACGTTATTATACAGTGCAATGTATTTCTTTCATTACAATACAATAGCACATTTATTATACATACAATAAGGTATGTTGTGTGTAGTTTTAAAGCTTATTTAGTTGAAAATTATATTTTATGGAGACCTGGGAACGGATTATTCTCATTTTAATGGTTTCCTATGGGAAAATGTTTTTTGGGGATACACACTTTTCGCCTTACACACTCTGTCTGGGAGCCAATTAAGTTCATGAGCCAATGTCTCACTGTAATTTGCATCCAGATGTTGCTTCCTGAGGGAATCCGCAGAGATAATACGAAAATGTATGAAGAAGTGGAAATTCCACCCAATGAACCAATGCCTATTGGCTCTGAAGAGAAACCCATATACATCTCTGAACTGGATGAGGTAAGCGCACATGGGCCATCCTTTTTTTTGGTCTATTCACTATCTTTGGGAATGCAATAATTTATTTATGAGAAAACTGATTTAGCAGGAGAGGAAACCCCTGTGGTCGTCTTCAGAGGGTGCAGCATCTGCATTTTTAAAGATACTCACTTGATTACTCAGAGGGATTACTCAGGGCTGTGAGTGTTTGGACTTGGGTAACAAAGACCATCCTTGCTCACCCCATATTTCAGAGAATTCAAGTCTATCATCATCCGTGTTACAATTGGCAACATCACTCATCAGTGAGGGGTGTGTGTGAATCCAACGGTTCTTGCTTACTTTCTGGATGCAGTCATTCTCTCCTCGTTGGAATTATCTAGGTTACTGTCATGTCCACCATGCGGAAGCTGGAATTCTGTGTGCAACCATCAAAAAGGCATGATAGGATGAAGACCAAGGGTGGCCCTAATTTACGGATCATGAGAATTCAATGGAGATCCATTTTAAAAATATAGCATACTTTGATTGTGAAATAAACTTGCATGAATGGGCCGCAGGTTATCACCAGTGACTTGTGGGTAGCTGATCTACAAGCTTCTTTGAAGTAGTTTGTGTTTTTGCTTTCATTTTTTAATAAATCCAATTTGAACAGTTTAATCAGAATTTACGGTGCTCATAACAAATGGCTATTGGCTGTCAAGACTATCAGCATATTGAAATACTCCTTACAGGTGATAAAAAATGTGCTGATCAGTTTCTTTCACCATTTAGTAGGATATGATGTTGACATTTGGAGGTCATTGTAATGTCATAGGGAGACATACAGCTGTCGGCAACTCAGCGCACATTTATGGCACAGTCGCAGACCCAATTTAATTGGATCAGAATCAGAATCATCTTTATTGCCAAGTATGTAGAACACACAAGGAATTTGTTTCCGGTAGAACACGCTGCACTAGTATGGTCGTCAAAAAAACTGCTAAGTGGCACTATACAGTTCCATTTTGGCTACTGTTGAAGTTGAAATAGTTCAAAGAGTTAATGGCGTGGGGGAAGAAGCTGTTTAAATGTCTGCTGGATTTGGTGCGCATGGATCGGTAGCGATGATTTTTTTTTCTTTTTTCAAATGACTATAGGAAACAAATGAGTCAGATCACAAAATATTATGATTCGGTACAGATGTCTGAAGAATCTAGTTAATTACAGAAACAAGTATTTGTACTTGACTTTTTTAATTGTGTGTGTGTGTTCTGATTTTCACAGATTGGACAGCTGGTATTCAAAGGAATGAAACGACTTAACAGAATCCAATCATTGGTGTTTGAGACTGCTTACAACACAAATGAAAACCTTCTAATCTGCGCCCCAACTGGTGCTGGCAAGACCAACATTGCCATGTTGACTGTCCTTCATGAGATTCGGCAACACCTGCAACCTGGCGGTGTCATCAAAAAGGATGAATTCAAGGTACAGTGAAAGGAGTCATAAATTATGGTATTACGAGGGATATTTGTTCAGGTCGGACTAAGCAGGACTTCACTGAAGGCCTAGGTGTGAAATGCACGGACCGCCACTGGGCTAGATAGGTAGGAGTCACAACAGTATTTAAATGTTTAGCGACCCCTTTGGCTAGGTGGGAGTGCATTAATTGTTATGCAATGTGCCAAGGTTATTCGTGCAGTTTGGAAACTATTATGCAAACTGAAGGGTGTCATGGAGGACATTATCGGACAATGATTAAAAATCAACTTTTAAGGCAAACCTTTTGAAGCAATTCATAGCAGAAAACCTGGAAGAAAGCAGTGCGCCACCAAGCAAAACAGCCGCATCTTAAAAGCATTTGAAACAATCTTTGGGTTTGCCTTTTGTTGCACACAGACTCTATATGGAGAACCATGTCCAGCAGGCTTGGTTGTCGTTGCACTGCAACGACTGAGACAGTCATACATTTTCAGGCAATGGTAACTGGCATGTCCCTGTACCACCGAGCTTGTTGAAAGTATCATGTCACATTTTGAAATTGGTGTTGCTTATTGACCGCAAAATCTCTCTGGACAGTAATCGGTGTGCCACAAATATTTGCAAGTTGAAATCTACCTTTGTAGAAGATGAATTATCAACTTGGAAGTACAGTAAATTAGAAATCTTGGCCGGAGAAGAGGATGAGTGGTACAGTGGTACCTCAGTTCTCGACCATAATCCGTTTCAGAACCCTGTTCGAAAACCAATTTGTTCGAACACCGAAACCATTTTTCCCATTACAAATAATGTAAATCGTTTTAATCCGTTCCAACACCCTGAATGTTTACCTTTTTAGTACAGTATTTTATACATTTTTTTATGCATGAAATTGCACATTAAAATGCTGACCAACACATAAAAAGCAATGTATATCTCAGAAAATGTTAAGCAAAATGGCAAAGACACAAATAACATAAATGTAACCCAGGATAATTGTACATTCGGAAAGAAAAGAATTATGAAACGGATTTTTTACCTTTGTGGTGGTCAGCAGAAGGCGCAGGTGGACGGAGGAAGGAAATTTAGTGTTTGGAAGGAGTCCCCTTCCATAAAAACTTCGGGGATCTCTTCTGTCTGAGGGGTGCTCACACGTTCAAATCTCTTTGCTCCTGTCACGTGCGAGTTGACAGCGGGGGGCGGGGCTGCCTCTCCCGGCCGCCCTCCACCTGCCGTCAATTCTCTAATCACGGACACGGGGCATTTATACGGTTCGCGATCACCTCGCCAATGCCGGATGATTGACTCACCTCGCCACCGTACCTGGACTCTTCGATGCGCGAGTGTATCCGGTCCGAGGTATTTTCCGTCCCGTACATTTATGTCATCTTCCGGGATTGCATAATTTTGCACCCTTGTGTGCCATTTGCTTTTTGGCGTAGTCAAAGATCACCCCCTGCCTTCTTACTCGCTGTGTTTTCTTTTATTTGTATAAACATCCTGCTTGGTTAGTACGTCTCTGCCGCCTGCTTTGGGATCCCAAACATTCCACTACGTTCCGACGAGTCAGCTGCCGTCACTCTCGCTCGGAACGTGACAGCTACGGATGACTCTGCTACAGGATGTTATTTTCTCTTAAAGTATCTGTTGGAATGAGAAGGTTTCTTCAGCCGTCATCTGTACAAAAGTGAAGGTTTCGGACGTTTCGCCTCCTATCCAAGAGACTTCGTCAGCGAACTAAAGTCTGACTGGTCGTATCGGCCCCATTTATATATCCCTAATGTCCAGACCTAGTGGTGCCGGACACAGCTATGATAGGTCCCTACTCTCAGGTTGGGGGGGGCGCGGGACCCCCCCCTGTGGCCCCACTGATTGTTCCTACATTCCTGACTAACGATTGGCCTATTACCCCCACTCCCCCCGGTATCACCTCATCAGCATAACGACCCTCATCAGCATTGCGAAAGTTGCCTAACCTGTTTTGCCTGAGCAGGCTATTGTATGAACGATCCAAATTGAACCTCACACCACCAGACCGGTTTAATGAAGGATTTTGTTGTTTTATAAGAATCGCCTCTTTTACCCCCCTTTCAAACCATCTATGTTCTTTCGCTAAGATTTTAACCTCATTGTCGTCAATGAGGTTAAAGATTTTAACCTCATTGTCGTCAATGAGGTTAAAATCTTAGCGAAAGAACATAGATGGTTTGAAAGGGGGGTAAAAGAGGCGATTCTTATAAAACAACAAAATCCTTCATTAAACCGGTCTGGTGGTGTGAGGTTCAATTTGGATCGTTCATACAATAGCCTGCTCAGGCAAAACAGGTTAGGCAACTTTCGCAATGCTGATGAGGGTCGTTATGCTGATGAGGTGATACCGGGGGGAGTGGGGGTAATAGGCCAATCGTTAGTCAGGAATGTAGGAACAATCAGTGGGGCCACAGGGGGGGTCCCGCGCCCCCCCCAACCTGAGAGTAGGGACCTATCATAGCTGTGTCCGGCACCACTAGGTCTGGACATTAGGGATATATAAATGGGGCCGATACGACCAGTCAGACTTTAGTTCGCTGACGAAGTCTCTTGGATAGGAGGCGAAACGTCCGAAACCTTCACTTTTGTACAGATGACGGCTGAAGAAACCTTCTCATCGATGGACCACTCCTGTACGACTGAGAGCTTACACAGACGTATCTGTTGGAATCTAATTGGCGAAAAACCTACGTCATAACTTTACTGCTGTGATATGCAACCTCTCCATTCGTGAGAGTCTTAAAGGTAAATCCAATTCAATCAAAGATTGATGAGGAAAATTCCTTCTCGGCCCTCGTTTTTTTGGTGGGAACAACCACACACTGGCCATGGTTTACAATTCCAAGCTACAACACTGGGTCCCCTTCACGCATTTGTTGATACAAAACCTTTGCGTAGTTCACCTGAGAATTACTTATCATTTTCATTAGCGTTGCTCTTAAGCATGGAATAATACAATCAATGACTAAGAATATAAGTACAATCACGATCGCGATAGGCATAGTCTAAGCAAAGTCGTATACCAAGGGCCTCCGATAAGCATGTCAAAGCTCCACGGGTGATCAAGCCGTCGATCTTTGGCCATAGCATCTCTGAGATCCCTGATAACAGACAAAGCATCAGTCATGTTTATGGAATTTGCTTCTTCGGGTATGTATGTACAACAAGTATCACCCACCATAGCACAGACGCCCCCTTGTGGGGCTGTCAAAAGGTCCAAAACCACTGTCAAAAGGTCCAAAACCATTCTGTTTTGCAGCACCATTTATCTAATTGCTGCAATTTCGGTGTTCTGCATTTCATTCACTTTCAAGCTGGCATTTACAAACACTTGAAATCTGTAATCAATTGTTTCAATTTGTAGCATATTTTTTGCCACTCCAATTATTGGAAAAAGAGCTAACATTACCTTACTACCCGTGCTATGGTGTTTGAATTGTTCTGGAACATCAGTTTCCCAGATCGATACATGGGGCTTAAACAATACTCTTCTTTTCACATGATGGTGAACTGGACGGCTGGTAACGATGAAAGTATTGTCAGTTACAGTAACAGGCGCGCACAAACCGTAAGCTCGTGCAGGAATAAAAGAATATACTTTAATATGCATAACCACCAAAGATGTGAAGATACGGGCAAAACAGTGACATTAGTGTTTAACGGTAGCACATATAAACATCTATCCTCATCTATAAAACCCAAAGTTTGACCCGTACTGTACATTGCAACGCATACTGGTAATCGCAACCCGCTCTCGGTCATAACCTGATTTTCAGTTTCCAAAATGGTATCTAAACTTGGAACAATCTCTCCTCTCGGAGCATTGCGAAGAACCGGGAAATGTTGATCAGGTCTATGCAAAGATATTAACATATATGCAGCTCTAGCCATTTTATCTCCGAATACTTTTGAATGCATGCGTTGTTATGTCACAGAATGAGGCATTTTAGAGCATACAAAACAATTCCTTTTCCTGTTTTGTTTAGCAATTAGTGTAGCATAAGGATACCACGTGTTTGATAACAACGGATTCCAGTCATGTTTTTCTCCTGCAAACGGTTGATATAATGCGTCCATGACACCTGAACTTTGGGCCGTTTTGTCAGGTGTTTCCATCCAGGCTGTCAGTCTAACATGTGGTTTATGCTGGAAAGGCGATGTCGCGACTGGTGATGTCACAGATGACATGATGCATATAGTTACAGGAAAACCAATGTGATGTTCACGAAACTCAGGACAGAGTCTCAAGTCCATGCATCCTGCAACATTGAGGGTTATGATAGCAAGTTGGGTATCTTTCATCGTACCAGTTCTAGTTCCTAACCATTTCCCCCGAGCTATCTTGACGACAGTTCGTTTTGCTTCTTGGGCACAGCTATCTCGACTCCATTTTGTGTTGGGCTTGGAATGGACCACAACGGAAGAATCCCAACTAGTGGTCCAAGCCTTCCCCAACTTGATACGAGCGTACCAAGAATATTGAGGATAATCGCTTCCATTTTGTCGTGCTTTGTTCACGAGGACGC
Source organism: Hippocampus bargibanti (assembly GCF_051943395.1). Taxonomy (NCBI): domain Eukaryota; kingdom Metazoa; phylum Chordata; class Actinopteri; order Syngnathiformes; family Syngnathidae; genus Hippocampus; species Hippocampus bargibanti. Next base: position 17,824,870 of record NC_142739.1, on the reverse strand, counting down.
TAAGGGGAAATGAGACTATTCCTGCAGCCTGTAGTGGAAAGCAGGCTACAGGATGTGCCATGTTTGGGCACTTATCTGACGTCGTTGGATATAATAGTGGAATTTCGCAGGCTGATGGAGTGGGAGGCTCCACATGTGTCATCTGGATTGCCCCCATGAGTCCGTACAGCAAGATGATGTGGACCAAAGCCATGGCTAGTGAGTAGTTTGGCTCCATGTGTCTTCCACCTGCTCAGGATCCGGTTGGTGAATGATGTTGCAATGGCTTTGATGCACCCAGGTGGCTCTTTCGGCGATCTTGATGGCAGTTGGCCTTGTGATCAGCACAGTGAATGGCCCCTCCCACTTTGGTGCAGACCAGGTCTGCCTCCTGATTGCCTTGATCAGCACCTCGTCTCTTGGGGGCGCAGCCTCTGTTCCTGTGGAAGGAACAAAGAGGACTGCGGCAGTACACATGTGGCATGTACTACTATTTTGTTGTAAACATTTCACACAACAATTTTGCCAACAAAGCACCTGGATCTGATTCATTCTTTTGCCAGGGCACACCTTCCCATAATGGGAGGATGAAAGTTCTGCCATGCAAGACCTCAAAAGGCGTTAAGGCGTTATTAGTGGCCGTTATTTTCATATATAATTTAACCAAAAACAGACATTCAGGCCATGTTCTGGAATAATATATTTGCATAATGCTTTCGCAACGGATAATGCATCGGATTTCTTTGAAGGCACAATATCGGCTGTCTGTAAAAAATGTCACTGTCTTTCAAATCAGGTCGTAGAAATGTCATCATCTTTGTTTTTATTTTTTTATTTTTATTTTATTTCCTAGAAGTGCAACTTCTTTTTGGCAAAACTGTAACATAGTCAAAGCTTTGTTACCCGCTTTGTTACCTCTACTTTCTAGATTTTGGAACAAAGCAATTGATACAGTCTTGTTTTCGTCTTCAGTCGGTGAGACAATTAAGACAATGTCAATGTACAAAATAATCACAAGTCACAGGATGTCTAAAGTCAGCAGTACATGAAGACATTTCTTGTGAAAAAAATTGGGTGTAATGACTGAGTCCCCCCAGTAGGGCACGTGTGTGCTCCACTGTGCTCTTTTTCTGAAAACACATCTGGTCTTCTATAAGCAGCAAGAAGGGTGGGAGGGAGGGCGGGGGACAGAGAGGGCAGTCGTTTAGAGGAAGTGGTGGAGGACCCCGCGAGCAGATCCCCCCCCGCCCCCCCTGACCTCTGACCCCCAAGCTCAAACCCCCAGCCCAAAGCTCGCCCCTCCTGCAGTGATTCATTTTATGTCTGTCCCAGACCATGTCCTGCTCAGTATCATCCAATGACACTTGCTCTCACTCCCACAGCCACATCACTAGTTTTCACAGCCTCCTTATCAGAATCAGAATCAGAATCATCTTTATTGCCAAGTATGTAGAACACACAAGGAATTTGTTTCCGGTAGAACACGCTGCACTAGTATCGTTGTCAAAAAAAACTGCTAAGTGGCACTATACAGTTCCATTTTGGCTACTGTTGAAAGAGTTCAAAGAGTTAATGGCTTGGGGGAAGAAGCTGTTTAAATGTCTGCTGGATTTGGTGCGCATGGATCGGTAGCGCCTGCCTGAGGGGAGTAGCTGGAAAAGGTGGTGGGCAGGGTGCGGAGGGTCCAGTAGGATTTTCCGCGCCCTAGTTTGGATTCTTGCAGTGTGCAAGTCCTCGAGAGTGGGTAGAGCGGTGCCAATGATTTTTTCCGCCGTCCTAACTGTCCGTTATTCTTTAATATCGTACTGATCGTAGATTTCGCCATGCTGTATACCCTAGCCAGATCAATTTTGCGATTATTTCTTTCTTAAATGCAATAGTTGTACTTTTCTTTTTTCACTTGTAGCAGCACTTACTTTCTTTGGAGGCATGATTAGGGGCTAAAATTCTTAGTACACCTATATTAAACGCTAGGGCAAAACGCAGCACATCCGCAAGCGACAACAGTTGGTCACGGAGACAGAGTTTCACCCGTACGCTGCACAGCACTCCACCCTCGCGTACGCACTCACGCGTCGTACCGGTCTGGAATATTTTGTTCGGACTCCGATTTGTTCGAACTGTGAGTTGTTCGAAAACCGAGGTACTGTACTGTACAATAAAGTCATTTTATTTACCTTTGTGATGGTCGTTACTGGCTTGATGGAATGGAGTGTCCGGTTTCATCAGCATTAAACACTTGATGAGGAACATAGGATTCTTTCACCATCTTGAGGAATGATTCCTTGTAGGTGCTTTCTCTGTGATAATTGTATCTAGTTCTTCATCAATTGTGATCAGTTTAGGTGGGTTGATAGCTTTTTTGCATCAAGTGTTCAGATGACTTGTGCGGGTTATTTGTGGAGCCTGATTTATGGGATATTTTAACTGTTTTCTATCCTTTTTCTCACTATATCACTTTTTTTTTTTTTTTTGTTTCAAGCTCAGTCATCTCCCTTTCGTGTGTATGTTTTCTCACTCTCTGTCTGTCTGCCTATCTCTTTAATGTTACCCCCCCCCCCCCACTGCTGGGTTCTTGAACATTCATGTGGCTTTAACCCAAGACAACATTTTGTTTTTGGGACAAATATATATATATATATATATATATATATATATATATATATATATATATATATATATATATATATATATATATATTAGCTACTGGTTAATCTCGTCAGATTTTCTACTTTCATCTCTTTCATAACTTTGCTGCTGTGAAATGTAAATTTCTCCACTGCGAGACTAATAAAGGCAAATCCAATCCAATAAGTGCTTGAAACTGGTTTTCCTTGTTGTTTGTATTCATTGTGTGGTTGGGGTTCTTCATCCGTTCAATCTTGGTGGCCAAAAGACCAGTGCTCAAATCACTTCTTCCCTTTACATACTTCATGATCGATATTGATACAGTAAAGTCTCGTTATATCGATATTCAAGGTAGTCCGAAAAAATATCGATATAACCGGGACTATCGATATATCCGACCCTGTTTGCATGTAATTTTCCCTGTGCGTGCATAGAAATAGTATCGATATAACCGGGACTATCGATATATCCGATATCGAGACTTTACTGTAGATATGTGTCTATGCAGCATCCTTGTCATTTGCCCCTACAGGTCATTCGGTGTTCCAATAGTGTTACATAATTGTCAATCACCCAGCAAAAGGGTTCACCACCCGGCCGATGCTCACTATGCTACTGTTTGGCTTGGGTATTTTTGAAGGATTGTTGTCAGAGATATGACAGACAGACTCAGAACCAGAAAGATTGTCCCCACTGCCGGCAGGAGACGCAGTCATCAGATGACATACGTCTGAATTGTGCGCCCCTCTGCCAAGCTATTTATTGAGAGTATATGCAAATTACAGTGATATATTAGTAAACATAGTTTTCTTGATTATAATGCCACGCCTCTGGGCGTTCTGAGCACCAACAGCTGCAAGCAATAAAACACAAGACATTTTAATTGGTTGTCTTTTCCAAAAACTGATAAGTTTGTAATCTGGCGCTTGTGCAGGATGTTTAAGCCGTAAATAACTCCGGTGAAAGAGGAGTATCTCAAGCCCTAAATTCTGTGCAAGGCCGGACCTTCTAGAATCTTGATGGAGACGACGGTTCATCGTGCCGTATCAGATTTACTGTGGCCATCTGCGCTTTGACTGTAGGCCCATTGTTTAGTTGCTCAGCAAAGCACGGCACTTTTAAACATGATAAATTATTATTCTCCATCATTCCCACCTCTTCATCATTTTTAAAAGTGATAGCAAACATCTTGACAGTGATCGTGGAGTGTAAAAAAGAAAAAAATATTGAAAAGATAACAAAATAGTAAATATAATGGCATATATTTGTCTATACCAGGGGTGTCAAAGTCATTCTCTGCCGCGGGCCACATTGCAGCCATGGTCTCCTATCAAGGGCCGCCATAATTTGGGGAAGATTTTAGCAAGCATCATGGAATTCCACAAGTTACACTTGCCTTCGTGGGCCGAAGAAAATGATGTGGCGGGCCGGACCCGGCCCCCGGGCCTTGACCTCGACACCTGTGGTCTATACTATATATGTATATAGGTAAAATACAAGATAGAAGACCTACCCCGCACTAGTCTAACAATAAATGGGAACCATATATACGTACCCCCCCCCCCCTTTTTTTTTTTTTTTTTTTTTTTTTTTTTTTACATGTGCGCATATAAGGTAAATAAACCCAGGAAACATCAAACATTCACATCTGCAATGCTTTTCTGTGAAGTCATCATTTAAGGTTTTACATTGTAGTGGATAAACAATCATCATCAAAACAGTCGTCATCAGACCCCTCATGCAAATGTTGATACTCAGACATGGTTACAGTAACTTGAGCCGCCACCTTCAGCTCAACAGCATTCATGATTCTGGAGGTACCAACTCTACATAGCGGAATACCACAAGTAATACAAAAACAAGATAATAAAAAAAAACAAATCACGATTGTGGCTAAGGTGACAGCTATACCCTGCCAATCTCCAAACATATCTCGTAGCCACTGCAGAAAACTGTTTGGATTGACACCTTCCATGTCCTGTGTTTTTTCTCTATAAGCTTTGAGAAGTGAGAGGGTCTCTGTTAGTGTACCATTAGACAATGTGTGTAGCGGGATGAAAGTACAACATTCACCATAGTGAATCATTCGGCACACTCCTCCTCTTTCTGCCAATACCATATCAAGTGCCTGTCTATTCTGTAAAGCTACAAGCGAAGTAGCATGCAATTGTGAAGCTGTGTGTGTAAATAACGCCTCGGTGAAATTTGTTAAGGTGTTAATCTTGTGGTTCAGATAATTGATTAGTTCTGTGTGCTTGTAGGTGGTCACTGAAAAAAGGTAACCTATGACAGGTAAATGTGAGAATGCAGCACCCACTTCATCCAACAATTTATCATTATCCGGAATATTTCGAGGTTGACCAATCGCATCAAAATACACAGGGGTGTTCCGAGTAATTGGAGGTTTTAACTCATCGCTCTCCACATCTCTCTTTGTTCTGTGTATGCGGTCTGGTGTCAATACATCATCACTCACAACAAGGGAAGTTGTCTGTTGAACTCCAGTAACATATACACACATTCCTGACCAAAATGAGGATAATTTAGAATACAAAGTTCCCCCACCACAATAACACCACAACTGTGACCGTCTGACGAATACCGTATAGGTCTTAGGGACCTTAACAGTGGTGCCACATAGAGTGGAATTGATTTTCCCATGATCAGTGCACCTGGTGCGTTTACAACTATCCCGATGAAAACATGTGAAATTCCCAGAAGTTGGAGGGTGAAACAACATTGGTCTAGTCTCGATATGCACAACAGGAAAATGAACAGAATATGCTGAACAAAAGGCAGTGCTCGGAAAGCCCCGCGTCATGTTCAGAACACAATCAGGCGTAACGGCTTCCACAATCTGCAGGGCTGCACGTGGTTTCATACAAACGACACAATCTTTCTTGAGGGATTTGGCTACCCCTACAACACGTTCGAGGAAAAGGTTGTCATTAATTCCCACACCCGTATCTTCTCGTAGCAACGTTTCAATATCTTCCCCTTTAAAATGGGTTTTAACCCCTCGTGCTTGTTTTTTTATCTCTCCTCGCAGGGAGGTGACAACAACATGTGGATTTTCTTGTTCTGACTGGTTATGATGGACAGGTGGCTGCCACATATAGCACAGTTTTATTGGAACTCTCGGATGAGCCCCTGCTCCGTACCACGCCCACAACGTGAGCATAGTACAATTCTCTTTGTCTTCGTTTGGTAGGGATGACATTGGCTGCAATATAAAGGTTATGGTTGGTTCGTCAGATTTTTTTCACCTTGATTGCTATTTTATTATGCCAATTTGACGCTCCCTGATTCCTTTTTATATCAGACCAATAATCACCATCAACAGAAGTGATGTAATTTGACCATTCAAACCAATTCCTGTCACTGGCATCATGAGCGCTCATCAAATAAAACCAATAATCTCGCCATTCACTCATGTCAGTTGTTTCGGTATATTGTTCTTCTAAATTCGAAGCCCTTCCCGAATAATCCGGAACAACAGAGACCTTTACAAACTGAGTCTGGCGGGACTGCAATTGGCTCATAGGGATGGTAATGGAAAGTTCTTGGGCGAGCGAAGTTACATTGATCATTGTCCCTGTTACGTCAGTTAAGAGCTGCAAGTTGTTCAAGATAGACGTAGACATCAGTCTACGGCTGGGCACCTGGTTTGTGCCGGTGATCTCCTGGTTTCGGGGTCGTGCACCAGCCGCCATTAGCCACAGCCCTGCAAGGAAATAGACAGTGTATCTGGCCGGCAGGGCCGCGGTGGGACGTGGTCCGGCGATCTGCTCCATGATTGAGAGGGGTGTGCCGATGCACGGAAAGCCCTCTCTCCCACTGTAGTCTTTTAGTTGATCCTTCCAAGAGGGGTGTGCTTTGCGCACGGAAAGCCCTCTTTCCTACTGTAGTCTTCCGATGGTGCGCACGGCCAGCGCACTTAGACTTGGGTGTTGGTCTGCCGCCGTGGGACTGGCGTCGCTAGGGCCCTTTGGTTGGAATCGAAGAAGCTTGCACTGCGACTGGTGGATCCAGCCGTCTCGTCCTTCGACCTTGACTGCAGTTGGTGTTGCTGCAATCACTTGGAAAGGCCCATCCCAGCGTTCACTGTCCCATCGGGGGCGTTTCAACACCTTGAAGAAGATAAGGTCTCCAATCTGAATCTGGACTGTCTGTGGAGCAGAACATACTGGCACATCATTGTGTCGATGCATTTCTTTCTGATCAAACAGTCTTTTCATGTGAGTCGGGAGTGAAGTTCCCGACGTCACTTGTTCTGGGGCAAGGTCAGGGAGTCTATAGGGTCTTCCATGCAAGATTTCGAACGGTGACAATGTCATTCCTTGGTGTGGCACTATTCTCATAGAAGTGGCCACAATCGGGATGCATTCAGGCCATTTTCTTTTTGTCTCTTTCATTGTTTTAATGAGCCTGGCTTTGACAGTTCCATTGGTACGTTCCACAAGTCCTGCCGATTGCGGGTGATACACACAATGTCGCTTTAAGTCAATGTTCAAAAGTTTGCTTATTTCGGTAACAGCCTTGTTCACAAAATGTGTCCCGTTGTCACTTCTAATGACAGATGGAATACCAAATGTTGGAATTATACGTTCACACAATGCTTTCACGACAGTTCCTGAATCATCGCGAGCACTCGGAAACAATTCAACCCATTTCGAAAATGTGTCAATAATAACAAGACAATATATTTTCCCTTGTGTTTTGTTCAATTCAATATAGTCCATATGTATTGTGTGAAATGGTTCTGGCGGATCAGGGAATCTTCCCCTTTTCGGTCTCAAATATCCCTGTGCATTATTTTTTAAACAGATTATACAGCGTCTGCAAAAATTCCTTGAAAAATTTGTAAACCCGTGTGTGCAGTAATACTGGTGTACCTGTGCAACCATCCCTCCCGTTGACACATGTGACAAACCATGTGTCAACATCGCGGCCCATTGAAACAGTGAATTTGGCAGCCAGGGCTTTCCATCTGCCAATTTCTCTATTCCCGCGTCATCTGGTGTTGCCCCCTTATTCGCCCAATATCGACGTTCTGTGTGAGGTGCTTGTTTTTGCCGTGATTTCAAAATGTCTGGTGTTGTGTCTTCTTTCTCTATTGAAAATGTGTCCTGTGCAAATGTTTTGTCACTTGGGGACTCTCGCCCAGCTGCCTGTTTAGCAGCGTGATCCGCTAAACGGTTCCCAATGGTGATCGGATCGTTACCTGTCAAGTGTGCTTCGCACTTGCAAATTGCAATTGTTCTCGGCAGCTGTACTGCCTTCAGCAACTGTTGGAGTAACAATTTGTGGACTACATCTTTACCGGTTGTGGTTTTAAAACCTCGAATCGCCCATTGTTGACAAAACACATGCACGGACCCCCAACAATATTGGCTATCAGTCCAAATGGTTACATCTTTTCCTTGAAACATTTTGCATGCTTGAATTAATGCAGACAATTCTGCTGCTTGTGCTGAGTAATTTGACTTTAATGTTCCTTGAAATAGAATCTTTTCCTGCGTTGTAACTGCAAATCCCACTTTATTTCGTCCATCCTCCCCTTTTTTCGCCGACCCGTCAACAAAAACAACTTCACCTATCAGAAGAGGCACATCAGTCAGATCGTGTCGCAGTTTGGTGGAAATTTGGACATGGATCCCACAGTCATGTGGTGTTCCATCTATTGGCGTGGGTAGGAGTGACGCTGGATTTAATGTGCCACATCTTACGACCGTGATGTGTCCCTGTGATAGCAGTAACGCGGTGCAATGCAGATGTCGTGCAGGGGATAGAAAGGCCATTTTTGTCTCTAACAACAACACGGACACGGCATGGGGTACTTTCAATGTTAATGGATGAAATAACACCACTTCCGCTGATGCTTCAACCGCTAGAGCCGCTGCGAGCACTGCTTGGACACACTCAGGGGTTGCCCTTGCTACGGGATCAAGTTGCTGCGAATAGTAAGCTACAGGCCTCATTTTTGTTCCATGCTTTTGCATCAAAACTGATGTCATAAAACCTTGCTTAGCTGTGACTGTCTGTTCAAACGGTTTATCATAATTTGGCAAAGCAAGTACAGATGAGCTTATCAATTCCCGTTTCACTTGTTTGAATGCTTGGTCCGCACTTGACGTCCATTTTATCTGTTCTTGCAGTGTCATTTGACTACCATAAATCATGTCTAGTAATGGCCTGGTTATTTCTGAATAATTTGCAATCCATGCCCTGCAATAATTGCACAAACCCAAAAACGACATCATCTGTTTCTTTGTCTGTGGTTTTGGAGCAGCAGCGACTGCCTTCTTCTGTTTGTCTCCCACAGTGCGCCCTTGCCTAGAAAGTGTGTGACCGAGATACACAACTTCTGTCTTCCAAAGTTGCATCTTATCTTTTGAGACTTTATTGCCCGTCTCCCACAAATAATGGAGCAATGCTAAAGTGTCAGCTCTGCATTGTTCCTTAGATGTGGATGCCACCAAGATGTCATCCACGTAGGATATAATCTGGCTGTCCTGCGGGGCAATAAAGGAGGCCAGGCAGCGCGCAATGGCCTCAGAGAAAATGGTTGGAGAGTCACCGAAACCTTGTGACAATCTGGTAAACGTCAATCTTTCTCCTTTGAATGTGAATGTAAACCAATGCTGGCTGTCAGGATGCACTGGAATGCTCCAAAATGCATTACTCAAATCAATAACAGAAAACCACTCAGATTTTGGCCTAAGTGAATTTAATAATGTGTGTGGATTGGGCACGTTTGGTGCCCTCTTCTGGACAGCTTGGTTCACTGCTCGTAAATCCTGGACAAGTCGCCACTTATCGGATTGCGACTTTCGAACTGGAAATATCGGTGTGTTGCATGGGGAATCGGGACATGTTCTCAATATGCCTGCTTTTTGCAATGCGCTGATTAGCGGCTGAACTCCCCTTTCAGCATCTTTTTTCAAAGGATATTGTTTTATGATTGGTCTTTGTTCAGTTTTCCCGAGAATAATCACTGGTGGAGCGTCTTTGATTAGGCCCACATCCGCTGGCCCTGTGCTCCAGAGTGTTTGTGGGAGACGCTCGATGGCATTCTCCTCCTCTTTAGACGGCAAGTAAATGTCGGTTTGTCAGCTGAAATGAACAGCCGGAGTTGTTTTCACTATCCAATTGATGGGCTGTCGTAACCAGCCCGGCTCTGTCTCCTCACATCCCGGGTTAGCGGGGGAGGGTCTCCACATGTGATTTGGAACAGAGCCAGCGAGATTGTTTATCTCCTCCCATCCGCTCTGTTGCGGCTTGCCGATGGGGATGTGTGTGTGTTGCCCTGATGAAAGAAGCGACTTGACCTCTTTCCCCACCCGTACTGTGGCAAAACACCACCAATCTCTCCAATATACATGATCAATGACAATAGTCTGTGACTCAAGGCCCAGAAAAGCTTTTGTGTAATCTGGGTCTGGTCCGGACGTCTGTTTAAACCGCACAGTAACATGCAGGTTGTCTGTTGCTTGCACACTCCCTCCCGGTTGTACCTTTGCAACAGCCAATTGAATCAGATATTTTGAAATTTGAGTTATTGTGTCATCTTGTAAGTCAAGGGTCCAGAAAAAATGAGCATTATCTTGACCATTTCCCATGTAAGCTTCAACCTGGCCCCTGTGATTTATGATGGTGTAAATTTCTAGTTGCGTCTGAGCATCTCGTCCCAACAAATTATTTGGACAGCGAGAATGTAAGACGACTTCTACGAGAGCTTTTCTCTCTGGGTCCGCTGGAGAAGAAATTGTTACTGTTTGTGATAATGGCAAAGATTGTACTGACCCGTGTGCTACTTTCATGTGGACCTTATTTTTCCCTGGTCTCACTGTGTCGCGATGCCATCGGCCCAGAACCGTTATGTCGGCTCCTGTGTCAACTAGAAAAACAGTTTCAATTCCTTCTACCAACAATGTTATTTCAGGTTTAGCCATGGGAAAGGTTTGATGTCTAAGCAAGTAATTTTCTATGTCAAAAATATAATTACTGTCGGCTAAAATGTCACTTTCATCCTCGTTTAAGGATGGGGATTCACACAGAGGAGCAGAAGCCGTGATAAGCGCATCCTCGGGGTTGTCCCGTGTTAGTCATGCGTCGTCGTCTGAGGAAGTCTCAGGGTCATCCGTGCGCTTTTGTGCACGTTTATTCTCACTCACTTTTGTGCATTTTCTCGCAATGTGTCCTTTCTATCCACAAGTGAAACATTTCCCGTCTTTCCAAAATTGTAATTTCTCACGGCTCAATTTGGAGGGGTCAAACAACCCTTTTTGTTCGTTATTTGTGTAACGCCGAGCATTCTTTATTTTCGGTTTATTCTCAGCGTAATAAATATTAGTTACATGACTTTCAATTTTCTTCTTTTTGTGCGCAAGCCTCTCGAAATTCCTTGAATAATTTAAAACATCATCAATCGGGCAGGTTGGCCAATTCAAGTTATGCCTTTTAACATATTGAATTACATCAGGAAGTGCTTGATTCAGCAGATGTTGTTTCAGGTGCGAATTAAACAAGTCCAATTGCGACTCGGGGATTCCCCCGTGTGCTTTAAACACTGTTCGCAAACGATGGAAAAAATCATCTGTTGCTTCATCTAGCCTTTGGATGCATTTAGTAACCTCTTTTGGATCTTTCAAACGCTGATATGCTCTGGAGCAACGCTCCATAATTTGCCCAAGCGCACCCCCGATCTGGGAGAGCTCTTCATACCGCATATAACCTCCCACTGCCTGGTTCCCGTTGAACGGACCGACAATCACACCATATTTAGATCCCGTAGTCAGCGCGAGTAATTTCAACATTTCCCCGGCATTGAGTCTATGGCTGTGGACAATGTCTGCCATCTCATTCACATAATCGTCTGGATTTTCGTTTGGGTTTGGGAGAGACCGTGCAATATCTTTAAATTCAGCTGGGGTCCACGGACGGTATACGAAAAACGTTTTCTCACTACCTTGCATTGGCATTTCAACCATAGGGTACGCCTGGATTTGAAAATTTTCATATCCTGATTCATGCAAGTTTTGCTCCAGCGGAGTGGTTGGATCAATAGTTCGTTTCCACCCCCCCACGGCTCCTTTCGATCGCGTCTGATAATGCACGGGAATTGAACTATTTTGTAGTTTAAACGAATCATCAATGCGCCAATTATTTTCGGAATTCTGATTAGTTGTTACATTGGTTTCACCCTTCCCCCACGGCGAGTTGGAAAATGAATTTTGTTGTTTCGTTGTCTGCGAATACGGAGGTAATATCGGGTAGAGTCCTTCAGTCGGAGGCGGTGCTGGTGGGGGCGCTTGCAGCAGCGGGGGAGCCGGTGGAGCTTCAGCCGCTGCTGCAGTCACGGCTGTATTTAAATCTTCGTCTAATTTTTTGTTTTTTTTCTGCCGTTTTCTTCGATCGTTTTTGTCTGGTCCTCTCAACAAGGATTTTACACTTGAACCATTGTTTTCCGTCTGTGTAAGCTCTCAGTCGTACAGGAGTGGTCCATCGATGAGAAGGTTTCTTCAGCCGTCATCTGTACAAAAGTGAAGGTTTCGGACGTTTCGCCTCCTATCCAAGAGGCTTCGTCAGCGAACTAAAGTCTGACTGGTCGTATCGGCCCCATTTATATATCCCTAAAATATATGCCTACACAACAAGTAGTGACCCGGGATATATAAATGGGGCCGATACGACCAGTCAGACTTTAGTTCGCTGACGAAGCCTCTTGGATAGGAGGCGAAACGTCCGAAACCTTCACTTTTGTACAGATGACGGCTGAAGAAACCTTCTCATCATTGTTTTCCGTGTTCATGCATTTTTCGTTTTTCTTTGTCTTTTAATGATAATTTGCTTAATAACGTTTCTAATTCATCACAGTCATCCACATCACCGGAAAATCCGTATTTATTTTTCCACTTTTGAACAAACTGTGTTGATCCTTTATAATCTATTTCAGCTGACCGTTGTTTCTCAATAAATTCTTCTTTATCGAGGCAGACTGGCGACCGATATGATTTAACTCATTGCCAGAGACGGGAAGACTTCCGCGTAGCCATGTTGGTGCCTCGACTTTACTGTAATTTACCGGAAATCACAATCTCGTTCCGGCGTGTTTTTTCGAAATAAAATATTTAGGTGCATTAATGCTATCGAAGCAGAGCGAATTATTATAGTTCAATTTTCGCAACGTCCCCCTTCTCTCTCTCTATTTATTTTTGCTTCTGTGAATTTGGTCCAGTTTTTCAACGCATATGGCGGACTCTATAACTGGGTTCGTTCAGTAGGACAGCAATTCAAATTTACATTTGTGGTTTCTCCTTCTTCAACCCCCAAAAGGGTGAGGAGAACTTGCATACTGCATCCACAAAAGTCTGCTGTTTGAATCCCACTGTATATTATATGAATTACGACACGTTATCGCAATTCCAATCACACTCAGATGCGCTCACGCCCGAAACAACCCCGCGACCTAGTCAAGCTCGCAAGCTTGACTCACGGACCCGCATGCTCACACATTGACTCGCACAGGCACACACACACAGCCACACACCCACAAGGATGATCAGTCCTTGTGTACCCAAAAACTAAACTCAGTTCAGCACTCTCACTACTACGGAGCCCCTAAGGGGACATCGAAGAAAAAAAAAAAAAAACTTTGCGAGATCTCGCAAAACTTTGCGTTCCCTCGCAAAACTTTGCATTCCCTCGCAAAACTTTGCATTCCCTCGCAATACTTTGCATTCTCTCGCAAAGATTGCGAGATCTCGCAATCTTTTTTTAAAAAAATGTGCGTTCCTGTACTTCCGGGTCAGCTTGGCTCAGGTAGACGGTCGCGCGCGCTGCTTATTGAGAGAAGGCAACAACTCGGCGCATCATGGAGGAAGACTTGGAACACTTCTTGCAGTCAAGAAACGTCCCTCACGTGGACATTGCACGTATGAAAAGCGACAAGGTGGGCATACAGCTACAACGTCTGATGTAATAAGCAAAACAAGAGAAACATGGACATTTTTTTTCGAAGTAGTATTGGTAGTAGGTCAATAAAGTGAAAATGAAGCTAACATTTCTATCTACTCTACCTGTACTGTTAATTCTATTTTAATAATGAGGTTATTAACACAATTTAAAATCGATATTACAGTTAGTAATTGGGCTGCCGCTACCTAATGTACTATTCTCGTGTAATACTGAATACAAATAATGATGACTGTAGTGTCCCATCACTCATGTGAATATGTTAAATGTATTAAAAGTTATTGATAATTAAATAAACATGTCAAGTATTCTCACAATTTATCTTTGCAGGTTGACATGGCAGTAATTGCTATGATGACCGAAGAGCAAATGGGTAAATATATCACTTCTTATGGTGATCGAATAGCTGTCCTTTGCTTTTGTCATCAGAAAATGTCCAGTGGTGATAATGAACTGCTCCTCCAAAAATTAAGAGGCAAAATAAGATCAAGGAAAAAAGGTGTACTGGCTGAGACTTCGGGAGTACTCCAAAACCATGTTGATGGATGGCAAGACATAACAATGTTTCTGCAGAAAAGACTCAAAGGAAGATTTATGGCAACGATTACCATCAAGTGAGGACAAGCAAAGGTGGAGGAACAAGGTATGCCATCCTGGAAAAAAACAGCAACTGTCGCTCAAATTTTGGAGCTGGGAAAAGGGCTATTTTTCCCAGGTGGAAGCTCAACCAAAGGACCTGTTGAAGACTTTACTTTTGAGGTCTGTGATTTCAAAAGAAACCACATTGCTTTAGATGAAACAATTGGCAGACTCTATGAAAAAAAAACCAATTGAAACTGTTAAGATTTTACATTGGCACAAAAGAAAATACTCCAACATCTCATTTGGATGAATGCAGTGAAGCTCATTCATCTGTCACCAACATGGTGGGAGAAAGTGCGCAATTGATTGATTGACTCTCTTATGTCTACACACACATGCACACACATCAGTTTAGGAGCATTTCATTATTTGTACTTTGAGATGTAAAACATCTGTCATGGTCAACCTTGCATAGGGCAGTCTACAGTTGTATTTTCCATTTGTGTCTACAATTGATTTCATGGTTATTATTCATTCATTCCATTTTCCATATCACTTATTCTCCTAATGGTTTCGGATATGGTGCCACTTTCAGTTTGACCTAAAGGTTTGAAGTTGATATGTCATGTAATGTTGCAAATATTTGCACTGTTCAAACAAAAGCAATTATTTTTGTACTTGATATTGTATTCCATTTATATGTTTGTGATTGCTGTTCATACGAATTTGTCAATGTTAATAAAATTTGTTCCAAATAATTCATGTTTTTTTTAAACACAAGACACCACCTGCTGACGAAATTGAAGAGTGACAATTATGTTATCATTTACAGGCAAGTGATTGTGTACTGGGGTGCAGGAATACTATTCAGATCCACATTGGTTAAGTATCTGTGGTTAAAATCAGCAACCAAGACAGTATATTTATTGACACCCAGAATGATTTGACAAATGAACATTTCATATTGATCAAATATGCTTTCCTTATACAGTAACAAAAACAGCAGACAAAAAATGATTTAAATTGTGATTGCTATATATTATTCGTCCTCAAATGTATCCCAATAATCCATTTAAAGTGAAGTGATAAAAGAAATGATGAACAAAGGGTTGAAGAAATGGCAATGGTCGTCGGATTCAGCCTTCATTAAATGTTACTTCGAACCAGTTGAGGAGCCATAAAATGGTTTCACCCAAACACACACCAAAAAATATATGGTTATTGCTTTGAGTAATTCATGTTTAAATTTTAATGTAATATAATTCCAGTATGACTGGTATACGGAAACAAAAATGCTTTCACCAAAGGTTAATGTCTCTGACCCCTGAAAACATCATGCTTCTAATTTAGAATTGCAGTAAGGGCCTCTGAGGTGCAAGTACAAGTTCACAGCCTGATACGGCTCTTTTGGTGGCATCAGACCAGACTGGGCCATTAAGGAAGCACACAATACAAATACATCCGGATCACAAGGCATAGTTAAACGGAAGACACACTGGCTTTTGCATAGTTGAACTTGTTCATTGTCAACTGTGGAGAGGAAGTCCCTTGTGCCATAAAGTTCAGGTAAAGAATACATCACGTTGGGCCGACCACTGGGGACATTTATGTTCTTTGAGGGCCTGATGAGATGGCTGTTCCAAACACGGGCAGTATCATCCAACTCATCCTGTTGAGAATAAGATCAGAATCAGAATCATCTTTTTTGCCAAGTATGTAGTACACACAAGGAAATTGTCTCCTGTAGAACACGCTGCACTAGTCTCATCAAAAAAATGGAGGCACTATACAGTTCTATTTGGGTTACTTTTTAGAGAGTTAATTGCTTGAGGAAAGAAGCTGTTTAAATGCCTGCTGGATTTGGTGCGCACATACAGACAGATTTAGGAATAGTTGCACAGTCATAGCAGCTCTTATGAGCAAGAAATTATAGAATTAGACTGCTTTTCTCTCCCTGCTCCCTCCTTTCTACCTTACACTCGTCACTCATGTTTACTACTCTGTCCATCCCCACTTTTCCTTCATCTTTTCCTTGATCATTTCACCTTCACCCTATGTCCCCACACACACAGACCACTATCTTCTTTCCACTATCCGATTATTTACCTTCTTTTGTGTCCCATCAACACCCTCTCAAATACAAAAATACATATTTCATAAATGGAGCTACAGAATATATGAACTCACCTGAATAAGTCCCATGCAACAAAATTGCAGGATGCTTTTGTCCAGAAATCCACCATCAAAGAAGCCATTGTCTCTGAGGTCTTTGAAGAGTGATAACCAGAATTCCATGCATTGGCTGCGAAGAAACCCCCACCAATATTCAATTCTTTGATTGGCGGTGCTGGCTCCATCCAAGTAACTGTCAAGGGTGCTGCCTGGCGGTATGGGCACCAGGAAACGCTGGAAGCCTTTAACATGACCATTTTCAGTCCCCAAATCAGCTCGAACGATTCGAGGACAACCTCCCAAACGGTGCACAACTTCAATGTAGTAACCTCCAATTAACTTCGGGTCACTACTTGTTGTGTAGGCATTGAGCCACATTATTTTCCTTGAAAAGCCATCAATAGCCCCATTGATGCAAATTCCAAACGGTTTCAGTTTGTCATGAATCCATATGCCAAATAAAATTCGGCCCTTTCGAGAAGTAGTTTCGTCGTCTCAGACGTATTGCTTGCCTTAAAGACACTCCTCTCGGATCCAACTCTTTCAGGACCAGACGAACATCCTCTTTCCTGACAAGAAGCCCATGTTCTCTGCACTTACTGTACATCCACCTGTAACCGTGTAGTTGTCCGGAATTCTGCAACTGGTTGTGAATAAAGTCAACCAAGACGCCCAAGTCATCGAACGTTTTTCGGCGAAATAGTCCACTTTTGTTCACCACTCGCTTCAAATGTCTTTCACTTATTAGTAAGCCGTGTTTAATCTCAAGAACGGATTTTATATCTTTGTATTTCAAGCCAATTTTAAAGTAAAACTGGATTAAAGGAACGAAAGGGTGAAAAGGCTCCATGTTTGTTGTTTTCGGTTACACTAACGATGAACCGGAAGTACATGTACGCGTATTTTTTAAAAAAAGATTGCGAGATCTCGCATTCTTTGCAAGATCTCGCAAAGAATGCGAGATCTCGCAAAGAATGCGAGATCTTGCAAAAGTATTGCGAGGGAACGCAAAGTATTGCGAGGGAACGCAAAGTTTTGCGAGGGAACGCAAAGTTTTGCGAGATCTCGCAAAGTTTTTTTTTTTTCTTCGATGTCCCCTTAGGGGCTCCGTACACTACCACATGAACTAGCTTAATTTTTTTCGAGGCTTTTCATTCTTCCAGACCTTCAAAAGGCTGTACTATCCAATCTTCAAGACCCAAACAAATAGGCTTGTCCTAAAATCAGTATCCGACTGACCTTCCGTACGGTTTTTCCATGGCGCAATGGCCCTTTAGAACGTTCTCATTTTCCTTAAATCAGTATCCGACTGACTTTCTGTACGTACTTTTCCATGGCGCACTGGTCCTTTAGAACGTTCTCTATCTTCCAAGACCCAAACAAATAGGCTTGTACTATCCAAAATCTTCCAAGACCTAAACAAATAGGCTTGTACTATCGTTTATCAGACTGACCTCAATTTTTGGAGACGATCCTTCCGGTCCAGAGCCCGCCCAGGTTCGTTGGGATGGTGTTCGCGTCTCACCCGGTGAGCGGTCCAGCTCCTGGCCCCAGGAAAAGAGGTCTTCACGAAGTCCCAGTAGGCTTCGACGGTGCACCGTTTTTAATCAGGAGCCAAAGATCACCAACCGCAGGAGACGCGTTGCCATCCCGGACGAGCCCCCAAAAATGTCAGAGATATGACAGACAGACACCGTGGACAGAGACTCAGAACCAGAAAGATTGTCCCCACTGCCGGCAGGAGACGCAGTCATCAGATGACATACGTCTGAATTGTGCGCCCCTCTGCCAAGCTATTTATTGAGAGTATATGCAAATTACAGTGATATATTAGTAAACATAGTTTTCTTGATTATAATGCCACGCCTCTGGGCGTTCTGAGCACCAACAGCTGCAAGCAATAAAACACAAGACATTTTAATTGGTTGTCTTTTCCAAAAACTGATAAGTTTGTAATCTGGCGCTTGTGCAGGATGTTTAAGCCGTAAATAACTCCGGTGAAAGAGGAGTATCTCAAGCCCTAAATTCTGTGCAAGGCCGGACCTTCTAGAATCTTGATGGAGACGACGGTTCATCGTGCCGTATCAGATTTACTGTGGCCATCTGCGCTTTGACTGTAGGCCCATTGTTTAGTTGGTCAGCAAAGCACGGCACTTTTAAACATGATAAATTATTATTCTCCATCAATTGTGAAAAGCCAACAAAAAGAAACATCTTTGAATCATTTCTTTATAAAACAACTGGCTCAAAAACACTTAGACGCAACGAACTAAAGAGGGTCAAAAACAATGCGCACACGGTTCCAGTAAATGCCCATAATTTCTCTTCTTAGTTCTTTTTTTAACAATATGCACAACTTTCATTTATTGTGCGACAATCTAATAGAAAGATTTATTTGTTACATATTTTGAGGTCTGAATTTTGGGGCAGCTTGTAACGAATTAGGGAATATACATGGAAAACATGTCGACTTGCATTTTCTAGTTAAGAAATTTCTTCACGCAGCGATTAATTTTGTCAGTATAGAGGTGCCACTGAAAATGTTTATATATGCTCAAAGATTCAGCTGATGACAGCGCATTCAAGTTGTCAGTATGTGTCTTTTAAATCCAAGGAAACCAAGCAAAACAAACTAAATCATTCAAACACAGATGATTGTCTTTGTAAGCATGTTCATATATTCGCTAATTGGTGACAAAACAAGCACTTCAAATACTGCATTCACCATTGAGCTTTGCAGATGGAATTGTTTGCAGTTTGTCATTAAATTAAGAACTGTGCCATTTACCTCTGTCCTCCTCTTTCCTGTCCATGACTGCTCGGCACTCTCAACCAGTTCATTTATCTTCCATCATCCCCAAATCCAATTTACCCTGCTGTGGTGTTGAATTCTCTCATTTATTCTATCATGCTATATGATGAAAAGGTTTCTTCAGCCGTCATCTGTACTTTGAAGGTGTCGGACGTTTCGTTTCTTATCCAAGAAACTTCGTCAGCAAGCGAAAACGTCCGACACCTTCAAAGAAGTACAGATGACGGCTGAAGAAACCTTTTCATCGATGGACCACTCCTGTACGACTGAGAGCTTACACGGACATATCATGCTATATGTTTATTTTTTCTCTGCAGATAGTATATGTTGCTCCAATGAAGGCGTTGGCAGCCGAGATGACCAACTACTTCAGTAAACGATTAGAGCCACTGGGCATCATTGTCAAAGAACTCACTGGTGATATGCAGCTAACCAAAGGGGAGATTCTACGAACACAGGTGCCTATTACCCACATCCTGCGATGCACATACACACAAATACTATATGTTCCCGGGGAGTAGTGGGCTCATTGACTTGGCAAAAACATCTGTAAATGTAACTACATTCACAATTTGTATTTTGTGTGGTCCTGTCTGAGCCACAGCAATATTTCAGTGCATCTGTCTTCATCTATTTATGATTTTTTAATTGTATTTGACTTTTGGATTATTTTTGGTATAGTTTCAAGCATATTTCAAGGCTAGAAAGCCAGTGCTGGTTAATGAGACGAATTCCAAATGGTTACCAAAAAGAAAACAATCTTAAATTGTGTCCCTTTTTGTTCTAATTTATTTTCCATTTATTCTTTTTCTGGAGTATTTCATTGGTATTGTCATGTTGACAAATGCATGTCAAGATGAAGTCACTCTTGAGAAAGTGAATTAAATCCTTCCAGGGTAAAAAAGTCCACACACCATTGTTCAAATTGCCAGGTTTTTGTCTCTTGACTGTAAACCATAGCCCCAAAATTGTACTATAAACAGTCTTCCGTGGCAAAGGCTTTTGATTTCTACGAACTACAGTGAGGACTTTACAATCTGCTATTATAGAAACTTTTGGGAGCTGGTAATCTACAAAAGCAAGTTCTACAAAATTGTACACAATTGTTGTTATTTTTTCTTTTGTCCTTGGATTAAAAACAATTGATATGTCAAAATGTCAGATGTTGTCTCATCATACATTTGCAGTAATCTCTTCGTGCTTCTTTGAATTGCACGTAATACAACGCCATCCATTAGCTATGAGCTTTACCAACTATATAAAGAGTAATCATGGTCAACACAAATTTCATTTGAATAGAAAGTATCTGTCATGGAAGAGAAAATGCTCTGCCCAAAATATGTCTCTCCAGATGTTAGTGACTACCCCAGAGAAGTGGGACGTTGTGACAAGAAAGAGCGCTGGCGACATTGCTCTCTCCCAGATCGTACGCCTTCTGATTTTGGATGAAGTTCACCTTCTTCATGAAGATCGAGGACCAGTATTGGAGAGCCTTGTTGCCCGCACCATCAGACAGGTAGAAAGCCATGTTATTGTCATCACGAAACTCATTTCCATAAAATATTTCAGAATACTACATTTTTATTTTGATTGTTAGAAAATGTAGCAATTAACCCATTGTGATACTCGTCACAGTTATCTCATCATATTCTTATCTTGCAAGACACATACTGGATGTCATAATAATTTATTGGAAAATGCTTATTATTTACTGCCTCTAAAATAATAAAAATAAATAAACAAATATGCATCCATAAATGAATCTAATATGTGATCACTGCACAAAACACAAAAAGGTGTGTGCGTGTGTGTGTGCGCGTGTGTATGTATGTATGTGTGTGTCTGTATGCGTGTGTGTGTGTGTGTGTGTGTGTGTGTGTGTGTGTGTGTGTGTGTGTGTGTGTGTGTGTGTGTGTGTGTGTGTGTGTGTGTGTGTGTGTGTGTGTGTGTGTGTGTGTGTGTGTGTGTGTGTGTGTGTGCGCGCGCGCGCGTGCGCGCGCGCGCGCGCTTGTTAATTTGTTTGATTGTTTGCTTTCATGCTTTGCCTTACCAGGTGGAGTCCACCCAGAGTATGATTAGGATTCTAGGATTATCCGCCACTCTTCCCAACTATCTAGATGTGGCGACCTTCTTACACGTCAACCCATATATTGGCCTCTTCTTCTTCGACAGTCGTTTCAGACCCGTGCCACTGGGACAGACATTTGTTGGCATCAAAAGTACTAACAAGGTAAAACTAAACTGATTGCAATTAGTTTGTGTCACTGTTAATTTTATGAACTTACCATTGATCTGAAACTTGGTCTAGCTATACCCACAGAGAAGAATTTGGTGGCTCACAACAGCGCTACCCTCACATGTCAGAAACCAGTTATCAAAAATAATAATACATTTTATTTCTAAGCGCCTTTCAAAACTCTCAAGGACATTTTACAGTCACGGGATAAGATTTTTTGTTTCTGCGGGTGAGCAGTGGCAGCCATTTTCACAAGGGACGATACCAAATCAGGATAGTCACTGTACAGTTTGTATGTAATTTTGAATTTACAGTCCATTGAGAAGTACTCAATGCGCATATTATTTTCTCTATGTAGGTATCAATCAACACAAGTGAGTGCACCTCAAATGTCCATATTGTCCAGTTTCCAAAGGAAGGGAATCGTTCTCTATGTCACATTGTCACTGGATATAATATATCTTCCCTAAATGAACCAGCACTGGTAGCCAGCACTCAGATCATGACACCACCACCACCATACTGAACGTATGGCAAAACCTTAATAATCTATATAGTACTGCATTGTGGGAAGAGATCCACATGGACTGTCTATTGTCCAAAAGGAATTTGAGGTCATAAAATAGTTAAATGACACAAATTTGGTAATCAGCTACTTGCTTTGTATCTATCAAACATATCATTAATCGAAATGCATGTACATTCCAATATTTCCCATTTTTGTTCAAGTCACTTATTAGAGACACTACACCACGTTGTCTCTCGTCATACATAGGATGGCACTGACTTTGTATTGGTCAATTCTGAAGAATCGATCGATGAAAGACATTTTGCACCATCCGGCAAAACCAACAAAAATTCTAACATGCCAGACTTTCATCGTTGTGGTTATGGTTTTCAAACGTCCCACATGACCAATTATTGTGTGATTCACACTCCATGGCCTTGAAAGTATATCATTAAACAGCTGCTAAGATGTGAGTTGTTTGGTGAGCTACTGTGTATCTATTACAAAAATGAATTCATAATTCAGATTTGCATACAGTATTTTGCTGTGTAATGATGTGTTGTATCTTCTGACTCCTCAAATTGTCTGAAAAGCTGTCATTAATTAAAACCTCACATGACTGTATTCATTAAACTAATAGCTGTGATTGTTCTATTCTGCTTAGATCCAGCAAATTCATGACATGGAGGAGGTTTGCTACAACAAAGTTTTTGAACAGGTCAAAGCTGGTCATCAGGTAATTTTGTCACCCTTTTGTGATAGGTGTATTTAACAACAAAAATGTCCAATTGAGTGCCACATACGCATTGACCAGCCATAGTTATGTTTACTTGCAAAAACTAATGACAGCCAAAAGCAAAGCCATGACTTAGCCAGGCATTCGGAAATAAATGGTTATAGTTTGCAGTTGTTTCGGACTTATTGGCACATAATGAGAGCTATTTTTCATTTCATCTGAAACAAAAATATTTGGAACTACAGTGAGACCTCAACTTACAAACACCTGAACTTACAAACTTTTCGTCTTACAAACGTCAAATTTATGAAAATTAAACCTTATAATAAGCACTATTTTAATAATACACACACACCGCGGCTGGTGGAGTGATCTTCGGCGGAAGCACACGACCGAACAGCACCAACAGTCCTTATGGAAGGTGCCTCTCCTTCCATAAGCCATCAACGACCATCAAAAAGGCAAATAAAACTTTTTACAGCACAGTTTATTTCTTTAATTACAGTCCTCATGCAATTCCCTTTGACCTTCGACCTCCAACGCCATTCCATCAAGCCATAAATGACCATCACAAATGTAAATAAAGTGACTTTATGATACAATGCAGTGTATTTCTTTCATTGCAATACAATGGCACATTTATTATACATGGAATGAGGTATGTTGTGTGTAGTTTTAAGGCTTATTTAGTTGAAAAGTATATTTTATAGAAACCTGGGAACGGATTATTCCCATTTTAATGGTTTCCTATGGGATTTTTTTTTTAGTTGAGATACACACTTTTCGCCTTACACACTCTGTCTGGGAACCAATTAAGTTCGTAAGTTGAGGTCTCACTGTACTATAGTTTTAAAGTTCTGGGCAGTGTATGTTAACTAATACAATTCTTTAAAATACAGTGATAACTCGGCTTATGAACGCTATATATTCATGAACTTTTCGCCTTACAAACATTAAATTAGTGAGAATATAATCTTGGCCTACGAACTAGTTTTCACGGGCGAACCAAACCACACAGCACCACGGTGGCTGGCGGACTAGTTTTCCACACGCACTTTCATTGAGTGCACCCGGTGCAGATGTGGTTTGTTATTGAGTGGAGTACATCTGCCATGATGGGGCCGAAAAAGACCCCACCACAGGCTAGTGTTAAGCCAAAGAGGACACAAAAGAAAATTACGGTCGAGCAGAAGAAGGAGATATTTGAAAAACACAAACCAAGTGTGCGTTTGTGTGACTTAGCGTCCCAGTACCAGTATGCTAAGTCGACCATTGCTACGTGTGGATATGGGTGTTTCTGTGTTGACTAAGCAATGGTCGCAGGCCATAGAAGAGGTTGAAAAACATCTGTTGATTTGGGTTAACGAAAAGCAGCTGTGAATGTGAGGGTATTATCGCCGAGAAAGCACGGTAACTTCACTCGGATATCATCAAGAGGCAACTACATCAACGACTTTTACAAAGGTAAATAAAACTACTTTATTACATAGTACCGTTTTTTCTTTAATTACAATCCAATAGCACATTTTATTATACATAAAATAATGTATGTTTTGTGTAGTTTTAAGGCTTATTTAGTAGCAAATTCTGTTTTATAGGGACCTGGGAAGGGATTATTTTCATTTTTAATGGTTTCTTATGGGAAACCGCAGCATGGTGTCACCTGGCCGGGAAGAATGATCCGTTAGACCAGTCTTTCGCACAAATTCCACTTTTGCCTCTGACCTCACATCAGATGTGATAATCCCTATACCCATATCAGTAACCACAATAAAAGAAAACAAGTTTGTGTAATTGTTTTTCTTTATTGTTATTTAGCTGTTTCTGTGAAGAAACTTCCTGTATCTTTAACTTGAATTTTCAGACTTAATCACGGTTACTGGGAATACTTTCATATTCATTCTTTTCAATAGGACGGATACAATACTGTGAAAGTGTCTGGTCACAAACAAGTTCAGATTCCGCTGTACCTCAATTATATATGACGTATAATACAATATAGACAGATGGGGAGAAAGATTTCTGTGTTAATAAATATGTAATTTAATGTCTCAGGTAATGGTGTTTGTCCATGCTCGTAACGCAACAGTGAGGACAGCCATGGGGCTAATCGAGATGGCTAAGAATCATGGAGAAACGTGTGTCTTTCAACCAGACCAAGGTCCTGACTACGGCCACTGTGAAAAACAGGTATCAAGCCAATCAGCCTCACTTGAACTCTGTTTGTATTGATACCGTAGTTGTGTGTGGGTGCAATTGTGTGTGCACACATGCCAATGTTCTTAGTGTGCCTGGTTTAAGGCAAAGGAGAAGGCGTGATTGCGATCGGGTAATTAATAGTCTGTGTACTGTGAGTACACATAGATGCAGCTCTACTCTCTTAACAGAGGATAGTCAGTGGAGCTCTAATTCCCATATTTAAATCACTTGCAGCAGAAGCCAGTGCGATAAATTTAGTGACCATTTTCCTTCATTCTCTGGGGATGAGTCGTGATTGATGTGTCGCTAATCTCCCCTCTATTTAAAGGGAATATGTATACAAATCAGATCACTTTTCCTGCTTTCCAGGGCTGGAAATAGAAACGGGTGATTATGTTAGCGACTAAAAATGGTGCCTCACCGCCTGATTAGTCTTTGAAGCAGATTTTCAAAGGCAATTGTCACAACTGTTCCTGTATTTCATGCTCATAGAATTCAGTTAGGTTCATAGGTTCTACAGTTAAATTAGCTCAGACCAATCTCAATGCAACAAGTATAATCCACTCCATTAGTTTTTCTTTGAGTGTTTGTCTGTCGGGCATGCACTTGTGAACTAAGGGGCATCAGGGTGCTTGCACTCTAAGCCCACAGAGAGATAATGCACCACTTATTGCTCTCTGGAAAATGCCCTCTATTAACATTTAAAGGTGTGCTAATCCCCAATGTGCTTTTTTTCTCTTTCATTGTTATTTAATTGGATTTATCACACAGCTTTGAAATGCTGACAATCAAGTTTATATTACAACTATAAAAGTCAGTTATTGCTGAGTACAGTACAGTTTTTGGTCAACTTCGTTTTTTTTTTCATGTTGATTTTGTTTTTCAAAGTGGTGACAACATTCTGGTAATCCTACCCAATTGTGGCCTTTCTTGCCCAGGTAACTACTTTACACTCCATGATATGCATTATAGAGAAGTAACATAGCAGCAAGATGGCTCACAGGTGGAAAGTTGCAGTATTCTCAAAAAAATATAGTTATGGATCCCCAAAAGGCTACGTTGCAACATTGACCCCTTAAAGGACAACTGACGTCTCCAGACAAATTGTGTCCATAATTTGTAAAATGGCTTCAAATCACTTCTACTGAGCGTATTTTAAGAAGATTCCACCGCATATACTAGCTATATTTTACGTTTTAAGACTTGCACTGAATATTCAGGAAGTCTTGTTTTCGAGTTGGTGACGAGTCTGTACGTGATGTCACTAAAGGGCCGCCCTTTACCCTAAAAAAGACGCATTGTAGCGGTCCTTCCATCACGTCAATGTATTTTGCTGTACTTGTTTTGTCTGGGGACCTCGTGTTGCACCCGAAAGCCGCCAGAAGGCCAGAAGAGGGCATCCAAGCGCCATACAAGGAATTTATCAGCCTGCGTAAACAGAGGTGGCCACAGGATGTCGCCATTTTGTGCCTCTTTTTTTGGGTGAGAGATTTTCCCCCAATGTTGCCTCAAAATGGCACAAATAAATTCTTTAGTTGATTGCAAACATGTATGCTTTCCTCTTCAGAACTATTTGAAACATATTCATAACTGGATGTATAACAAGAAAGCATATTCTCCGAATCTGAAGCCATTGTTTTGATTCACGAACTGGGGGAGGGACTTTCTGAAAATGCCCAATTCGCAGCTCAATTTTTTGCAGATTTTGGACACTTTAAGTCATTTTGTTGGTGTTTTGCATTTGACAAAAAATATCATACTGCGTGTTTTGGGTATTTTAGATGCTATAAAACGTTTTTCTGGTGTCAGTTAAACAACAAAAAAGTGACGTCGGTTGTCCTTTAAAGTTTGAGGTACTGAAGTTTTCCATCGGGCAAGAACTTGAAATAATTCCATCCACAAAGCTTTAACACTGCCCAGAGCTCCTAAACAAAGTGATGTATCACAGTGGTAAACATTCTCCTGCCCGAACTTTTTTTGTCACATTTTGCCGGCATCAAATTCAAACTGCATGTTGTAAATGTTTAAATGTAAATGTAAATGCATGTTTTTTTATGAACAATTAGAAATTCAATGACGATAACATTAAGGCTGAATCAAAGCAATTCATTGCTTCACTGCTTTTGTTTGTTTTGGATTTGTCTACCTTGATGTTTACCTCCAACCCTGAGAAATTAAAAAGAATACTGTGGACTTGAAGAGACACCTTGTGGTCGCGTGTACTTAATACAATGCATTGATGAGAAGGTTTCTTCAGCCATCATCTGTACAAATTTGAAGGTTTCGGACGTTTCGCCTCCTATCCAAGAGGCTTCGTCAGCGAACTAAAGTCTGACTGGTCGTATCAGCCCTATTTACTGACGGCTGAAGAAACCTTCTCATCGATGGACCACTCCTCTACGACTGAGAGCGTACACAGACTTAATACAATGCATTACTTTGTTTGGTAACCCTGTTTTTAATTATGTAGTCTTGAAAAGGAAAGGAAGGGATGAGATAGTGAGCTCCCAAAGATCTATTGTACATTGAGGATGTCTTCAAAGCAGTTTGCACATTACTTAAATAATGGATACCTGTCAACCTGTACATTTTTGCCGTACAAATCACGTTTATTATGCATTTTATGACGTGTACGACATACAAGAAAATCTGTACGGGAAAACGCAAATTTGTCAATATGGGTACACACCCACTATCACAAAACGGCAAATCAATCATGTCAAACGAGTTTGCCGCGGTAGCCTCGATCTCTATCGTTTTTTTTTTTCCACTGCAAACGAACCGAGCGGTTTGATGCTACTGTGTGCATTCGTCTGCCGCGGATTATTTTGTATTTTGTAAGGGAAAATACGACAGTTTGTAAGGGCACGGAGCCGTGGAGGTTGACAGGTATGATAATAGTTTAAAATCAGTAATGATAAAGGCGTCATTGTGTCGTATATCTTTAAGTGCATTCCGTTCATTGTGCGGCAGGTCTGCATTTTCACAAAGGTGTGTATGCGTGTGTACCATATTTTTCGGATTATAAATCGCTCCGGATTATAGGTCGCACCAGCCAAAAAATGCATAATTAAGAAGAAAAAAAACATATAGGTCACACTGGAGGATAAGTCGCATTTTTGGGGAGAATTTATGTGATAAAATCCAACACCAAACAACATACATGTCATCTTGAAAAGCAATTTAAAATAAATTAATTAAATTAAAATAAAATAGAGAACATCAGGCTCCGTTTCACTTCTTTTTTTTCCAACATAACACCGCAGCTCTCGCTCTACGCAACTCCGATGGACACACCTCCTTTTTAGTAACCGAGAAGTCTTTTACAAGAGTTATTCAGATAACTCTACCACAAAGAACATGCTAACAAGTTTACCAAAATATCAGGTTTTACTCCAAATCACCAAATCCAAGGAAATCTTCATCCTCGGTGTCACTTTTAAATAACTCCCCCAACTCGGCAGGTAGACAAGGCGCCACTTCCTCTTCTACGTCGCTTACATCAGACTCATCGTCAGTTGCAGTTCCAATTGTTCCAGCCTTTCTGAATCCCGACAGGATGGTTTCGGTTTTCACTGAAGCCCATGCTTTGTCGATCCATTCAATGACTTCCAGGAAAGTTGCATGGCGCATTCTCCCGGTTGCCGTGAAGCAGTGACGTGCGGTGAGGTTCATGGCTGGTGAGGCACTGACGTCATCATAGTCAGATTTACAAACATATGAACTCTACAGAGTAGTTTATTCACCATTTGATTGGCAACAGTTAACATATTTTGTTTAAAATGTCAGCATTCTTTATATATACAAACTGTAGCATAGAAAAAAATAATTAAAAAAACGGTTTTATCGTGTTACCTTTACTTGTAACTGAAGTCCATGCGCCGCTCCTTCTGAAGAAAGGCATCGATCACTTCTTTGTAGAAGCCTTCCTTATCTTTCTTCAGTTTTAAAAGTCTCTCTGTCTCAACGGAGATCACTGCCAGTGAAGAAAGTCGTCCTTCATCAGTCCTGTTCCGACTTTATGTTTTCAGTGCTGACAATGACAATCTCGTCTACTTCAACAGCAACAAATGGAGCTGCACCGATCTCCTTTTTAATGTCATTTCTAATGACATCACCAACTGCTTCAATTAAATCGTTCTGTATTCTGTTTCACAGGTTAGAAAATACAGTGGATGTCCCAAAATGACTCGCAAGCCTGTCATCTTTCTCAGCGAGAAAGCATGTAATAGTTCAATATAGTTGCAACGATTAGCAGAGCCTTTACTTTCATCATTTTCATGAAATGCCAGCTGTTGTTTGGCAAGGAAGCAGGTGGCATTGATGAGATCTTTACCTTAGCATTGTGGATGCTGATGTTGAGTCTTCGCTCATTTTTGATGAGGCTCCGTTGTAAATTTTTCAGGTCGCAATATCCCATTTGAGTCCAGACATTGTCACAAGTTGAGAACAGAAGGCAGAAAAGGCGGTTTCTTGCTGGACATCCACACAGCCAGCCTTTTCGTGTGTACCATTTCGCCTGAAAAGAGCGAGTATTGTGTCCCGTTGTCTGAAGCAAACCTTTTAGCTGCGGTTTGGTCTTCCTTTAATTATTACCTCCTGCTTCGATTGAAAGTCCAGTTTAGAAAATTCTTTCAAGTTAGATATGTAATCCTCCATTCTGAAAGTGAGGCCAAGCAACACGAAAAAATGACTGCAGGGTTGCACCTTACTTGCTAACTGTTTACTGTAGCTTTCTGTCTCTAATTCTATTATTCTGCAGACGTGGAGTCGGAAGTACAGTAAAGTCTCGTTATATCGATATCGGATATATCGATAGTCCCGGTTATATCGATACTATTTCTATGCACGCACGGAGAAAATTACATGCAAACAGGGTCGGATATATCAATGGTCCCGGTTATATCGATATTTTTTCGGACTCCCTGGAATATCGATATAACGAGACTTTACTGTATCTCTGGAATCACAAGCGCCCCCTGTCATGAGGCGGGAGAACTGTTTGCCTCACCTACGCACAGCGTTTTGATAAAAATAAAACAAAATAAACACTGTAGTACAGTGTTTATAATGTACAATGACTCTACATTATATACACCAGCTAAACTGTAGAAATTTAGTTCATATACTAAACGTGTTTGAAAGCTTTAATAGCGATATGCAGAAGGACAGCAATGCGGTCTCACTGATGAGCAAGCCAGCACAGTAAGCATAGTGATTGCGCAATCCATGTTGAGGCTCAGACGGCTGCTGCCTCACCGCTCGTCTCTACTTAGTATTTGAACGGTAAATGTAAAAATTCAGCGATTTTGAAAACAATCCTAAAACGGTGAAGTTAAATGGACAAGAACTTTAAAGTACAAATCACTAAATACATATAACTGTTTAATTCATTTTTTCATTTGATATTTCCATGACCGCTTTCCATGATGACAGGTGAGGCACTGCCTCACCTGCCTCCCCTGACTGCACGTCACTGCCGTGAAGCACCCATGCATGAACTCGTTCCTCCAACTGCGGCCACCTGGCTTTTCGCCCACAATTAGCTTTTTTGTTTTTTTCATTTCAGTAAGCGTAACCTCTGCTTTTCGCCAGTCCCTTACAAGTTTTTCGCTCACTCCAAACTTTCTTTCTGCTGCTCGATTGCCGTTTTCGGCTGCATATTTCACTATCTGCAGCTTGTAAACTGCAGAATATAACTTTCTTTTCGGTGCCATTTTTATTCAGCCCTTCTCAGTTGTGTTTATAAATAACAGGTGTTACAAAATCTGACCCTCCAGAAACCACGACCGCGGGGACGACAGATTCTGACGGGTCACAGATTCCCCTGTAACACCTGTTATAGAAATGTGTAGGCTACTGTCCCTGCACTCACAGATTTTGACGGCTCACAGCTGTTTCAACACCACAATAGCAGCACAGGCCCAGAGCGTGCTCTTGCGGTTTAATGTGAAAATAACATGTGAAATGATATACAGTAATAAAAAGAATATATAAGTCACTCCGATTTATAAGTCGCACCCCCGACCAAACTATGAAAAAAAAAAAAGTGATTTATAATCCGAAAAACGGCATATCCCTTAAATTCATCTGTATTTGCTAGTTTGACATACCGGTACTAGGATTGTGCATCTTCTCATATAGTGATACTGTTCACATGACGCTCATTCGGATTGACCAACGGAATACAAGTTACCTTTTAATTGGACTTTTTATTATTTTTTTGTAACCTTTTTTTAATTTGCAGATTCAATTCAAATAGATGACTATAATTGTCACTATACATGTATTTCAAAATCGACTGCTTTGAAATACGGATCATGATGTTATTGCATCATTCAGCACAAGATTTCATGACCATGTCACAGAGATGTTAAGACGCCTGTGACCTTTTACCGATTTTAAAATGCACAGCCTCTCTAAATGTGTCTCAAAATGAACTCTGATGTTCATCTGTTCAATGTAAGCTTAAAACAGTTTTAGAATGTGTGCCTCCAGTGGCAGTGATGTACAGAAACAGCTCTACTTGTTAAATCAGAACTTTTTGGTGTGACTTTATTTTAATATTCTGACTCCTGCCAATACAGAGGCTCAATTTAAAAAAAAAAGGTCAGATTCTTCCCTCTGCTACTTAATTAAAATGTTCAAATTGCTTTTACTTATATAGTAAGGTAAATAAGCCTCCAAAGTAAGTTGAGATTCTATGCACATTCGCAAGTAGGATCAACAATGAATAGAGCTGGCAGCTACTTATCTGTGGACGGAGCAAGCTCAACAGTAGCAGCATCAGCTAGGGGCAGAGCCTAATGGGCCCTGATCAGGAACTTAGATCACAGCCACCTTATAGATGTAGCCATGGCACAGCAGACATCAGCACTGCCTCACCTCAGATTAGGCTGAGAATCAAGTTTGCAACAATCAGACACATCCAAGCAAAGCTTTTGCTGCATAATTTCAATTCCAATCCCTTTCCCGCATTTTGATGACCATTTTAATTGAAGCCTTTGGACATAAGATGTGGGAAAGGGATGAGAATTGAAATGCTTTGTTCCACAAACTTGACTCTTGAAACTCTTATTTTTCTTTTCACACAAATAGTATTTGGTGGATATTGTTTTTTTTATGTAAAATGTATACAGACATCTACATGCGCTTTTTTCTCCCCACATTTGGCATCTTTCACCACATTGTTTTTCCTGACAATGTATATATTAATGTGTATATTAATGAATATGAGTACGCCGCATTTGTCATCCGACAAGAATTTTCAGAATTTTGATAATCAGACTGAGCTGTGGTTGTAGTCTTTGTCAGGGGTGACAGCAGCTCAGCTCAGCTAAGTGGTTACCCTGTTTGGCAGTGGTTGCTAAGCTACTGAATAGGGAGCTTACCTAGCGCCTTTTTTCCACAAATTGCAACGGAAAACAGAGGCAGTGCTCATAATGAACAGGAGGAAGAAAATACAGTTGAGTCTGCAACTTAAAAAGAAGAAAATGTCATACAAGTTAAATGTGTGGCTGTGTTGTTTTTATTTAGGCATGTATGTTGTTAAAATTGATCAAATCAGATGAAGTTAAGGTTTCTTTTTTCCATACAATGGTGATTCTTTTTTCCCCACCTTCTCCATGTCGTTTAAAAACCCTGATAAAAGTTATGAAATTCTTACTATTGGAAGATTATCATTTAATTGTTCATTTTGGAGTGAAAATAGAGCAAATTACGGATGCTCCACAAACAATTTTCATTCATAATGCCCCTGACCGACAAAAGTCGGTCAGGGGCGTTCCACATTGTAGCAGTCCTTCCATCACGTCAATGCATTTTGCTGTACTTGTTTGGTCTGAAAACTTCGTGTTGCACTAAAAAGAGGCAGAAGAGGGCGACAAAGCTCCGTGTAAGGAATTAATCAGCCTGTGGAAACGGGCTGATTAATTCTTTACAGGAAACAAACAAACAAGAAAAAAAACAGATAACAAACATACTTAAAACAATAAAACACGATACCACTAGTACCGTTGCTTTGTTTCACCACCTCAGACCATAATAACAATTTCAACCACAAAGTTTTGATTGGAATAAGATCTGGACTATTTGCAAGTCATGACATTGACATTATGGATCTTTCTTCAAGGAAGTTGCTGAAAAGTTTATGCTCACTGGCCAAAAAAATACCTTTAAATTAAAATGTATCTTGAAAAAATGTCTTCTGCAAACCTCCTTTCAAGAGAGGAATCAGAAAAGGCAAAATATCAGATGAATTTGTGTATTTGTGCATTTTCTCAATGAGTGAAAATTTTCATTTTCTTCCAGCAGTCATATTCATTAATCGCCCAGGAAAAGACACCAAATAAGTTTCAGCATTAATTATCACCTTGTCCAGTGCAGATTTAAATTTTGTCGCTGAATATCACTTTAATCCAATCGTCCACAATCCATGATTGCTTCTCTTTAGTATACTGTTATGTCTCAAATTAGAAATGTCATTACCTTTTTTTAATGTATCTCTTATTCTGTATTATTTGTACATTATTATTGTGAAATGTATGTTTATTTTTCTATCCCTTGAAGGACCACCGACATCACTTTTTTGTTTCCTAACTGACATCATCCAAAATACCCAAATATTTTTAGTCAAATGTAAAACACCAATAAAAATGACTTAAAGTGTCCAAAATCTGCAAAAAAAAATTTACCCGGAAGTGGCCAGTTTCAGAGGGTCCCGCCCCCTTGTTCGTGGCGTCTCCCCAAGACGTCTTGCCTTGCTGGAGAATCAAAACAATGGCTTCAGATTCGGAGAATATGCTTTCTTGTTACTCATCCAGTTATGAATATGATTCAAATACAGACCTTGGCTTACGAACTTAATTGGTTCCCAGACAGAGTGTATAAGGTGAAAAGTGTGTATCCCAAAAAATAATTTCCCATAGGAAAACATTAAAATTAGAATAATCCGTTCCCAGGTCCCCATAAAACATAATTTTCTACTTTCTAATTTTCTAAGCCTTAAAACTACACAAAATGCACCTTATTTTATGTATAATAAATGTGCTATAGTATTATGATTAAAGAAATAAACTGTACTGTACAATAAAGTCATAAAGCATATGTTTGCAATCGATTAAATAATTTATTCCGTGCCATTTTGAGGCAATAGGCGGGGGAAATGTATCACTAGAAAAGAGGCAGAAGAGGGCGACAAAGCTCCGTGTAAGGAATTAATCAGCCCGTTTCCACAGGCTGATTAATTCCTTACACGGAGCTTTGTCGCCCTCTTCTGCCTCTTTTTGGTGCAACACGAAGTTTTCAGAACAAACAAGTACAGCAAAATGCATTGACGTGATGGAAGGACTGCTACAATGTGTCATTTTTTCGGTCAGGGGCGTTCCTTCAGTGACGCAGGGTGAGGACTCGTCACCAACACAAATACAAGACTTTCGGAATATTCAGCGTGAGTCTCAAAACGCTCAGTAGAAGTCATTTGAAGCCATTTTACAAATTATGGACACAACTTGTCCCGAGACGTCGGTTGTCCTTTAAGACTAACAAGAGATGTATTTATTTGTTTATGTATTTTGTCTTTAAGCAGTTTCTTTTGCTTGAAATTTTAGATCCAGCGCTCACGAAATAAGCAAATGAAAGAGATGTTTCCAGACGGTTTTGGGATCCACCATGCAGGCATGTTGCGGTCTGACCGCAACTTAATGGAGAATATGTTTTCGAGAGGGTACCTCAAGGTTCTTGTCTGTACTGCCACCTTGGCCTGGGGAGTCAACCTGCCAGCCCATGCTGTTATAATTAAGGTTCTTTTTTTTTTTTTAATTTCCGTCTTCATTTTCATTTACAACGTCTTTTAACAAACACTGGATGTGAAAAGTCAGCACACCACTATTCAAGTTTCAATATTTTGCACCAATCGTGTGGCTAATAAACTGTACGAGTGAATAAAAATGCATTTATTTTCAGGAGCCAAAATAAAAATACAAAACGGAGATAATGTGATTGTCCAAGTGAGCATATCTTTTTTATAACTGGGCATGTGGCTATCAGAACAAATCCTTCACATTCAAATTAATTCTGAATATTTATGGCCAGTTATAAGCGGTTGTGCCACATGTGTGCAACTACACATTCTGTGATTTTAATTTGCTTCTGTGGAAGATTTTTGTTTTCATTAAAGTATACAGGTCACATTTTTCTTTTTTTTTTTTTTCAACCTCACATAAACCTGCAATTTAAACATTCATATGTACCGCCTATTCTCATATGCTGGAGCCTGTTCGAACTGACTTTGGTGAACAGCAGCTACACCCAAATGGTTGCCAACCAATCGCGGAGCACACATGGACAACCACTCACACGCATATTCACAAAAAAAGCACACTTTAATATCTCAAAATAATATTTTAAGAATGTGAAAGGAAATTGGAGTACATGAGTCTTTACTGAGCTTCAACCTGAGCTTTACTGAGCTTCAAACCCCCTAATTTAGTGCAGTCCTTTGAGGCGGCTACGCTAATCGCTAATTGGCTGTGCCCCTTCTGCAATACCCTTTTTTTAAATATATTTACTGTATTTGTTTATTTTCTTGGAGCAAACACTGTCTATGTAGACTTTGTTCAAATATATTTAGTTTAATTTGTTTCTGTCTCGTATGATTCCAGGGCACACAAATTTACGATGCCAAGCGTGGTGCCCTTGTGGATCTCGGCATCCTGGACGTGATGCAGATCTTTGGTCGGGCAGGGCGGCCACAGTTTGACAAGTATGGCGAAGGCACCATCATAACCACCCATGACAAGCTCAGCCATTACCTTACCCTGCTCACCCAGCAGAATCCCATTGAAAGTCAGTTTCTTGCCAGCCTGGCTGAAAACCTCAATGCTGAGGTTAGTCTTAGTGTTCCTGGAGGGTTGCAAAAGCTACATTCTTATGAGAAATAGTTCAAATGACCATCAAGTTGTGACAGACAGTCGTGGTCAGTGTGAATGTTTGTCTCTTGATGTTGCAGGTAGCTTTGGGTACAGTCACTAATGTGGATGAAGCGGTGAAGTGGCTGAGTTACACTTATCTCTATGTGCGCATGAGGGCTAATCCACTTGCATATGGTATCAACTACAAGGCTTTGCAGGTTTGTGAACTCACTTAATTTCAGCATTGTTTCGTGTTACCAATATACTATAGACTGGAGTGAATTTATACTTTGTGGGGAAAAAAGACCTGGTATTTTGCAGATAAATCTTTTTTTTTTTTTCAGAATACATACCATCTGTTTTATGTAAACGAGACATGTCCAGCTCCAGGCCTGGAGGGCCTGTTTTCCATCTGACCCGGCTGCAACACACTTGATTCATATGACCAGCTCATCAGCCAGCTCTGAAGCAGCATCAAAACGGTCTTGATGAGTTGAATCAGGTGTGTTGCTCCAGGGAGAGCTGGAGAACAGGCAGGACAGCAGCCCTCGAGGACTGACAGCCCTCGAGAATAATGAATAGTTCAGTGTAATTTTTGGAGTTAGAAACAAAGCCTTTGAATGTTTCAGATGGATCCATCCTTAGAGCTGTACAGAAAGGAGCTTGTGGTAGAGTCAGGTAGGAAGCTGGACAAAGCCAGGATGATTCGCTTTGAAGAGCGCACTGGCTACTTTGCCTCCACTGACCTAGGAAGGACATCGAGCCACTTCTACATCAGATACAACACAATAGAGGTAGACAAATACAGCTGAAAAGCAGCTAAAATGCATCTCTTCACAAGGATATTTAATTCATTGACCAGTTTTTGTGTATTTCTCTCCCCTTTGAAGACATTCAATGAACTTTTCAACTCTCAACGAACAGAAGCTGATATCCTCAGTATTGTGTCTAAGGCTGAGGAATTTGACCAGTTAAAGGTAAGATTGCCAAGACATGGCAACATGGTTGAGAAATTAAATTGGTCAAAATAGAGTCACACTGTGGACAAAACAAAGAAAACAACAAAATACTGTATTATACCAATGTGTTTTTTTTTTCTATTCCTGAAAACACAACAAATAGTTATTCAAACAGACGGCATGCACGTGAGTCTTTCAGGCAATGTGTTAGTATTCTCATGAACATGCCAAGGTTGGCAGCACAATTGTGGGCATTCGTCAACTCGGCCAGTTTTTTAGAATTAAGTTTAAAGGACAACCAAAATCTCCGGACAAGTTGTGTCCATAATTTGTAAAATGGCTTCAAATGACTTCTACTGAGCGTATTTTAATAAGATTCCACCACATATAGCTATATTTTATGTTTTAAGACTGCCGCTGAATATTCAGGAAGTCTTGTTTTTGACTTGGTGACGAGTCCGTATGTGACGTCACTAAAGGAATGCCCCTGACCGAAAAAAATACACATTGTAGCAGTCCTTCCATCACGTCAATGTATTTTGCTGTACTTGTTTGGTCTGACAAACTCGTCCAAGCTCCATATAAGGAATTTATCAGCCGGTGGAAACGGAGGTGACCACAGGAGGTCGCCATTTTGTGCCTCTTTTTTTTGGGTAAGACAGTTCCCCCCAATGTTGCCTCAAAATGGCACGAAATAAATTCTTTAATCGATTGCAAACATGTATGCTTTCCTCTTCAGAACTATTTGAATCATATTCATAACTGGATGTGTAACAAGAAAGCATATTCTCCGAATCTGAAGCCGTTGTTTTGATTCACCAGGAATGCAAGACGTCTTGGCGTGATGTCACAAACTGGGGGCGGGATTTTCTGAAAATGCCCAATTCGCAGCTGAATTTTTTGCAGATTTTGGACACTTTAAGTCCTTTTTATTGGTGTTTAGCATTTGAATAAAAATATCATACTGCGTGTTTTGGGTATTTTAGATGCTATAAAGCGTTTTTCTGATTTCAGTTAAAAAACAAAAAAAGTGACGTTGGTTGTCCTTTAAACAAATAATCCTTCAGTGGCTGTAAGAGTGTGGTGGACCTTTTCTATTCCTGAAAAGGTACTGA
Organism: Hippocampus bargibanti; assembly: GCF_051943395.1. Lineage (NCBI taxonomy): Eukaryota > Metazoa > Chordata > Actinopteri > Syngnathiformes > Syngnathidae > Hippocampus > Hippocampus bargibanti. The sequence goes on along the minus strand of NC_142739.1, from coordinate 17,787,057 downwards.
TTGATCCAACTTTGTGATTGAAGAGTAATCACTTGTTTGAAAGTAAAAATCAAGCGGGAACCAAAGTGGAAAACAAAAGATTCTTTAATCTTCCGGACAGTGTAGAAAATGTTACTCCATCAAGGGAGAGTGGCGAGAGAGCGAGCCCCTCCCTCACCTGAGGTAGTTATACGGCGGGAATGGCATCATTTCAAAAGTGCCTATCAGCTACTAGATACAAAGGTGAAAGTTCACAATCAGACAGAACTAAGAATGTTTAAAGTAACGGTTCCCACTGCCTATAAATACGTAAAGTAACAACTAAACTAAAGAAATACAAAAATGGTAGAAATTAAAAGTAACATCAGATGTTTAAAGGACAACCGACATCACTTTTTTGTTTCCTAACTGACATCAGAAAAACGTTTTATAACATATAAAATACCCAAAACACGCAGTATGGTATTTTTAGTCGAATGCAAAACACCAATAGAAATGACATTAAGTGTGTTGAAACTGCAAAAAATCGAAACCGGAAGTGGTCAGTTTCAGACGGTCCCGCCCACTTGTTCGTGGTGTCACGCCAAGACGTCTTGCCTTGCTCAAGAATCAAAACAATGGCTTCAGATTCGGAAAACATGCTTTCTTGTTACTCATCCAGTTATGAATATGATTCAAATAGTTCTGAAGAGGTAAGCACACATGTTTGCAATCGATTCAAGAATTTATACCGTGTCATTTTGAGGCATCAGTGGAGGGGAAATGTTGCACCCAAAAAAGGCAGAAGATGGCGACAAAGCTCCGTGTGGAAATGGGCTCAACATTTTTGTCACAACACACAAGGATTCACCATTGCGTTATTTATGTGTCTGCCTTCTAATTTCACCATCAACATGGATCAACGCGAAGTTTTCAGACCAAACAAACGTCTGTGTAAGCTCTCAGTCGTACAGGAGTGGTCTATCGATGAGAAGGTTTCTTCAGCCGTCATCTGTACTTTTTTGAAGGTTCAATTTGGATCGTTCATACAATAGCCTGCTTAGGCAAAACAAGTTGGACAACATTCGTAATGCTGATGAGGTGATACCAGAGGGAGGGGGGCAAACAGGCCAGTCGTTAGTCAGGAATGTAGGAACAATCAGTAAACCGATATGGTGGGACATTAGGGATATATAAATAGGGCCGATACGACCAGTAAGACTTTAATTTGCTGACAAAGCCTCTTGGATAGGAGGCGAAACGTCCGACACCTTCAAAAAAGTACAGATGACGGCTGAAGAAATCTTCTCATCGACAGACCAAACAAAGTACCGCAAAATGCATTGACGTGATCAAAGGACTGCTACAGTGTGTCCTTTCTCGGTTAGGGGCGTTCCTTCAGTGACAAAGATCAGCACCAAAAGATCAAATATCTAGTACATTTTTTTCAGTTGAAAACTATTTTTTCACCTTTGGCCAATAGGAAAAAAATTATATTGTTAGTCTAATGGCAGATGGCCAGGCATTTTTAACTCCTATCAATCTCAATAAATAACAACAATTTGCTTTGCCTTTTTTTCCCTTAAAGGACAACCGACGTCACCAACTCAAAAACAAGACTTCCGGAATATTCACCGCGAGTCTTAAAAATGTAAAGTATAGCTATATGCGGTGGAATCTTTGTAAAATACGCTCAGTGGAAGTCATTTGAAGCGATTTTACAAATTATCGACACAACTTGTCCGGAGCCGTCGGTTGTCCTTTAAGGATGTGTATATAAAGTCGTCGTATCAGTACAGTTTCTTTGTGACATCTTGGACATCTAATGTCATGAACAAGGGGAGCATTTAACCAAGAGACAAACAGCAGTCTCCCATGTGATCCATCGGATCTTGTTCCAGTCATATCACAAGGATTGCTCCGATCCTCTTCCTTCTCGATCCTACAAGAATGTCCCAAATCCGTGTCATTTCCGCTGAAACGGTGTCCTTCTGCGAATGTAGCCTTCAGTATTTAGTACGGGTCACACTCCATCGACCCGCCTACAATAGTATTTGTCATCTTGACGTGGAGGTATGATATGATCTCCCCACCTCAAGAAGTACCCAGATTGTGGTTCCAATTTCTCACGGTCTGGAATCATGGTGGCAGGTTCGTGATGAAGAGATGGATGAGCTGGAGCAGATGCTGTGCAACTACTGTGAGCTGCCCGCAGCAGGCGGAGTAGAAAATGGGTATGGCAAGGTTAACATTCTCTTGCAGACCTACATAAGTCGTGGAGATGTTGACAGCTTCTCTCTCATCTCAGACCTTTCATATGTTGCACAGGTAAGAAACAAACTATTGAAAGGTGTGATTTCTATTAAAGCAATTTACGATAATTTCTTGCTTTTGCCACTTTTCAGAATGCTGCTCGAATTGTCAGGGCATTGTTTGAGATTGCTCTAAGAAAGCGTTGGCCGGCCATGACCTATCGACTGCTCACACTCTCCAAAGTCATTGACAAGCGGCTTTGGGGCTTTTCCCATCCTCTTTGCCAGTTCTCCAACTTAAGTCACATTGTACTGAGTCGATTGGAGGAGAAGAAGCTTACTGTTGATAAACTAAAGGACATGAGGAAGGATGAAATTGGTATGACTGCTGAATTTAGAAGAATGTGCCTCCTGGGTTTAGGTTTTGATGGTTTTAAGTCTTCTCCGAATCAAGCAAAGATGAAGAATATTAAGTTTGAATATTTGCAGTTTTTTGGATATACTTAAAATTAAATTAATGAAAAAGACTTACTGAGAGAAATAATGAATTCAAAACAGGCCTGCAATACCTGACTGAAAGTCATAATTTATTCAATTAACAGTTTCGAAAAATGATGTGGCCTGCAAGTCAACAGAACCTTCGCAGATTAATAATATTCTTCCATTTGAATGTGTTTTTTCTTGATCTTCTCAGTATGTTATTACCAGCTGTATTGTTTCCAGGACACATGCTGCATCACGTTAACGTTGGTTTGACAGTGAAACAGTGCGTCCATCAGATCCCTTCAATCACAATGGAGGCTAGTGTTCAACCAATCACACGGACTGTCCTGCGTGTCCGTCTAATTGTCACACCTGACTTCCGTTGGAATGATCAGGTAAATATGGTGACCTCTGATGTGTGATTTGGCTAAGGTGACAGACTCCCAGTATGAAGGTGCAGGGTTCAATCCCAGATCTGGCTTACATGACCAACTAATCCTTTGCAAATTTCTCCATTCTGGGACTATTTAAAGCTTTCTGAACAATGATCTGGCTTCCAACGTCAACATAGTTGCATTTGCTACATATAATTGGCTGAGTGGTCATAGGACTAAAATCACAAACTGAACAAAAATAATGTGTAGCCAATATTGCTTTGTGTGTCCGGAAATGCTTTGTTGACTTTTCATCGACAAATGTTTGTGAAAAGAAGGGATTGTGAAAATAACATCAATTGAATTTTCCTCGAATATAAGAAGGTGCAACCTGCTGCCATAGCGTGTTCTTATTTTGCTGTATTTTAAACATACAAGTCAACTATTCACACTGGTTCATCATTCAATGGCACAACATGGCCTGGTGATGTATCCCCCCAAACCCCATCCCACCGTGCACCGTCTGAGCTTTCTTGTTTGCTTCCATGTTTCAGGTACATGGGTCTGTGGGTGAGCCATGGTGGTTATGGGTGGAGGACCCAATCAATGATCACATCTACCATTCTGAGTACGTCCTTCTCCAGAAAAAGCAGGTTGGTTTTGTGGCACCACAAATTATATTACATTACATTATACTGTGCCCACTGTGAGACTAATAAAGGCAAATCCAATCCAATTATTACTAGTCCTTTTGTTGAACTAAATAAATGGCACCAAAAGATCAAATATCTAGTACATTTTTTTCAGTTGAAAACTCTTTTTTCACCTTTGGCCAATAGGAAAAAAAATATATTGTTAGTCTAATGGCAGATGGCCAGCCATTTTTAACTCCTATCAATCTCAATAAATAACAACAATTTGCTTTGCCTTTTTTTCCCTTTGCAGGTGACGATTGTTTCCTGCAGAAATCCACCACCAGCTCCTTGGTTTTGCCAGTGTTGATCTGGAGGTGATTCTGCTGGCACCAGTCCACAAAGTCCTTTGTCAGTCCCCTGTACTCCCTATCGTCTCCCTCTGTAATGAGGCCGACAATAGCTGAGTCGTCAGAGAACTTCTGAAGGTGGCAGGTTGGGGTGTTGTAGTTGAAGTCCGAGGTGTAGAGGGTGAAGAGGAATGGAGCCAGGACTGTTCCCTGCGGCGCTCCGGTGCTGCAGAGAAGCCTGTCCGACTCACAGTTCTTTACCCTCACGTACTGTGGCCTGTTTGTGAGGTAGTCTGTAATCCAGGATGTGAGGTGATGGTCGACTCCGGCATGCTGCAGCTTGTCCCCCAGTAGACTGGGCTGGATGGTGTTGAAGGCACTGGAGAAATCGAAGAATGTGATCCTCACCGTGCTCCCAGCATTCTCCAGGTGCAGCAACGCCGTATGGAGGAGGTAGATGATGGCATCCTCCACACCGATGCTGGGCTGGTAGGCAAACTGCAGCGGGTCCAGCGATGAGCTTGCCAGCGGTCGCAGGTGGGCGAGGACGAGTCTCTCCAGCGTCTTCATCAGGTGAGACGTCAGCGCCACCGGTCTGTAGCTGTTGAGCTCTTTGGGGTTGGCAATCTTGGGCACTGGGACCAGGCATGACGTTTTCCACAGCTGTGGAACTCTGCCCAGCTTCAGGCTCAGGTTGAACAAGTGCTGGACAATGTCACACAGCTGGTCGGAGCAGGTCTTGAGGAGTCGGGAACTGATGTCATCCGGACCTGCTGCCTTCCTCACCTTCATCCTCCTCAGTTGGTTCCTCACCTGCGCAGTTGTGACAGACAGGCAGGAACCAGGAGGCAGAGTGGCGGCTGAGGGTGTGGCAACGGTTGGGAGGGCAGATGTTGGTTGTGGAAAGCTGGTCGTGAGAGGGGGCAGGGAGGGTAAGGCCACAGTGAGAGTTGGTGCAGGTGCAGCTACAGGTGAAGTTGACGGTGGGCCGGGGGCGGCTGGCGTCTTGTCAAACCGATTGAAAAAGCGGTTGATTTCATCTGCCCAGTCCTTGTCTTTTTCGTTCAATGTCACTGGGCTTTTGTGGCCTGAGATGTTTTTCAGGCCCTTCCAGACACCAGCGACATTGCTGGCTTGCAGCTGCTCCTCCATTTTCATCCTGTAGGCCTTCTTCCCCTCTCTGATCTTCCTCCTCAGTTGGATCTGCACGGCCTTCAGTTCCTCTCTGTTGCCCGACACAAAAGCCCTTTTCTTCTCCTTCAGGAGGACTTTTATGTCGGGATTAATCCATGGTTTGTTGTTGGCAAAACACCGCACAGTCCTGGTGGGTACGGTGTTTTGTTCACAAAAGTTAATGTAGTCTGTGATGGTGTTGGTGAGTGAGTCAATGTCTTCCCCATGAATCTCAGTAAAGAGCTCCCACCTGGTTGAATCAAAACAGTCCCGCAGAGCTTCTTCAGCTTCTGTGGACCATCTTTTGATCGTGCGGGTCACAGCTGGTTGCCTCTGGACAAGGGGTTTGTACACAGGCTGGAGATAAACCATATTGTGGTCTGCTCTTCCGAGAGGGGGGAGGGGGGAGGGTTTGTATGCATCCTTGGCGTTTGAATAAAATAGGTCCAATATGTTATTGTCTCTGGTGGCACAAGTTACATACTGTGTGAATGTTGGGAGGGAGAATTTCAGGGAAATGTGATTGAAGTCCCCTGAGATGATAAACAAGGCGTTGGGGGACTGGGTTTGCAGCTTGTTTACAACAGATATGAGGGCATCGGAGGCAGCGCCGCCATTTGCCGTAGGGGGAATGTACGTCGTCACGGCTATGACGTGTGAGAATTCCCGTGGCAGGTAATGCGGCCGAAGGCTAACGGCTAGCAGCTCGATGTCCCGAGTGCAAAGTTTTTCCTTCACCGTGATGTGCCCAGGATTGCACCATTTGTCATTCACAAATACAGCAATCCCCCCTCCTTTCTGCTTACCGCTGCCTTCATTTCTGTCCGCTCGTACGAGTTGGAAGCCCTCCAACTCTGCGTGGGCGTCCGGAGTGATTGCCGAAAGCCATGTCTCCGTGACGAGTAGCAAGCTGGCTTCCCGGTACTCCCTCTGATGTCGCGTTAGCGCCGCCAGCTCGTCCATTTTATTTGGGAGCGATCTCACGTTCCCCATGATGACGGACGGGAGAACGTGTCGGTATTTCCTCGTTCTTTTGCGGCGATCTTTCCCGGCCCGACATCCTCGTTTCCTCCTCTTCAATTCATCGGGGATGTCTGGTGCGGCGGCCGCTAGTCCGCTATTAGCCCGCCACGCTAGTAGCTGGTCTCGACTGTAAACAATGGGATTCCGCGTGCGCGTGGATTCCCCGTTCACAGGAGCGATGAAAAAGTAAAAAATAACGGCGATGAGCAAAAGAAAAGATGCCCATCTCCTCTCCGTAGGTTTATGGAGCGAGATCAGGCAAAACAAAAACGGAAAAGTAAAGAAGTGAAAAAGTAGACAAGAAAGGGAAAGAGCTGCTGTGGAGGCAGCCACACAGGGGGGCGCCATCTTATCTAAGGACAACCGACATCACTTTTTTGTTTTTTAAATGACACCAGAAAAACGTTTTATAGCATCTAAAATACCCAAAACATGCAGTATGATATTTTTAGTCAAATGCAAAACACCAATAAAAATGACTTAAAGTGTCCAAAATCTGCAAAAAATTGAGCTGCGAATTGGGCATTTTCAGAAGATCCCGCCCCCAGTCCGTGACGTCACGCCAAGACGTCTTGCATTGCTTGTGAATCAAAACAATGGCTTCAGTTTCGGATAATATGCTTTCTTGTTACACATCCAGTTCTGAATATGATTCAAATACAGTAAAGTCTCGTTATATCGATATCGGTTATATCGATAGTACTGCTTATTACGATACTATTTCTATGAACGCAAGGAGAAAATTACATGCGCGCAGGGTCGGATATATCGAGAGTCGGTTATATCGATATTTTTCGGACTCCCGAGAATATCGATATAACGAGACTTTACTGTAGTTCTGAAGAGGAAAGCATACACGTTTGCAATCGATTAAAGAATTTATTTGTGCCATTTTGAGGCAACATTGGGGGAAAATCTCACACCCAAAAAAAGAGGCACAAAATGGCGACCTCCTGTGGCCACCTCCGTTTCCACGGGCTGATAAATTCCTTATATGGCGCTTGGACGCCCTCTTCTGGCCTTCTGGTGGCTTTTGGGTGCAACACGAGGTCTCCAGACAACACAAGTACAGCAAAATACATTGACGTGATGGAAGGACCGCTACAAAGCGTCTTTTTTATGGTCAAGGGTGGTCCTTTAGTGATGTCACGTACGGACTCGTCGCTAACTCAAAAACAAGACTTCCTGAATATTCAGCATGAGTCTTAAAACGTAAAATATAGCTATATGCGGTGGAATCTTTGTAAAATACACTCAGTAGAAGTCATTTGAAGCCATTTTACAAATTATGGACACAACTTGTCCGGAGACGTCGGTTGTCCTTTAATGCCCATGTGGATTGTCAGTCATCCAGGTCATTGTAATTGTAAAGGTTGAATTGAGGCAACTGAAATCTTTTTTTGTTTTTTGATTTTTTTAAATAAACGTTACAAACATAAATTGAACCATTAGGCAATTAGGGGAATGCTATAAATTCCTTCCTGTATAATAACTACCTTCAAAGTTTCTGCATTTTTTTAAACAAGGTCACATTTGAAGTGTGTGTAATAATTGTTTCTTTCTAATCAAGAGTCTGTGTTCCTTATTCCATATAGGTGGTCACAGGAGAAGCTCAGCACATTGTGTTTACCATTCCCATCTTTGAACCTCTACCGTCTCAGTACTATATCAAGGCAGTGTCTGACCGTTGGCTTGGTGCCGAAGCAGTCTGCATCATCAATTTCCAGAACCTTATCTTGCCTGAACGACACCCCCCACACACCGGTACATTTCACCAAACTTCAGTGAACCATGATGACAGATTCAAACTAGAAGCTGGTGTGATTTATTTTTGAAATTGTGTATGAATGCTCAAGAGCAGACACTGAACTGAAATGCTGTGAAAATAAGTGAATTGATGATATGAGAATCTCAGACTCAAAATTTGAATGGTTTGAATAATTCAAGGAGGAGGTGGAGTGGATACAAAGACCTTTTTTCAATATCCACTATATCTCAAATAATTATCACATTTTTCTTTTGATGTGGGGGGAAAGAGACAAAAATATAGTTGCAATATGTGATTCTTTGTATTGATAATGGGCATCAATAATTGAAAAAAAGCTGGACCTGATTTTGGTCTTCTAACCCCCTCCCCAAGTGTATCTTCCAATTTCCATATTATATTTCCTTCGCAGAGTTGTTAGACCTGCAGCCACTGCCTGTGACAGCTTTGGGACACCAGGAGTATGAAAGCTTGTACAAGTTCACTCATTTCAACCCCATCCAGACTCAGATCTTCCACACACTGTATCACACTGATACTAATGTGCTTTTGGGGGCACCAACGGGCTCTGGAAAAACCATAGCTGCTGAGATGGCCATGTTCAGAGTCTTCAACAAGTACCCGAGCTCGAAGGTCAGTCTCCTCCCAACCAGTCTAAGTTTTGGGTCGCCTTGGTGTCACATATATACCATTGGTAGTATCTGTGTGCCAGAATAAATGTCATTTTAAATTTTGTTAGGTTTTTGTTACCAGTGCTTTGATGATATCTCCAAATACATTTTATTTTAGGACAAAGAATAAATGTTCACGCCACCGAAAGCAAATGTTAAAATAAACAATTATTTATTATTAAGAAAAACGCAGGATGTCTTGCAACTCCAACTGCCTGAATGGAAATAAAAGCAAGTGTCTACAGAAACAGAAAGGTTTTGGGTAGAAAAAAAATCACAGTTATAATTTCAATAATTATACAAATAGTTACTAGCAACAAGGTGGTTTGCTATTTTATCAAAATTGCTTACGTCTCCCCTTTACATGTAAACTAATGTTCGGACTTATGGCAGCATGCATTGCCAACAACCTTTGAGAAATTTCACTGCCGTGATATTCATGAATACAGAGGACCAAAGAGAAAGAAAGTAAATTTCTCTACTGCGAGACTAGTAAAGGCTAATCCAATCCAATCCAAACCTTTAAATTAGTGTAACCATTACATTGAGTGGAAATGAATTAGTCGTGGTTGCAAACTGGCGTGTGTTTCGCCGACCACCACTCCACGCCGACCACCACTCCACAGACAGAGGGATTTATATATTGTGGTCCCAATTTGCTTGGAATGTCTCCACCCCCGTCCCCACCCCTTTGCGTTAATCTTCCGATGGAGATTATCACCGGTCGTCGTTTGGTCAACAAAAAGTATGTTCAAAACATTGGGGTCCACTGCGGTTTACATACGTCAAAATAGCAATATAAACAATTAAGGGTTATGAGGCTTGACAGAAATACACAACCTGATTAACCTTTTGGATGATCATGGCTTGGTAAGGAGTCAGCCATGTCTCTCACACATGCTGTAGTGTGGGCAAAATGGGTCAAGCCGCCAACGGCAATTATGAAAATGCTTCTTTGACATTTTTTTTATTTCAAGATAGAAATGTGTCTGGGGTAAAATGTGCAAAAAAAGTTCATATAGCTTAAATATATCCAGAAGTATTTTTAAATTATTTCTCCAAAGTTACAGTATCTTTAGTCCATCGATGAGAAGGTTTCTTCAGCCGTCATCTGTACAAAAGTGAAGGTTTCGGACGTTTCGCCTCCTATCCAAGAGGCTTCGTCAGCGAACTAAAGTCTGACTGGTCGTATCGCCCCCATATTATAACCCTAATGTCCAGACCTGGTGGCGCCGGACACAGCTATGATAGGTCCCTACTCTCAGGTTGGGGGGGGCGCGGGACCCCCCCCTGTGGCCCCACTGATTGTTCCTACATTCCTGACTAACGATTGGCCTATTACCCCCACACCCCCCGGTATCACCTCATCAGCATAACGACCCTCATCAGCATTGCGAAAGTTGCCTAACCTGTTTTGCCTGAGCAGGCTATTGTATGAACGATCCAAATTGAACCTCACACCACCAGACCGGTTTAATGAAGGATTTTGTTGTTTTATAAGAATCGCCTCTTTTACCCCCCTTTCAAACCATCTATGTTCTTTCGCTAAGATTTTAACCTCATTGTCGTCAAATGAGTGGTTGCTAGCTTTTAGGTGCAAATGTACTGCCGATTGAGGCCCACTAGTATTATCCCTGCGATGTTGATAGTCTTTTTTTTGAGAATTTGTTGAGTCTCCCCAATGTACTGCTCTTTACAATTTTCATTCTTACAATGTATGGAATAAACTACATTACTTTGTTTTTCATTTGGTAGCCTATCTTTTGGATGCACTAATTTTTGCCTTAACGTGTTTATCGGTTTGAAATAAGTAGGAATTTTATGTTGCCAAAGGACTCTTTGTAATTTTTCAGAAACTCCTGCAATGTACGGTACTGCTACTCCTCTCCTTTTAGAATCTTGAGAATTATTGGTTTCGTTCGCTATTCTTTCTTTCTGACATTTGTTGAATGACCACTGAGGGTACCCACAGTTAGTGAGTGCTCTCCTGATATGTTTTGACTCCTTTTCTCTACCTTCAGTGCTAGTTGGTATTAGTTTAGCCCTATGCTGGAGGGTTCTGATAACTCCTAGTTTATGTTGTAAAGGGTGGTTAGAGTCAAAAAGTAAGTATTGGTCAGTGTGCGTAGCCTTCCTAAAGACTTCTGTTTTTAGCGCTCTGTCCTCTTTTATAATTACTTTACAATCCAAGAAGGCTAGTTGGTTCTCTTGAATGTCCTCACGAGTAAATTTAATGTTGAAGTCTACAGAGTTGAGAAGATCTGTGAATTATTGAATTTCTTGTTTCTTAATTATGACAAAAGTATCGTCCTGTAAACAATGGGAAAAGGACAACCGACATCACTTTTTTGTTTTTTAAATGACACCAGAAAAACGTTTTATAGCATCTAAAATACCCAAAACATGCAGTATGATATTTTTAGTCAAATGCAAAACACCAATAAAAATGACTTAAAGTGTCCAAAATCTGCAAAAAATTGAGCTGCGAATTGGGCATTTTCAGAAGGTCCCGCCCCCAGTCCGTGACGTCACGCCAAGACGTCTTGCATTGCTTGTGAATCAAAACAATGGCTTCAGTTTCGGATAATATGCTTTCTTGTTACACATCCAGTTCTGAATATGATTCAAATACAGTAAAGTCTCGTTATATCGATAGTACTGCTTATTACGATACTATTTCTATGAACGCAAGGAGAAAATTACATGCGCGCAGGGTCGGATATATCGAGAGTCGGTTATATCGATATTTTTCGGACTCCCGAGAATATCGATATAACGAGACTTTACTGTAGTTCTGAAGAGGAAAGCATACACGTTTGCAATCGATTAAAGAATTTATTTGTGCCATTTTGAGGCAACATTGGGGGAAAATCTCACACCCAAAAAAAGAGGCACAAAATGGCGACCTCCTGTGGCCACCTCCGTTTCCACGGGCTGATAAATTCCTTATATGGCGCTTGGACGCCCTCTTCTGGCCTTCTGGTGGCTTTTGGGTGCAACACGAGGTCTCCAGACAACACAAGTACAGCAAAATACATTGACGTGATGGAAGGACCGCTACAAAGCGTCTTTTTTATGGTCAAGGGTGGTCCTTTAGTGATGTCACGTACGGACTCGTCGCTAACTCAAAAACAAGACTTCCTGAATATTCAGCATGAGTCTTAAAACGTAAAATATAGCTATATGCGGTGGAATCTTTGTAAAATACACTCAGTAGAAGTCATTTGAAGCCATTTTACAAATTATGGACACAACTTGTCCGGAGACGTCGGTTGTCCTTTAATGCCCATGTGGATTGTCAGTCATCCAGGTCATTGTAATTGTAAAGGTTGAATTGAGGCAACTGAAATCTTTTTTTGTTTTTTGATTTTTTTAAATAAACGTTACAAACATAAATTGAACCATTAGGCAATTAGGGGAATGCTATAAATTCCTTCCTGTATAATAACTACCTTCAAAGTTTCTGCATTTTTTTAAACAAGGTCACATTTGAAGTGTGTGTAATAATTGTTTCTTTCTAATCAAGAGTCTGTGTTCCTTATTCCATATAGGTGGTCACAGGAGAAGCTCAGCACATTGTGTTTACCATTCCCATCTTTGAACCTCTACCGTCTCAGTACTATATCAAGGCAGTGTCTGACCGTTGGCTTGGTGCCGAAGCAGTCTGCATCATCAATTTCCAGAACCTTATCTTGCCTGAACGACACCCCCCACACACCGGTACATTTCACCAAACTTCAGTGAACCATGATGACAGATTCAAACTAGAAGCTGGTGTGATTTATTTTTGAAATTGTGTATGAATGCTCAAGAGCAGACACTGAACTGAAATGCTGTGAAAATAAGTGAATTGATGATATGAGAATCTCAGACTCAAAATTTGAATGGTTTGAATAATTCAAGGAGGAGGTGGAGTGGATACAAAGACCTTTTTTCAATATCCACTATATCTCAAATAATTATCACATTTTTCTTTTGATGTGGGGGGAAAGAGACAAAAATATAGTTGCAATATGTGATTCTTTGTATTGATAATGGGCATCAATAATTGAAAAAAAGCTGGACCTGATTTTGGTCTTCTAACCCCCTCCCCAAGTGTATCTTCCAATTTCCATATTATATTTCCTTCGCAGAGTTGTTAGACCTGCAGCCACTGCCTGTGACAGCTTTGGGACACCAGGAGTATGAAAGCTTGTACAAGTTCACTCATTTCAACCCCATCCAGACTCAGATCTTCCACACACTGTATCACACTGATACTAATGTGCTTTTGGGGGCACCAACGGGCTCTGGAAAAACCATAGCTGCTGAGATGGCCATGTTCAGAGTCTTCAACAAGTACCCGAGCTCGAAGGTCAGTCTCCTCCCAACCAGTCTAAGTTTTGGGTCGCCTTGGTGTCACATATATACCATTGGTAGTATCTGTGTGCCAGAATAAATGTCATTTTAAATTTTGTTTGGTTTTTGTTACCAGTGCTTTGATGATATCTCCAAATACATTTTATTTTAGGACAAAGAATAAATGTTCACGCCACCGAAAGCAAATGTTAAAATAAACAATTATTTATTATTAAGAAAAACGCAGGATGTCTTGCAACTCCAACTGCCTGAATGGAAATAAAAGCAAGTGTCTACAGAAACAGAAAGGTTTTGGGTAGAAAAAAAATCACAGTTATAATTTCAATAATTATACAAATAGTTACTAGCAACAAGGTGGTTTGCTATTTTATCAAAATTGCTTACGTCTCCCCTTTACATGTAAACTAATGTTCGGACTTATGGCAGCATGCATTGCCAACAACCTTTGAGAAATTTCACTGCCGTGATATTCATGAATACAGAGGACCAAAGAGAAAGAAAGTAAATTTATCTACTGCGAGACTAGTAAAGGCTAATCCAATCCAATCCAAACCTTTAAATTAGTGTAACCATTACATTGAGTGGAAATGAATTAGTCGTGGTTGCAAACTGGCGTGTGGTTCGCCGACCACCACTCCACGCCGACCACCACTCCACAGACAGAGGGATTTATATATTGTGGTCCCAATTTGCTTGGAATGTCTCCACCCCCGTCCCCACCCCTTTGCGTTAATCTTCCGATGGAGATTATCACCGGTCGTCGTTTGGTCAACAAAAAGTATGTTCAAAACATTGGGGTCCACTGCGGTTTACATACGTCAAAATAGCAATATAAACAATTAAGGGTTATGAGGCTTGACAGAAATACACAACCTGATTAACCTTTTGGATGATCATGGCTTGGTAAGGAGTCAGCCATGTCTCTCACACATGCTGTAGTGTGGGAAAAATGGGTCAAGCCGCCAACGGCAATTATGGAAATGCTTCTTTGACATTTTTTTTATTTCAAGATAGAAATGTGTCTGGGGTAAAATGTGCAAAAAAAGTTCATATAGCTTAAATATATCCAGAAGTATTTTTAAATTATTTCTCCAAAGTTACAGTATCTTTAGTCCATCGATGAGAAGGTTTCTTCAGCCGTCATCTGTACAAAAGTGAAGGTTTCGGACGTTTCGCCTCCTATCCAAGAGGCTTCGTCAGCGAACTAAAGTCTGACTGGTCGTATCGGCCCCATATTATAACCCTAATGTCCAGACCTGGTGGCGCCGGACACAGCTATGATAGGTCCCTACTCTCAGGTTGGGGGGGGCGCGGGACCCCCCCCTGTGGCCCCACTGATTGTTCCTACATTCCTGACTAACGATTGGCCTATTACCCCCACACCCCCCGGTATCACCTCATCAGCATAACGACCCTCATCAGCATTGCGAAAGTTGCCTAACCTGTTTTGCCTGAGCAGGCTATTGTATGAACGATCCAAATTGAACCTCACACCACCAGACCGGTTTAATGAAGGATTTTGTTGTTTTATAAGAATCGCCTCTTTTACCCCCCTTTCAAACCATCTATGTTCTTTCACTAAAATTTTAACCTCATTGTCGTCAAATGAGTGGTTGCTAGCTTTTAGGTGCAAATGTACTGCCGATTGAGGCCCACTAGTATTGTCCCTGCGATGTTGATAGTCTTTTTTTTGAGAATTTGTTGAGTCTCCCCAATGTACTGCTCTTTACAATTTTCATTCTTACAATGTATGGAATAAACTACATTACTTTGTTTTTCATTTGGTAGCCTATCTTTTGGATGCACTAATTTTTGCCTTAACGTGTTTATCGGTTTGAAATAAGTAGGAATTTTATGTTGCCAAAGGACTCTTTGTAATTTTTCAGAAACTCCTGCAATGTACGGTACTGCTACTCCTCTCCTTTTAGAATCTTGAGAATTATTGGTTTCGTTCGCTATTCTTTCTTTCTGACATTTGTTGAATGACCACTGAGGGTACCCACAGTTAGTGAGTGCTCTCCTGATATGTTTTGACTCCTTTTCTCTACCTTCAGTGCTAGTTGGTATTAGTTTAGCCCTATGCTGGAGGGTTCTGATAACTCCTAGTTTATGTTGTAAAGGGTGGTTAGAGTCAAAAAGTAAGTATTGGTCAGTGTGCGTAGCCTTCCTAAAGACTTCTGTTTTTAGCGCTCTGTCCTCTTTTATAATTACTTTACAATCCAAGAAGGCTAGTTGGTTCTCTTGAATGTCCTCACGAGTAAATTTAATGTTGAAGTCTACAGAGTTGAGAAGATCTGTGAATTATTGAATTTCTTGTTTCTTAATTATGACAAAAGTATCGTCCACATATCTAAACCAGTGTCTAGGTTTTGTCCCTGGGAAAGATGTGAGGGCCTATTTCTCCATCTCTTCCATGTAAAGATTAGCCACTATGGGTGAAACTGGTGAGCCCATAGCACAACCATGGATTTGTTTATAAACCTTCACTTTTGTACAGATGACGGCTGAAGAAACCTTCTCATCGATGGACCACTCCTGTACGACTGAGAGCTTACACAGACAGAAGTATCTTTAGTCCAGTCTTTGCGAGAATAGCCAGCCCCAGGGACAGTTTTGTAGCTGGCCTCAGTTCCATTCTCGTTTCCTCCATAAAAGCAGACTGAACTAGGTTTGTGATTAACCTTTGCTTTTGCTTTGGAAATCAATGAGAACTATGTTGGGCCCATTTATCATTCATGAAAACAAACAATTAATCTTCATTCGTTGCTGCCCAAAAATCATCCATCGATCCATCCATTTTCCAGACCGCTTATTCCTCATTAAGGTTGTGGGGGGTGGTGGAGCCTATCTCAGCTGTCTTCGGGTATGAGGCGGGGACCCTGAATTGGTTGCCAGCCAATCGCAGGGCACACAAAGACGTACAACAGTCACTCTCACAATCACACCTAAGCACAATTTGGGTCGGTCAATCTGCCTGCCATGCATGTTTTTGGAGTGTGGGAGGAAACCGGTAGACCCGGAGAAAACCCACGCAGGCCCTGGGAGAACATGCAAACTCCACACAGGGAGGCCGGACCGGGACACGAGCCGGCGACCTCTGCACTGTGAAGCCAGTGTGCTAACCACTCAACTACCGGGCCACCGCCCAAAAATCAAAAATGTTTAATTCATTAACAATTGTTATTTTCTGTGATTTCAGGTGGTGTATATAGCCCCCCTTAAAGCTCTGGTCAGAGAGAGAATTGAGGACTGGAAAGTCAGGATAGAAGAGAAACTGGGAAAAAGGTGAGTTTGGCGAAATGAGGTTTACATAAATGGGGTGTAATCACCGTCAGCAATCCAAATGACGTATTTTCTTTTTTTTGGCATGTATTATTAAGGTGTTACAATATATTTAGGAGATTTTGGTTTTTAATCACAGTAAATGTTTTCCATGGTTTACTGGTAATGTTATGAATGGTATTATGTTTGAACAATAATGCAATGAAAATGTTTTATAAACGTGTTATAAAAGGTATATGTAAGTCATGTACTTTGTGCTTCCTTGATGTGTAGAGTGGTGGAACTGACAGGTGATGTGACCCCAGATATGAGAGCTATAGCACAAGCTGACCTCATTGTCACTACACCCGAGAAGTGGGATGGAGTTAGCAGAAGCTGGCAAAACAGAAGCTATGTTCAGAAAGTGGCAATCCTTATCATTGACGAAATTCACCTGCTTGGTATGTAAGGATTCTTTACTGATGACACCTGACCGCTCTTCACGTCTTGTTTTTAGGAGGTCTAAAACATCAAAATGGGGGCCTGTGTGATACATTGGCACTCTTCACATTTCGAGCTGCAACCACATTACAGCAAAGAATACCAAACATTCATTCATTTCATTCAGATTCTGAACCACTGCATCTTCACTAGTGCCGTGGGGGTGCTAGAGCCTATCCCAGCTGTCTTCGGGCACTGGGCATGGGACACCCTGGACCGGTTGCCTGCCAATCGCAAAGCACCCAGAAACTAACCACCATTCGTGCTCACAACTGGGGACAATTTGGAGTGTTCGGTCACTCTGCCATGCATGTTTTTCGAATGTGGGAGGAAGCCGGAGGACCCGGTGAAAACCCATGTAGGCCCGGTGGGAACATGCAAACGCCACACAGGGAGGCTGAAGCAGGTATTGAACCCGGTACCTCTGCATTGTGAGATCAACGTGCTAACCACTCGAATAACGGGCTACCCAAGTAACAAACAGTGGACACCAAAATACCAAGCAACTTAAAAACTGGGAAAAATAATACAGGGTAACATCTAGAGCTGGGCAATATTTTTGTCCATCAATAATCTTCTTTTCCTTTTGGCTTTTCCCCTCAGGGGTCGCCACAGCGAATAAATGTCCTCCATCTATCCCGGTTTTATGCATCCTCTTCTCTCACACCAGCTACCTTCATGTCCTCTTTGACCACATCCATAAACCTGCTCTTCGGTCTTCCTCTCGGTCTCCTGCCTGGCAGTTCAAGGCTCAGCATCCTTCTGCCGATATAGTCACTCTCTCTCCTCTGGACATGTCCAAACCATCTCAGTCTAGCCCAGGGGTGGGCAAACTTTTTGACTCGCGGGCCACATTGGGTTCTAAAATTTGACAGAGGGGCCGGGCCAGGAGCATTTGGAGGGAGTGTTTGGGCCGGAAATACTCTGAACAAGTTATGTCCATAATTTATAAAATCACTTCAAATGACTTCGACTGAGCGCATTTTACAAAGATTCCACAGCTTATAGCTATAGTTTACGTTTTAAGACTTGTGCTGAATGTTCATGAAGTCTTGTTTTCGAGTTGATGACGATCCCCATGTGACGTCACGTTTGGACCTCCCCTGACCGAGAAAGCGACATACAATGCATTTTGGGTACTTTGTTTGGTCTGAAAACTTCATGTTGATCCGTGTTGATGGCGAAATTAGAAGGAAAACACATAAATAACGCCATGGTGAATCGTTGTGTGTTGCACCAAGACAACTATTTGATATTCGCTGACACAAATTCCCAGCTGACAAATCAGCCCATTTCCAAAACGGAGCTTGGGCGCAATCTTCTGCATTTTCTGGGTGCTACATTGCTGTCCTTGACGGCTCGAATTGATATGGGAGGACTCCTTGAATCAATTGCAAACTTTTATGCTTTCCTCTTCAGAACTACTTGAATCATATTCATAACTGGATGAGTAACAAGAAAACATCTCCGAATTTGAAGCCATTGTTTTGATTCTCGAGCAAGGCAAGACGTCTTGGCGTGACGTCACCAACAGGGTGATGGGACCTTCTGAAACTGACCATTTCCGGATTCATTTTGAAGTCATTTTTATTGGTGTTTTTCATTTAACTAAAAATATCAGCCTGCCTGATTTGGGTATTTTAGATGCTATAAACAAACAAAAAATGGTGCCGGTTGTCCTTTAAATGTAGTATGTACAAACCTCATAGCACAGTAAGAACACTACAACCCAATTTATTAACTGTCTTTCAAATGTGAAAAATATCCCTGATCAGTTAATAAATTTGTCTCAAGGAATATGGCGTTTACATATTATTTCGCAGATACTTGGAGGAGGAAATGGAAATAGTAGATTAAAATAACATATGCACTGTGATTTATCAAGATTGCGTCTGTTTTTAATCGAAGGGGCAAAGTTAAAGAAATCAACATTTATTGAAAAATGGAATCACTTTCAACATTCAAAACATATTATTACACAACGAAATATTCAAGCTCAATAATACCTACTTGTGTTAAATTCCGCCAATCAGAAGCCTGCTTCTTTCTTCCGGACTTTCGCAAGCGTTATAAAGCCGTGCAATTTCATGTCATTTTCCAAAAATAGATGCACAGAACCTCAGCCCAGCAGAAAGATTCAAAAGAAGCTAACAACATATGTGACGCTACAAAACGTAAATTTACATTAAACCGTGACTGTAAAGTGTACGTGAGACTTATGAAAGGGGCTTAGTAGGAAGCAATGCAAACTTTGCATTGTGCACCGCAATGATAATCGACAACTGCAGCAAAATCTACAGCCATGCACAATTACCGTAAATTAAGCAAGGTAGAATTTGATTTAAAAAGAAACTTTATACTTTATGACAATGTTTTTAATGTGATTGGTTGTCTCATTGTGCTTCAAGTTGTGAAAAATGGGGCAGGCAACTTTTCAGTTATTTGCCCTGTTGTTCGCTAACTTTTTGGCATGAGTTTTAGAACTGTTTGTACTATAATTTGGGCAAGTTCGGCGGGCCGGATTACAAAACCTAACGGGCCGTATGTGCCCGCGGGCCGTAATTTGCCCACGTCTGGTCTAGCCTCTCTGACTTTCTCTGCAAAACCTCTAATATGAGTTGTCTCTCTAATGTACTCATTCCTGACCCTATCCGACCTGGTCACTCCCAAAAAAACCTCAACATCTTCAGCTCTGCTACCTCCAACTCTGCTTCCTGTCTTTGCTTCAGTGGCACTGTCTCCAGTCCAAACATCATGGCTGGTCTCACCACTGTTTAATACACTTTTGCTTTCATCCTGGCTGAAACCCTTCTATCACACATCACACCTGACATTTTCCTCCAGCCTGCATGGACACGCCTCTTCACCTCTTTTCCACACTCTGCATTGCTCTGGACAGTTGACCCCGAGTACTTAAAATCCTCCACCTTCTTTATCTCTTCTCCCTGTAGCATCACTCTTGCACTTGGATCCCTCTCATTCACACACATATTCAGTCTTGCTGCGACTGATCTTCATTCCTCTCCTTTGCTGGGCATATCTCCACATCTCTAGTTTCTCCGCCACCTGTTCCCTGTTCTCGCTACAGATCACAATGTCATCTGCAAACATCATGGTCCAAGGAGATTCTTGTCTAACATCATCTTTCAGCCTGGCCATCACCACAGCAAACAAGAAGGGGCTAAAAGCTGACCCCTGGTGGAGTCCCACCTCCACCTTGAATTCCTCTGTCACAATGACAGCACACCTCACAACTGTCTTACAGTCATGATACATGTCTTGCACCGCTCCCACATACTTTTCCGTCACTCCAGACTTCCTCATGCAATGCCACAGCTCTTCTCTGGGCACCCTGTCATACGCTTTCTCCAGATCTACAAGACACAATGCAATTCCTTCTGACCTTCTCTGTACTTCTCTATCAGCATTCTTAAAGCAAACACTGCATCTGTCGTACTCTTGTTTGGCATGAAGCCATACTGCTGCTCACAAATGTTCACTTCTGCTCTTAGTCTAGCTTCAAATACTCTTTCCCAGAGTGTCATTGTATGGCAATCAACTTTATTCATCTGTAGTTAGTACAACTCTGCACATCTCCTTTTCTTCTTAAAAATGGGCACGAATAAACTTCGTCTCCATTCTTCAGGCATCTGTTCACCATCTAAGATCTTGTTGAATAACCCAGTCAGGAACACCACCGCCACCTCTCCAAGACACTTCCATACCTCGATTGGTAAATCATCAGGCCTGAGTGCCTTTCCCTCTTCAGCACCCTGCTCACTTCATCCTTGCTAATGTTTGCTACGTCTTGGTCCACAACAGTCACGTCTTCTACTCATTGTTCCTTCTCATTTTCCTCATTCATCAAAGTACTCTTTCCATCTTGCCATCACACTACTGGCACCTGTTAATACATAGCCATCGTTATCCTTAATCACCAGAACCTCCTGCAGGTCCTTACCATCTTGGTCTCTCTGTCTCGCCAGCCTGTAAAGATCAGTCTCACCTTCCTTGCTGTCCAGCCGAGCATGTAAGTCATCATAGGCCTCTTGTTTGGCCTTTGCCACCTTTACTTTAACCGTGCGCTGCATCTCCTTGTACTGCTGTCTACTCTTCTTCTTTGCTAACCTCTTTCTTTGTCTACACTCCTGCACCTCCCCATTCCACCACCAAGTCCTCTTATCTACCTTTCTTCCACTCGATACACCAAGTACTTTCCGACCTGTGTCTTTGATTAT
Organism: Hippocampus bargibanti; assembly: GCF_051943395.1. Taxonomy (NCBI): domain Eukaryota; kingdom Metazoa; phylum Chordata; class Actinopteri; order Syngnathiformes; family Syngnathidae; genus Hippocampus; species Hippocampus bargibanti. Next base: position 17,766,017 of record NC_142739.1, on the reverse strand, counting down.
GTTCACTGTAGTTTGCCAGTCATCTGAAAGGACCTCTTGCCCACCCAGTGCTTGTTTTATTGTTTTACCTCCTTCCTAAATGTCATGCAACACTCTTCCCTTTTCAACTTCCACCATTCCTTCAGCGTTCCTCATCTGGAGTCCAAACCTGCCCATCACCTCCTCATCATCTTTGTTTCCTGCACCAACATGTCCATTGAAGTCATGTCCAATTACAACCCTCTCACTTCTCGTGATGTTCTGTATGACTTCATCAAAGTCCAACCAAAATTTCTCCTCCGCCAGCTCACATCCTACTTGTGGGGCATACCCACAAACAACATTGAACATCACACCTTCAATTTCTAGCTTCAGACTCATCTATCTGATACTCATCCATCTATCATTCTATTTGATACTCTTTTTACTTCTAAGACATTCCTAACAAACTCCTCTTTTAAGGTAACCCCAACTCCATTTCTGTTTCTGTCTTCACCATGATAGAACAACTTAAACCCTGACCCTAAGCTTCTAGCCTTGCTCCCTTTCCACCTGGTCTCCTGGACACACAGTATGTCTACCTTTCTTCTTCTTCTTCCTTCATGTCAACTAGCTCTCGACCTTCACCTGTCATTGTTCCTACATTCAAAGTTCCTACTGTTAGTTCTATACTCTTGGCGTTCCATTTCTCTCTTTTCCTCCGGGCACACCTCCCTTCTCCTTCTTCGACCAACAGTAGTCAATTTTCCACTGGCACCCTGAAGGTCAACAGTACGAATGGCGGCCGTTGTTAACCCGGGCCTCGACCGATCCAGTATGGGATTCAGAGGTTTGATTTGCATATTTGTTTTGGCAATTTTTTTTACGTCGGATGCCCTTCCTGACACAACCCTCTGTATTGGGACCGGCACAATAAGACACTGGCTTGTGCCCCCTTGTGGCTACATTTTTTGTCCATCAATAATATTGACGATAAATAATTACAATTCAGGTTTTTAAAATACAGTATCCGGAACAATTCGTTTGCATATTAAACTTACTCCCCACATTTGAATTACCCAATTTAAAACAACGCACAGACGCTGCGATACAAATGCATTACATGTCTGTTTCTTCTTTTTTTATTTTTTTCCATTTATAAAATACGTTATATTCATGTCACTCGCTACAATGAAGAATAAAGCTGTTTGTTTGCTCTTTTCTCCAAAAGTCCACACTGATCTTTGTTTCAGGTTGTGTATTTCTGTCAAGTTGCATGCCAGACATATGGGCTTGAACTTTAAATATTGCTCTGACAATAAAAGAGAGCCAAGACACATCACTATTTTGAACCCTTGAGTTGTTTTTTTTTTTTTTTTTGCTGCAAAGGATGACACAATCACTTATTACTAGTTTAGATGGATTTGTTTTTCCTTTAAAAAAATCAAATTATCACCTCATGCATTGTATTTATTGGTGTCATAATTGTGAGGTAATAAAATTATGGGTGATGATCTGAAACAGAAATTTCTGAGTGTGGCGAGAAAACAAAATTAGAATGAAATCATCGGGCAATAAGCATTCATGTATTTGCCCATTTTGTTAATTAAACAATACATCCCAGTGCAGTGTGTCTGTTAAGGTACAGAAGAACCCAACCAGTTCATAGCCACATTCCTCAAACCCTTCATTCATGAAAAATAAAGACTGTGATTTTTTTTAACCAATTCAAGACATTATTTTTTTAAACAGCAAAAATCGATGAAAAGGTTTCTTCAGCCGTCATCTGTACTTGTACTTGTTTATAAACCTTCACTTTTGTACAGATGACGGCTGAAGAAACCTTTTCATCGATGGACCACTCCTGTATGACTGAGAGCTTACACAGACAAACAGCAAAAATGTAAACCCAATGAGTGTAATTGCAAAATATTTTGAACTGTATACACCCAGTGATTGCCAAGCGGGCTTGTCATAACTAATTGATATGTTGAGTCAGGCATGTCTTAACATCCATGGCAGAGGCTCTGTCAAAATCTGACATTAACTCACTCAGGCCCGTGGGTTCGATCAAACTCTGGTTATAAACCACTGCTCCAGGGTCATCACTCTATTGTGTACTATTCCAGATAAGGCAGACATTTTGTGTGATTACAGGGGAAGATAGAGGTCCGGTGTTGGAAGTCATTGTGTCACGTACAAACTTCATCTCTTCTCACACCTCCAAAGATGTCCGCGTTGTCGGTCTCTCCACTGCCCTTGCTAATGCACGAGATCTTGCTGACTGGTTGGGAATCGCACAAGTAAGGAAACTGTGATGAATGGTCAAGGCCAGCCCAGGTCTTTTCTGCTTGGTCTGAATCGAAAACATACCACATGATATTATACTAATGTATTTTCTAAGGTCAGTTGTCAATTTGGTTAATCGTGTTGCATTATTTTTGCCTGCATCACTTACAGTACACGTAGTATGTGTGTGTTAGGATGTTTGATTGATTTTTGTAAATGTCTTATTATCCTGTAATGCATGTCAATGCAATCTGCCCACGGTGTTCAGAAGCAGTTGTAGCAGCTGATGTAACCTTATTAGAAATGGGATTGTTTCTGAAACCAATCAGATCTCGGTTAACTTCTATAAGGAAAACACATCTGTAGCAGGATGCACACGAATACTATCCGTTTGATTATCACCACCTCATATTGAGTGTAATGCATTTTATTTAAATGCAATGCCTTCTTTTTGTCATTTTATCTGATACATTTTGATTCATAACTTCTATGATACACATAGCACAGTTCAGTGCCATTTCATTGCATTTTGATATTCATCAAATAATGTTGGGTTCCATTATTCCAATGTCTTGATAGTGGTTTTCATCAGTTTATTTGGTCCATTATATTTAGTCCATTACAACAAATACACATTAACACAGTTTGATTGTGTATGATTTTTTGGTCTGTCTGATTCAAGTTCTTTGTGTAACCCCTTTTAAGTTTTTCTTTGATTAACAAAGCGATACCAACAATATTGTTCACATCTGGAGATGAGTCATCAGTCTGGCCACAAGATGGGGTTATTGCCCATGCTTCCACTCCCTGAAGCTGCTTTACTTTTCTGCTTGTACTGAGTGGGCTAATTGGATTTTTTTTATTGGTACACTTAAAAATACTTAAAAACACATGAAAAGACGACACATAGTAGCAATAGCGTCCTAAATCACACTTTGACTGCAATGTTGTTGACACGGTGCTGTTGCACACCACCACAACACATTGAAATCCATCAACACCATAGAGCTTTCAGACTTTGTAGCACCAGTCTGGCAGCAATTTGTGTCTCGGTTTCTGAATGAGAACGTTAGAAACCTCACACTACTACCAGATGGGGCTTTGTAACACCAGCTGCTCTCATTATACTTTATGCATTCTGTTTCCCCCTCTCCGCTTTTCTCCACACCCTTCTTATCTTTTGTTCGACAGGTGGGTTTGTTTAACTTTCGTCCTTCTGTTCGCCCTGTACCGCTGGAGGTTCACATTCATGGGTTCCCCGGACAGCACTATTGCCCCCGCATGGCCACCATGAATAAACCCACCTTCCAAGGTAACTGACTATTATTTGTGTGAATGCTAGAGAGCATTCATACACATAATTCTGGAGAACAATTCTTTGTTAATCGACTCGCCACATTTTCAGGGCTTTTACCACCAGTCACCACTAAAATTTTAAATGTACATTTCTCATGTTGTCTACGTCAGCCTGTAATAATAGTGAAAACATGTTGAGCACAATATTTTTCATTTTGTGGAGGTGATAGTGGGTTTTGCTCATTGGAGCTTGCATTTGATGTCAATAAATCCAAAATATTTTGCAACCTGCTTTTATATCTTCAGAGGTTGAAATAGACGAGAATAGGAGTGTGCGTTTGAATTTGCAATGATTGGACACCATTTCAAACATGTGACAACGCAATGCAACTAACACATCCAGGAAACATTATTTATTGTCTACCCTCTCTGATGTACACAGTCTGAGATGGGGTGGGAGAAAAAGGTCATGCATTAAAATTGATGCTTGCTCATGAATTTAATCATTAAAAAAGCCCTCGAACCACTACAGATTATGTGAGGCAGGGTAAATGTTCATGCTGACATCATCAAAACAAATCATAATGGCACTAATAACAATATATTTTCATTGTATTTGGAAATGGTGATATTTTTTAACATTATAATTATCGACTTCAACACCTACTTTCACAGCAATACGTAGTCACTCTCCAGCTAAGCCAGTGCTGATTTTTGTCTCTTCACGACGACAAACCCGACTGACAGCTCTGGACCTCATTGCATACCTGGCGACAGAAGACAACCCTAAACAGTGGCTGCATCAGGATGAGAGAGAAGTACAGTCTACCACCACCGACCAGATGATTTACTTCACCTGCGACATCAAAGATCATGCATACATGCATTGTTAAAGTGCAGCAATATGAAAGGCACATGCATTCTATCATCCATAGCTTCTAATCATGAAAGGGGAATGCAAGCATGTATTTTTACATTGTGTGTTTGCTTGCAAATATACCCTGTTTTATGCAGACTTAGTTCACAGCAGTGTGTTACATCTTGTCCAGATTTGTAAAATGGCTAAATTCCACGCATTGTAACTGTCCCATCTGTGTCGACAAAGAGTGGGTTTATATGATGAAACAACATCAATTTTTCTTATTAAGCATCAATACAAAGCTTGGTTTTAAGGTACGTTTTGGGTCCCAATTGGTCCAGTATCCAAACACATTGTAAAACATTTTTAAAAAAATAAGATAAACAACTGACGCTTTATAACAAGGCTAGAGTAATTGTCAAATGAGTGTAGATTTTCCCTGACACATCATTTGGGAGTTGTTTCTCAATTTTAATGGATTTGATGGAAGTAGTAATGTGAATCTCTGTAGGTTCACACACCTTATGATTATAAGGTAACCTTAAAAGCAAATCTTTTATTTGTACTTTTTACCCCTGGTTTTCTTTCTTTGCAAGCACGTTGAAAGCAAAGTTGAAACTGGTTTGCAGTTGGATTTTTTCATGTTAATTCAAAACGCCCAAATACAGTATAATTTTAATTCTTATTTCTGTGACTGTCTTTTGGGCATTCTGCAGATTGAGGACATCATTGCCACAGTCCGGGATTCGAACTTGAAGCTCACTTTGGCATTCGGAATCGGGATGCATCACGCTGGTTTACATGAACGAGACAGAAAGACTGTGGAAGAACTGTTTGTCAACTGCAAGATCCAGGTACAACCTTTCTGCATGCACCATGTTTAGACATCATAAGATCGTCCACATTGATATTGTTGGATGAGAACAATTATTAATCTTATAACTACGACAGTGGCAGTTAGCTGTAAGTACAACCAGTACTAAAATAAAGAAATAAATACATAAATAAATAAGACTTGCGCAATCTCGCTACAATGTTGTTTCACTTTCACAGCTATGATGCACAGATTTTTTTTAGTACAGTTTTTATGAATTTTATATATTTGTTTTATATCCGTGCATATTTTTCTGCATCCTGATTGACGAAGTGACTGCAGACCAATGTCGACAATTGTCATGTCACGTTTGTAGAGGTTGCCAAAAAGTGTGTTGGTCGTTTTAATTCTGTAGTATAGTATTGTATTTTGCAATATTTGCAAACGATAAAGCTGAATATTTTACAGACTTTGCCTGTCGCAGGTTTTTCATGGAACTTGACCCCTGCCATAAACGAGGTTTCAATGTATTTACTCCACACCACAAATGTGGGAATGATGAGGCCATGCAATTTCTTTATTTTAGCTGTAGAGTGGATTTGATGAAAAACTGAAAAGATAATGCTATTTGGAACAAAACATATTTTAAGTTAAACATTACTGAACTAGGTTTATTTAAAATAGACTGCATAAATGACTCACTGGATCAACACGGCAGCATCAATCAATGAATTTCTCATCACATTTTGGCATTTTTCTTTTGTGATGATTTCACTGGGGCCTCTTTTAATTGTTGGGGGATTCACGTTAGTTTCTATAAATTTGATGTGAAATGACATTTTAGCGGTATCTTTTGAAAATATTTGTTTTAAATACTGGTAGTTGTTGAGGAACATTTCAAGCACCTTTCAAAGCTCAATGTCATCAAATGGTGTGTATAGTTCTGCTTTTTTGAATGTTGCTGTGCCGATGACCATTTTGTGTTTGATATCCTTTTACTGAGCATCTTCATCTTTATTAAGTTGCGAGAGTTGCTTGTTCTGTAGCCACAAGGGGACACAAGCCAGTGTCTTCTTGTGCTGGTCCCAAGCCCGGATAAATACGGAGGGTTGTGTCAGGAAGGGCATCCGACGTAAAAGCTTGGCCAAAACAAACATGCCAATCAAACCTCTGAAGATGAAGATGGAGGACACTCATTCGCTGTGGCGACCCCTTGAAGGGAAAAGCCAAAGGAAAAGAAGAAGTTGAGGTTACAGTAATTAAATCATAGTTCAACTTGTCCATTCGGTTTGATGATTGTAATTGCATGGTAGGTTAAGGTTGTCTTATAATCATGACGACTTTTAAGGACTAGTATCTGTGCCTTCTTTTTTGAATCAACACTGAGGCCTACTAAGCATCTGTGCATGTAAAGCTAAGCATTTGGGAACCCCTGCTCCAGACTCTGGAGATTGATTTGTCCTCAAAATTTGACACTTATTTCATCCCTTAATGATATTTGTTATGCATGATGAAAGCTCTCTCGATTAATTAGGTTTGTTTCTTTATTTAAATTTGCAGATAATATTTCTGGAGACTTTTGTGTACATGAGATACACTTGAAAAGCCCAACATTTTTTCTGTCACATATTTAAAACATTTACTCATCGATAAAATGACATTCAATTTAAGAAACACTGGCGCGAATGGCTGGCGCTGCTCACCCGCAGAAAAAAAATGTAATTTTCCTGTGACTGTAAAGTGTCCTTGAGAATTTTGAAAGGTGCTTATAAATGAAATGTATTATTATTATTTATGATAAAATGGGTGGAAGATTCCAACAAAAAATCTAACACAAGTGACAACACAATGTAACTAACACATACAGTGTATTTATTTTGTTTTCATAAATGTCAGGATTTAATACTTGTCAACTGATCTCAGGTTTTGATTGCCACAAGCACTCTGGCTTGGGGAGTGAACTTCCCTGCTCATTTGGTGGTTGTCAAAGGAACTGAATACTATGATGGAAAAACCAGACGATATGTGGACTACCCCATTACAGGTAGGATTTTGTTTGTTATCCTTGCAAAAAATCTTAAAGTCCCTTGGAATAAAAATGGATCACACAAGTACATGGATAAGAGGGAATAGTTCAGTGCAAGAGACCAATTACAAAAGAGGGTTTTGTATGTATTATACAATAAAAAACTGCTATGTTAAATGTTAATATTGCCAGTTTTTGAAATGTCTGCCCGGAGGCCCGGTGCGTACGTACACCTTTTACGTCGGGCGTACAACTTTCAAAATGTCTCGGCCAGGGTGGCCGACAACTTATTCAAGGAAAGAAAAAATAAATGTTTTCAAATCAAACGTTTGTTTTATTCAATAAAGCAAAAGCTACAAGAAAACCGCTACAAGCCACGTGGACTCCTATTCCTAAGCGGCTTTCTAAACTCTCAAGTACACTTTTCAGTCACGGTGTAGTCCGAAGCACGAAACAGACTTCTGATTCGCTGCTGTGCCGAGTATGCAAATTTCCAAACGAATGTCCATTTTGCAATTTGCATTCAAATTAAGATTTGCAAATTAAAATTTGCATACAAAATACCAAACGAACGTTTGTTTGGCAATTTGCATACGACAGCCAATCAGAAGCCTGTTTCGTGCTTTGGACTACACTGTGACTGAAAAGTGTACTTGAGAGTTTTGAAAGCCGCTTAGAAAGAGGAGTCCGCGTGGCTTTGAGCAGACAACGCAACGCAAACATTGCATTGTGCACAATGACGACAAAAGACAACTGGAGCAAGATCTTCAGCGAGGAATATTTACCATAAATTAAGCAAGGGAGCATTTGTGGTAGGTACTTCCTTAATTTAAAAAAATCCTTTATACTTCCCAACAATGTTTTTTTTTTTTGCGATTAGTCATCTTATTGTGTTTCAAGTTGTGAAAAATGGGGCAGGTAACTTAATGGCAACTTTTCAGAGTTGTCTGCCCAGAGTTCAGAGTTTTTGCCATTAATTTCTGACACTGATATTGCAGTACAATATTTACCGTTTTTGTTATGTTTTAGCAGCGGCTCATAATTCTTTGGGAAGGTTTCGAGCCAGATGACCTTCCTGTTTAACTGTTTAACTTGTTTGGGCTCCCTTGGTCTGTTTTTGTTTTTTTAATAAAATACAATTAATTGACCGCATCATATAATTAAAATAGAGATATTTGGAAATTCCATGTTTTTTAATCAGCTTTTTTTGTGTGTTTGTTTTTTACTTTTTTACCTATTTTATATCTTGTGTCTCCAAAGTGTGACATTTAAATGGTCAAGCTCCAAAAGCAGTGACTATTATATATTTTTTTCCAAGAGTTGTAGCCATTCTGATTTCAAACAAGCAGCCAAAATATCATGCAAAGTAGATCGTATCGGAAATATGTATCGAGTTGTTATTTAATGTGTCTCTGTAGATGTTCTGCAGATGATGGGACGCGCAGGCCGGCCTCAGTTTGATGACCAAGGCAAAGCAGTTATTCTTGTTCATGACATCAAAAAAGACTTCTACAAGAAATTTCTCTATGAGCCTTTTCCTGTTGAGTCCAGGTGAGTGCATAAAATGATGCACTTGCTGTAATACAATCTAGATAATCCTTGTACAAGTCTTAAAATATTCAATGTAAAATTGATGTGTTAATGTCATCAACATAGACATGCAAAGGTATTCTAATTTACATTTAGCACAAGTAAATTTATTTTCTACATCAGCTGGGGCATTTGATGTAAACGCTATATGTAACAGAAGACCGTATGTGGCTTTCATTTTGATTGGCATATTATTCACATTACTTTTATTGTTATTGCTGCAATTATTATTATTATTATTATTATTATTATTATTATTATTATGGGTAGTAGTAGTAGTAGTAGTACAGTACTATACATATTGGTAGGAGTATTGTCAAACGTAGAAATTGAGTCATTGTTGTATCCTCAGTCTCCTCAGTGTGCTGTCAGACCATTTGAATGCAGAGATAGCTGCAGGGACTGTCTCTTCCAAGCAAGATGCAATGGACTACCTCACCTGGACGTATTTTTTCAGACGACTGGTGATGAACCCCAGGTTAGTTGGTTATACATGATTATGATTTGTAACAGTAAAAGCTTCAGTATCACACTAAAATGAAAGAAAGTTTATGACAATTCGTACGTGTTTTCAGCTGTTGAATTCTTAAAAGGAAACACTGCTACATCACCAAACAAAACAATACAAACGCTGACCTAAACTATTAAAATACATTGTGTAGAATATATACTAATTTATTTTAAATTGGGAGGGAAAAGTGTTTGTATACAAGATAAACTGAGACAGAGTGGCTGCCATCTTTTCGTGTGCACAACATATTTTAGGTACTGACAATGAAATGAAATTCAGTTCCAGTTACTATACAGTTCCAAATGGAACTGTATAGTGCCTCTTTGCAATTTTTTGATGACGATACTAGGGCAGCGTGTTCGACCGGAAACAAATTCCTTGTGTGTTCTACATACTTGGCAATAAAAATGATTCTGATTCTGATTCTTATTCTGAAATACTGTTGCATTGAAATGTGGACTGATAGACAGAAACCACACAAAAAATGTCAATTAAACAACCTTTGAATTATCATACTTTCTTATCAATATTTTGCTGGAGATTTTCATGACTTCATCTGAAAACTTACTCAAAACTATGACTGAAATATAATTGTATTGTGAGACCTTCAAAGAGTGATCAGGAATTGGGAACACTGCAAAAAATATCATTTGGTTATGCCCAAATCTTAGATGACATAGTTATTTCACATTTATAATTTATTGATGTTGAATACCTACTGGCTTTTAGTAAACCGTGCAATTATTTTCTCTCTCATTTTATAGATGTAACACAATTATGACCTCGTGAAAATTGTCTTTGAATATACATTGGTTTGGCTTCATGTGGTAACTCTTAAATGGCTCTACCAAGCATGGAACCTATTTACGACAGTTTCATAGTGCAATCTGGGAGTCATTTTCTGGAAGGAGTGGTCATTTTCCTTTCGTTATCTTCTGTAAAGTTTATACAGAATTGTTTCCAGCAAAATGTTTTTTTTTTAATGCCTACATTGCATCAGACTTTTCAACGACCCACATCACATCTAAGGGTTTGCTACCTTACTTGTGTGTGTGTGTGTGTGTGTGTGTGTGTGTGTGTGTGTGTGTGTGTGTGTGTGTGTGTGTGTGTGTGCGTGCGTGCGCGCGTGCGCGCGTGCGTGCGTGCGTGCGTGTGTGTGTGTGTGTGTGTGTGTGTGTGTGTGTGTGTGTGTGTGTGTGTGTGTGTGTGTGTGTGCGTGTGTGAGAGAGAGAGATTCAGAAAGATAGAAACACATGCCCACACACATTCACAATATTAGCTGACGTCAAATGCATTTTTTTCAGTTATTACAGCTTGGAAAACGTCAACCACGATTCTATTAACAAATACCTTTCAAGTCTGGTGGAGAGGAGCCTGCGGGACTTGGAGTGCTCCTACTGCATTGAAATAAATGAGGTGTGTGCTTTTGTTGAGTGTTGAGTTGTTTGCATTATACATCTATTTCTCTTTTGAAATTTCTGATTCTCAAGGATGACCTGAGTATTGAGCCTCTGACCTACGGTCGCATTGTGTCCTATTATTACCTGAAACATCAGACCATCTGCTTGTTTAAAGAAAGACTGAAGGCTGAACTTCCTATCCATGAGATTCTTTCCATTCTAACTGTAAGTATTCACATTTCCGCTGCAGAGATATTTGTCTGTCCGCATGTTAGCGGAATGCTTTCTGGTTCCAAATGAATCTGAAGACGTCAGGAATTGTTCAATCGGATTTCACCAATTGCATTTTTGGATTGATTTTTTAATCAGGTTCTACCAATTGCATTTTGGGATTGAGGCCTGAATTTCGGGTTATTTAGTTTTAACTGGACAGATTATGCAAACAGAATTTATTTTCTGTTTTGTATATTGCGTCCTTGTTTGCTGTAATGATTACCAATAAAATGTCTATGGATGAAGCGTTTTAAATTTGGCTACGTTTTTATTTAACATCAGAATCAGAATCAGAATCATCTTTATTGCCAAGTATGTGGAACACACAAGGAATTTGTTTCCGGTAGAACACGCTGCACTAGTATCGTCGTCAAAAAAAACTGCTAAGTGGCACTATACAGTTCCATTTTGGCTACTGTTGAAAGAGTTCAAAGAGTTCAAAGAGTTAATGGTTCACATAGCACTGTCCCTTCACAAGCTTCTATGCCCATTACTTAGCACAGGGGTGTCAAAGTCATTTTTTGCCGCGGGCCACATTGTAGTTATGGTTTCCTCTCGAGGGCCGTTATGAAATTGGGGAACCCATTAGAATGTTTAAATCCCTTCAAATATTACATATAGAGCACACAGCAAATTAATGAACAACTCGTTTTCAAATCTGAAGTCACTGAAGTGACTTTATTGTGGTTGACATCCAAAAATATGAAATTTTGGCTCAGATTTTATCAATCATCATGGAATTTAACAAGTTTGATTGGCTTTCGTGGGCCGAAAAAAATGATGTGGTGGGCCGGATTTGGCCCGCGGGCCTTGACTTTGACACCTGTGACTTAGCAGATGAGTTTGAGAAAATGTACTCTTTTCAGCAACTTCCACCTTCAATCTCAAAGGAAGCACTATAATGTCACAAAAAGCTGCAGTGTTTGGATAAATTCTTGTTTTATAGGCGGAGCTATATTCATGTTTGGCAAAGTGTCTGCTCATATATGTAAACACATGAATTTGCATGCTTCTGCACACTAAGGCTATGTTCACACAGCTGATAAAGTGCAACCTCCTTTTACTTTCTTGAAGCTGAGAAAAATGTCTTCAGACGGAGTTGCTTGATAAAAGACAGTTAATCCCAAAGCTTTAAACTATTCATGGTGGCAAATGCACACATTGACTTGGATGTATCAGAACTGCCCTCCGAAAATGTTTTAGCCATGCTTAATTATAAATCAAGACGTTTCCTTTGTGTGAAACAGCAACAAAGCATCCCCCCATGTCCCCTACACTGTCTCGCCTACCAGCTGCACCACAATAGTGAAGCTTCTGCGCTCACTTTCCCTTTTTTTTCTATATACTGTATTTTATTTCTGACACAGCAGTGACATGCCTTCTGTAACTGCTTCAATCTGCACATCAACAGAAGCTTACTAATTGATAGGCATTTGTTTTTCTTGAAGCACATTATCGTACACCCACCCTTTACCTCAACCGCTTCCCCTCATGAATTTCACTAGCTTGCTGGAATCTCTCAATCCATACTGTTTTCGCATCATAGAAGGAGTACTTAATCATTCACATGAACATCTTTAACTTTACTAAAGTCCCTTTTCAGCTCCTATATTTTGTGACTCTGACTTGGACCGGAGATTGATGGTGCATCAAAAGTCCTCAGAGTGGGGGATGAGAAGAGTGCAAGGCAAAGGGAGACATTATGTTGATGGTCCTATATTAGCCATAGTTAACCTGGAGTGAATTACCGGTTATGAAGGTGTGCATCTTTCTGCTTCTTTACAACCAAAACTACTGGAAACAAGACCAAACACATCAGCATGGGCATAAAGAGTGACTTAATATCCCTGAGCTATGCTTTCGATGAAAAGGTTTCTTCAGCCGTCATCTGTATTTCTTTGAAGGTGTCGAATGTTTCGCTTCTTATCCAAGCAACTTCGTCAGCAAACTAGTCTTACTGGTAGTTTAGGCCCTATATATATATATATATATATATATATATATATATATATATATATATATATATATATATATATATATATATATATATATATATATTGTGATATCATGAGAGGCTAGCTCAGACATGGGCAAACTACGGCCCGCGGGCCACATACGGCCCGTTAGGCTTTTTAATCCGGCCCGCCGAACCTGCCCAAATTATAGTAAAAACGGTGTCTGAAGCTCATGACAAAAAGTTAGCGACAACAGGGCAGATAACTGAAAAGTTGCCTGCCCCATTTTTCACAACTTGAAGCACAATGAGACAAACTAATCACATTAAAAAACATTGTCACAAAGTACACAGTTTTTTTTTTTTTTTGAATCAAGAATGTACCTACTAATTTATTTTAAATTGGGAGGGAAAAGTGTTTGTATACAAGATAAACTGAGACAGAGTGGCTGCCATCTTTTCGTGTGCACAACATATTTTAGGTACTGACAATGAAATGAAATTCAGTTCCAGTTACTATACAGTTCCAAATGGAACTGTATAGTGCCTCTTTGCAATTTTTTGATGACGATACTAGGGCAGCGTGTTCGACCGGAAACAAATTCCTTGTGTGTTCTACATACTTGGCAATAAAAATGATTCTGATTCTGATTCTGATTCTGAAATACTGTTGCATTGAAATGTGGACTGATAGACAGAAACCACACAAAAAATGTCAATTAAACAACCTTTGAATTATCATACTTTCTTATCAATATTTTGCTGGAGATTTTCATGACTTCATCTGAAAACTTACTCAAAACTATGACTGAAATATAATTGCATTGTGAGACCTTCAAAGAGTGATCAGGAATTGGGAACACTGCAAAAAAATATCATTTGGTTATGCCCAAATCTTAGATGACATAGTTATTTCACATTTATAATTTATTGATGTTGAATACCTACTGGCTTTTAGTAAACCGTGCAATTATTTTCTCTCTCATTTTATAGATGTAACACAATTATGACCTCGTGAAAATTGTCTTTGAATATACATTGGTTTGGCTTCATGTGGTAACTCTTAAATGGCTCTACCAAGCATGGAACCTATTTACGACAGTTTCATAGTGCAATCTGGGAGTCATTTTCTGGGAGGAGTGGTCATTTTCCTTTCGTTATCTTCTGTAAAGTTTATACAGAATTGTTTCCAGCAAAATGTTTTTTTTTAATGCCTACATTGCATCAGACTTTTCAACGACCCACATCACATCTAAGGGTTTGCTACCTTACTTGTTCGTGTGTGTGTGTGTGTGTGTGTGTGTGTGTGTGTGTGTGTGTGTGTGTGTGTGTGTGTGTGTGTGTGTGCGTGCGTGCGTGCGTGCGCGCGTGCGCGCGTGCGTGCGTGCGTGTGTGTGTGTGTGTGTGTGTGTGTGTGTGTGTGTGTGTGTGTGTGTGTGTGTGTGTGTGTGTGTGCGTGTGTGAGAGAGAGAGATTCAGAAAGATAGAAACACATGCCCACACACATTCACAATATTAGCTGACGTCAAATGCATTTTTTTCAGTTATTACAGCTTGGAAAACGTCAACCACGATTCTATTAACAAATACCTTTCAAGTCTGGTGGAGAGGAGCCTGCGGGACTTGGAGTGCTCCTACTGCATTGAAATAAATGAGGTGTGTGCTTTTGTTGAGTGTTGAGTTGTTTGCATTATACATCTATTTCTCTTTTGAAATTTCTGATTCTCAAGGATGACCTGAGTATTGAGCCTCTGACCTACGGTCGCATTGTGTCCTATTATTACCTGAAACATCAGACCATCTGCTTGTTTAAAGAAAGACTGAAGGCTGAACTTCCTATCCATGAGATTCTTTCCATTCTAACTGTAAGTATTCACATTTCCGCTGCAGAGATATTTGTCTGTCCGCATGTTAGCGGAATGCTTTCTGGTTCCAAATGAATCTGAAGACGTCAGGAATTGTTCAATCGGATTTCACCAATTGCATTTTTGGATTGATTTTTTAATCAGGTTCTACCAATTGCATTTTGGGATTGAGGCCTGAATTTCGGGTTATTTAGTTTTAACTGGACAGATTATGCAAACAGAATTTATTTTCTGTTTTGTATATTGCGTCCTTGTTTGCTGTAATGATTACCAATAAAATGTCTATGGTTGAAGCGTTTTAAATTTGGCTACGTTTTTATTTAACATCAGAATCAGAATCAGAATCATCTTTATTGCCAAGTATGTGGAACACACAAGGAATTTGTTTCCGGTAGAACACGCTGCACTAGTATCGTCGTCAAAAAAAACTGCTAAGTGGCACTATACAGTTCCATTTTGGCTACTGTTGAAAGAGTTCAAAGAGTTAATGGTTCACATAGCACTGTCCCTTCACAAGCTTCTATGCCCATTACTTAGCACAGGGGTGTCAAAGTCATTTTTTGCCGCGGGCCACATTGTAGTTATGGTTTCCTCTCGAGGGCCGTTATGAAATTGGGGAACCCATTAGAATGTTTAAATCCCTTCAAATATTACATATAGAGCACACAGCAAATTAATGAACAACTCGTTTTCAAATCTGAAGTCACTGAAGTGACTTTATTGTGGTTGACATCCAAAAATATGAAATTTTGGCTCAGATTTTATCAATCATCATGGAATTTAACAAGTTTGATTGGCTTTCGTGGGCCGAAAAAAATGATGTGGTGGGCCGGATTTGGCCCGCGGGCCTTGACTTTGACACCTGTGACTTAGCAGATGGGTTTGAGAAAATGTACTTTTTTCAGAAACTTCCACCTTCAATCTCAAAGGAAGCACTATAATGTCACAAAAAGCTGCAGTGTTTGGATAAATTCTTGTTTTATAGGCGGAGCTATATTCATGTTTGGCAAAGTGTCTGCTCATATATGTAAACACATGAATTTGCATGCTTCTGCACACTAAGGCTATGTTCACACAGCTGATAAAGTGCAACCTCCTTTTACTTTCTTGAAGCTGAGAAAAATGTCTTCAGACGGAGTTGCTTGATAAAAGACAGTTAATCCCAAAACTTTAAACTATTCATGGTGGCAAAAGCACACATTGACTTGGATGTATCAGAACTGCCCTCCGAAAATGTTTTAGCCATGCTTAATTATAAATCAAGACGTTTCCTTTGTGTGAAACAGCAACAAAGCATCCCCCCGTGTCCCCTACACTGTCTCGCCTACCAGCTGCACCACAATAGTGAAGCTTCTGCGCTCACTTTCCCTTTTTTTTCTATATACTGTATTTTATTTCTGACACAGCAGTGACATGCCTTCTGTAACTGCTTCAATCTGCACATCAACAGAAGCTTACTAATTGATAGGCATTTGTTTTTCTTGAAGCACATTATCGTACACCCACCCTTTACCTCAACCGCTTCCCCTCATGAATTTCACTAGCTTGCTGGAATCTCTCAATCCATACTGTTTTCGCATCATAGAAGGAGTACTTAATCATTCACATGAACATCTTTAACTTTACTAAAGTCCCTTTTCAGCTCCTATATTTTGTGACTCTGACTTAGACCGGAGATTGATGGTGCATCAAAAGTCCTCAGAGTGGGGGATGGGAAGAGTGCAAGGCAAAGGGAGACATTATGTTGATGGTCCTATATTAGCCATAGTTAACCTGGAGTGAATTACCGGTTATGAAGGTGTGCATCTTTCTGCTTCTTTACAACCAAAACTACTGGAAACAAGACCAAACACATCAGCATGGGCATAAAGAGTGACTTAATATCCCTGAGCTATGCTTTCGATGAAAAGGTTTCTTCAGCCGTCATCTGTATTTCTTTGAAGGTGTCGAATGTTTCGCTTCTTATCCAAGCAACTTCGTCAGCAAACTAGTCTTACTGGTAGTTTAGGCCCTATATATATATATATATATATATATATATATATATATATATATATATATATATATATATATATATATATATATATATATATATATATTGTGATATCATGAGAGGCTAGCTCAGACATGGGCAAACTACGGCCCGCGGGCCACATACGGCCCGTTAGGCTTTTTAATCCGGCCCGCCGAACCTGCCCAAATTATAGTAAAAACGGTGTCTGAAGCTCATGACAAAAAGTTAGCGACAACAGGGCAGATAACTGAAAAGTTGCCTGCCCCATTTTTCACAACTTGAAGCACAATGAGACAAACTAATCACATTAAAAAACATTGTCACAAAGTACACAGTTTTTTTTTTTTTTTGAATCAAGAATGTACCTACTACAAATGCTACCTTGCTTAATTTACAGTAAATGTGCATGGCTAGTTTTTGCTGCAGTAGTCGATTGTCATTGTGGTGACAATGCAACGTTTGCATTGCTTCCTACGAGCCACTAAGCCCCTTTCATAAGTCTCACGTACAGTTTACAGTCACGGTTTAATGTAAATTTACGTTTTGTAGCGTCACATATGTTGTTAGCTTCTTTTGAATCTTTCTTCTGGGCTGAGGTTCTGTGCATCTATTTTGGAAAATGATATACAATTGCACGACTTTATAACGCTTGCGAAAGTCCGGAAGAAAAAAAGCAGGCTTCTGATTGGCTGTCGTGCCGAGTATGCAAATTTCACTGCAGGTAGCCTATGTCTGTGTGCTTGGCGACGGTACACGCGTATTGTTTGCGCGTGAAGGCGAGGGCGTCAGTGAGGAGTTTGTTGAGCGCGCGGTCAGGACAATCCATCCATGATTTGGCGGAATTTAACACAAGTAGGTATTGAGCTTTAATATTTCGCTGTGGAATAATATGTTTTGAATGTTGAAAGTGATTCCATTTTTCAATAAATGTTGATTTCTTTAACTTTGCCCCTTCAATGAAAACTTTTTAAAAACAGACGCAATCTTGATAAATCACAGTGCATATGTTATTTTAATCTATTTCCATTTCCTCCTCCAAGTATCTGCGAAATAGTATGTAAACGCCATATTCCTTGAGACAAATTTATTAACTGATCAGGGATATTTTTCACATTTGAAAACCAGTTAATAAATAGGGTTCTTACTGTGCTATGAGGTTTGTACACACTACATTTAAAGGACAACCGGCACCATTTTTTTGTGTTTCCCACTGACATCAGAAAAACGTTTTATAGCATCTAAAAGACCCAAAACAGGCAGGATGATATTTTTAGATAAATGAAAAACACCAATAAAAATGACTTCAAAATGAATCCGGAAATGGCCAGTTTCAGAAGGTCCCACCCCCTTGTTCGTGACGTCACGCCAAGACGTCTTGCCTTGCTCGAGAATCAAAACAATGGCTTCAGATTCGGAGAAGATGTTTTCTTGTTACTCATCCAGTTATGAATATGATTCAAATAGTTCTGAAGAGGAAAGCATAAATGTTTGCAATTGATTCAAGGAGTCCTCCCATATCAATTTGAGCCCCAGAAAATGCAGAAGACTGCGCCCGAGCTCCGTTGGAAATGGGCTGATTTGTCAGCTGGGAATTTGTGTCAGCGAATCTCAAATAGTTGTCTTGGTGCAACACACAACGATTCACCATTGCGTTATTTATGCGTTTTCCTTCTAATTTCGCCATCAACACGGATCAACACGAAGTTTTCAGACCAAACAAAGTACCCAAAATGCATTGTGTGTCGCTTTCTCGGTCAGGGGCGGTCCAAACGTGACGTCACATGGGGATCGTCATCAACTCGAAAACAAGACTTCGTGAATATTCAGCGCAAGTCTTAGAACGTAAACTATAGCTATATGCTGTGGAATCTTTGTAAAATACGCTCAGTAGAAGTAATTTGAAGTGATTTTATAAATTATGGACATAACTTGTCCGGAGGCGTCGGTTGTCCTTTTATGCTTCAGGTTTAGTATTTCCGGCCCAAACACTCCCTCCAAATACTCTTGGCCCGGCCCCTCTGTCAAATAGAACCCAATGCGGCCCGCGAGTCAAAAAGTTTGCCCACCCCTGGGCTAGCTCTCAGCGGGACAGGACAAGAAGTGCAGTGGACGACAACTTTGGATACAAACAAAGGTTTTAATCAAGGGTTTCGGGGGAATTCACAAGCAAAAAAAGGTTTGAATAGTGTCTCTTCCAATACTTAAATCCAAATAAAGTCTCTTCTGAGGTAAAACTGAAGACGGGGTTCTTTTCCAAGAGTCTCTAGGCCTCACCCCTCTTGACGTCCTCCTCATGTAGCCTAGCCACCTTTAGCAAGGTCCAAATCCAGTGTCCTGTCGTGTGGTCCCAACTGGCAATGAGTTCCATGCAGCAATCAATTTCTTCACAGAGCACAGCAATCGAGCTTGTCTTTCCCCAAGCTCCTCACTCAGAGACTCTCTGCCTTAAGAGCCTTGCCTGCCAATCAAGCCGTGATCAGCCGCAGGTGTGTGGTTTGAATTGCTGCCTTCCACCAGCTGGGGCCAAGACTCTCTCTGGGTGGAGCCATCTTAGGGGGATGTATTTCCCCTCCAGCCTCTCGTGACATCACACATCTCCCCCCTTGAGACCGACGTCCTCGGCGGGGTGAACGATGCGAAACCGGCCAGGAAGGCCTCCCTTCGGGAGAGGGCATCCGCATTGCCTTGGCGCTTGCCAGCCCTGTGGACAACAGAGAAGTTAAAGGCTTGCAGACTCAAGAACCACCTGTTTACTCTGCTGTTGGTCTCCTTGTTCCTGGCCATCCATTGGAGAGGAGCATGATCAGAGATCACTGTAAAACGTTCTCCCAGGAGATAGAAGCGTAATGACTCCAAAGCCCATGTAATGGCAAGGCACTCCTTCTCCACTGTGGAATAGTTCTTTTCTCTGGGCAACAGCTTCCTGCTAAGGTACAGGATGGGATGTTCCTCTCCTCCATGTACTTGCGAGAGTACAGCCCCCAGACCAACTTCTGATGCATCAGCTTGGACAATGAAGTCCTTGCTGAAGTCTGGTGCCACCAGGATCGGGCTGGAACACAGCGCCTGTTTTAGATTGACGAAGGACATTTTGGCCTCTGGGCTCCATTTCACCAATCGGGAGTGTTTTTTGGTCGTCAATTCTGTCATGGGGTCTGCTATAGTAGCAAAGTCAGCGATAAAGCGTCTAGAGTAGCCAGCCATGCCTAAGAACGACCTCACCTGCTTCTTGGTAAGGGGTTGGGGCCAATCTTATATAGCCCGTAGTTTTGCTTCTTGAGGCTTCACCAGCCCCCGTCCTATAGTGTAGTCCAGGTAGTTGGTCTCGCCAAATGCCAACCTGCACTTTTTCGGGTTTGCTGTGAGACCTGCTTTTCTGAGGGAGTCAATCACAGCTTGCACTCGGGGTAAGTGACTCTCCCAGTCAGGACTCTGTATGACCACATCATCCAAATATGCTGCCGCGTACCTCTTGTGGGGGGGTGAGAATCCAATCCATTAGGCGCTGAAACGTGGCGGGTGCTCCATGGAGACCAAACGGAAGCCTGGTGTACTGGTAGAGTCCCTCAGGTGTGGCAAAGGCTGTCTTCTCCTTTGATGCTGGGGTCAGGGGCACCTGCCAATAACCCTTTGTGAGGTCGAGAGTGGTGATGAAGCGTGCCTGTCCCAGGGAGTCAATAGGATCATCAACACGAGGCATCGGATACGCATCAAATTCAGACACCTCATTCAACTTCCGATAGTCATTGCAGAATCGTATTGACCCGTCTGGCTTGGGAACCAACACGATCGGACTGGCCCAGGCACTTTGGGACTCCTCAATTACACCAAGTTCCAGCATCTTCCTTATCTCCTCCTGAATCGCGACCTTACGGGCCTCCGGCACACGGTAGGGACGCTGGTGTACTGTTTTTCCAGGTGTGGTGCATATCTCATGTTGCACCACCTCTGTGTGCCCAGGTATGGAGGAGAAGACGTCTTGGTTACGCTCGACCAATTCGAGCGTCAGCTGGCGTTGGTGTGAGGACAAACTTGGTCCCATCTGGACTTCTTCTCATGCCGGTTCCTTAGCTTTGTTGGGGGGGAGACAGCTGAACAGCGCCTCTCTGGCATGCCATTTCTTTAGGAGGTTAACGTGGTAAATCTGCTCAGGTTTCCTCTTACCAGGTTGCCTCACCTTGTAGTTTACCTCCCCCATGCGTTCGATGACCTCAAAGGGCCCCTGCCAGGATGCCAGGAATTTGCACTCCACCGTTGGCACCAAGACCAGCACTCTGTCCCCTGGCTTGAACTCTCGAGGCTGGGCAGGTCTATTGTAGGAGGCTTGCTGCTGTCGCTGGGCCGCTTTGGATAAATGGCCTTCATCCTTTCCCTCATGTCCCCCACATGCTCGATGAGGGTACGTTGTCGGCACGGCTGCTCTTCCCACGCCTCTCTGGCGATATCCAGCAGTCCCCAGGGTCTGTAAGAGTACAACAGCTCAAAGGGTGAAAAACCAGTAGAAGACTGTGGTACCTCCCTCATGGCAAACAGCAAATACGGCAGCAGTTGATCCCAGTTTCGGCCATCTTCTTTGATCACTTTCCTCATCATGGCCTTGAGGGTCTTGTTGAACCGTCTACCAACCCATCCGTCTGTGGGTGGTAAATGGAGGTTCTCAGTTGCTTGACCTTGAGCAGGGCACATAGGTCCTTCATGACCTTGGACATAAAGGGGCTTCCTTGGTCTGTCAGTATCTCATTTGGGATTCCCACCCGGCTGGTGAGAGCAAATAGTTCCTTTGCAATCTGTGTAGTGGTAGCCTTTCTGAGGGGAACAGCCTCTGGAAACCGAGTGGCATAATCAACCATAACTAAAATATATTGGTGTCCCCTAGCACTTTTTGGTAGAGGTCCAACTATATCCAGCCCAAGCCTCTGAAAAGGGGTCTCAATGATATGTAAGGGAATGAGCGGGTTTCTGTATGTGGGCTTTGGCGCCACCTGTTGGCACTCCGGGCAAGAACGACAATAGTTCTCCACATCCTTGTGCAGCCCTGGCCAGAAGAACCATTGCAAGATTCTCTCTTTCGTCTTTTGTACCCCTAGGTGTCCCCCTAGCAGGTGCATGTGTGCCAAGTCCAGGACTGTAGCTCGGTGTGGCTGTGGTACGAGAAGTTGTTCACTTACTTCACCATTTTGCTTCGTTACCTGGTATATTAACCCACGGTCAACAGCAAAATGGGGGTATGTGGGACTCGTCCTCTCCCCCAGTACTACACCCTCTAAAACTTGCACATTTTTCATGGCGTCCCTGGGTTCTCATCACCACTGGAAGCCGGGAGATTTTCTCAGACTGGAGTCTCCTCGGCTGTCTCTGGGCCAGACTCCGTCTCCGGTGGGGCATTTGCTGTCCCTAGGAAAGCACAGGCTGGGGAGAGTGAATCAGGGGGGTAGGCTGGAGCATTCACGACACGCATCTTACCCCTCCCCTTCCGAGGTAGTCGGGCCAGTCTTTCCTGTGTTTCTCTCCACAGTGGGTGAAAGGCCGGGCAGTCGCGTCCAATCAGAAGGAGGACAGGGAGAGAGTCACCACGCCAGCTACTATGCGGATGATTCCCTTGGTTGTCGTCATGGTGAGTTCGGTGGTGTGGTACTCTCTGGTGTCTCCGTGGACACAGGAGACTGGAAGGGTTTTCTCTGGAGACAACCTGGTTGGATCCACCAGCATTTGGCGCACCAAGGTGACCAGGCTTCCGGAGTCCAGCAGGGCTTCAACTTCCTGTTGATTCACTGTCACTGGACAGGTGGGGGGTCTTGTTAGTGAGCTTTCACTACCCCCCAGGAGGGAGGCATAGTGAGCAGGGTGGGCACTGGAAGAGTCAGCGGTCGGCATGGACTCTTCCGTTGGTTTTCCACAGTGCCGTGAGATGTGTCCCGTCTCTCCGCATCTGTAGCATCGTCTGGGCCCAGTGTACCCGGGTTTCTGCCAATGCCTGGGTGGGCTTCTGGTGCCGCCTGGAGCTATCTTGGCTGTGTTGGGGAGCTTGGGCGCCTTTGTGCGGGCCATTCCAGTCCTGGGTGGGGATGTGTTGCCGGTTTCCTTCCTGGTTGTTCGCAGCATCTCCGCTGTGGCCTGGTACTGTTCCACTGCTGCCACTGTTTGACAGGCAGTAGTCAGCGACTGCTGGCTGATGATCTTTTTTTGCCTCATAGGGCAGGGCTCGTAAGTAGCGATCCACGACAATGGCCTCGACCACCTCAGCTGCCGTGCTCCTTTCCGGTTCCAGCCACTTCCGGGCGATGCGGGCCAATTCGTGCATCTGTGCCCGTGGAGGTTGGGCTGGCTGGAACGTCCAGGTGTGGAAGCGTTGTGCCAATCCGAATTTGGTGAGCCCATGTCTGCTGAGAATTTCATCTTTTAGATAATCATAGTTGTCTGCTCTGTCTGCGGTCAAGTCCAGGACAGCATTCAGTGATTCCCCTGTCAGGAAGGGTGCAAGCAATCCCACCCACTGCTGCTTGGGCCACCTTTCTCGAGTAGCTGTTGCTTCAAATGTATGCAGGTACGCCTCAATATCATCCGTCACCCCCATCTTGGCAAAAAAATCACCCGCCTTCACCCGGGGATTGTTCTTAGCAGCCATTTGTTTTTGCAAGAGCAATTCCTCTGCCTTCAGTTCATTTGCTCTCTTTTGCTCCTCTAGGAGAGCCAAATTGGCCTGATATTGGGCTTCCTGACTTGCGAGAAGGGTTTTCAAGATATCTTCCAATTTTTTTGGAAGTTATTTTCAATTTAGAAAAAAACATAGCACAAAGCATCTATGTCTATGCACTTATTAATGCTTGTCCAGTGCCCGCATCCTCCACCATATGTGATATCATGAGAGGCTAGCTCTCAGCGGGACAGGACAAGAAGTGCAATGGACGACAGGTTTTCTGAGGTAAAACTGAAGACGGGGTTCTTTTCCAAGAGTCTCTAGGCCTCACCCCTCTTGACGTCCTCCTCATGTAGCCTAGCCACCTTTAGCAAGGTCCAAATCCAGTGTCCTGTCGTGTGGTCCCAACTGGCAATGAGTTCCACGCAGCAATCAACTTCTTCACAGAGCACAGCAATCGAGCTTGTCTTTCCCCAAGCTCCTCACTCAGAGACTCTCTGCCTTAAGAGCCTTGCCTGCCAATCAAGCCGTGATCAGCCGCAGGTGTGTGGTTTGAATTGCTGCCTTCCACCAGCTGGGGCCAAGACTCTTTCTGGGTGGAGTCATCTTAGGGGGATGTATTTCCCCTCCAGGACACAGCCTCTCGTGACATCACATATATATATATATATATATATATATATATATATATATATATATATATATATATATATATATATATATATATATATGTATGTATATCCCTACTGTCCAGACATGGCGGTGCCAGACTCTGCTATGATAGGTTCCTGCTCTCAGGTTGGGGGGAGCAGAGGACTACTCCCTGCAGCTCCACTGATTGTTCCTATTGTTCTGATCAACGACTGGTCTTATTGCCCCACTTCCACCGGTATCACCTCATCAGTATTACTAATCCTATGTTGCCTAAGCAGGCTATTGTATGAACAATCCAAATTGAACCAAATTGAAGAAGACACAAAAGAAAATTACAGTCGAGGAGAAGAAGGAGATCATTGAGAAACACGAACGAGGTGTGCGTTTGTCTGATTTAGCCGCTTAGCGGATATGCTAAGTCCATTTCAATGTGTATCATTGTGTTCAGCTGATAGAAAAGGCTTGGCACGAGGTTACCCTTCGATCCTTGAAAGCAGCATGGAAGAATTTGTGGCCCGCATGCATCCTTGATAGGAACTTTGAAGGATTTTATCCTCATGACTCTGTTGTTTTGGATGACATTGTTTACATTGGACAGAACATGGGACGCGAAGTGGATGCAGATGACATCGAGGAGCTTGTTGCTGACCATAATGAGGTCCTCAACACACATGATTTGTTTTGCTAAGTGGAATGATGTGCCGGCTTTTATTGAACAGTTCCATCCAGAAAAGACTGGCTATGAGAATCATCAACATGATGAATGATAATGTCATGCCTCAGTTTCGTAAGACCTTACAAGTCAGAAAGCAACAGGTGTCAATTAACCCTTTACTGCCTGAATTATGTTCTAATTAGAAGAAAAAAAAATCTGTTCAGTTTTTATGGTCACTGATGGATATAATAACATACTAGTAGCTTCCTTTTTTATTATTTTTCAATAATGTAGAAAATTTGAGCCTAAGAAAATGTGTTCCTAATTTGGCCCAATCATCATGAAAGGCCTATGTTGAGAGGGTGCCTTTTTTTGGAACATATGTCAAGTGCAACTTCAAAGACTAGACTTTTACCCATATGACATATTTTATTAAAATAATAAAATACATAAAATATTTACATAAAATACATACATAATTTACATAAAATATTGACATAAAATGTTTACATAAAAATACATAGTTCCTTTACAGATAAAGAAAACTAGCTAATAACCATTGAATAATGCAAAGCAGTTCTTGTGATGATTCAAACAAAGATTTACCTTTCATTTTTTTGCTGTAAATATTAGTTTTCACCGAGCATGTGCCATGCTTGCACCTGTTGCAGTTCTTTGCAATATATGGAACATGAGCTATGTTGTCAAACCGAATACTGTGTCATCAGCGGGAAAAGAACCTCAATGTCTTTTAGCTGTGGTTCAGCTGAACAATCGATTGAGCCTCACTGTGCCACAACACCAGATTTTTCTTGTTGCCAAATGTTGGAGTAAGGGGATAGATGTAAACCAATTATCAAAATACAATCGATGATTGTTTCCTGGTTGGATGTTTTGAGCCAAATGGAGCACAACATTTGAGGTCACTTTCAGATCGGGAACCTTGGAGTCACTGACTGGATCTATCGTTCCTGTATATGGAATGCATACATGTAGCCATCATAACCTGCCAGCACAAACAACTTGAACCCCCAGTTCATTGGTTTATTTGGTAGATACTGCTTGAGTGTAAATCTACCTTCATAGAGTACAATTTGTTCATCAATTGACAAACGCTGTGACTTGGGTAATTCTTGAAACTTTTATCATTGGCCTTACTTTGTGCAAGGGATCATAATTTGGGCTTCCCCGAGTTCCTTGTTTTGTGTTGTCTGCTATATGCAAGTTCCTTTTTAAAATTTCGAAGCAATCCCTTGACATACAGTACATTCTGCAGCATAATCAGTTAGTGGAGATAGCTTTCAAGCCCAAAGCATCCGAGTGTTCGGTCATTTTGAGATTGAGAAACAATATATCAATCCCAGCCACTTCTCAAGCTCTTCCATGGCGAGACACAGGGGTTTATTGATGTTATTTTGCATTGCATAGAATTTCGACTGTTCAACAATAATAACCATCATTTTTTCCTCAAAAATCCTTTGAAAATATTTGAATAGTGATAGAAGTTCATCAATGCAACAGTCACGACTGTGTCCGATGCCAAAATGTCTTCATCAACATGGTCATCTATTTCATTCTCATCAGGATCTGGAAAGATATACAGTACATTGGTATTTTAGAAAAAACATATGGGCACAGCAACATTCAAAAAAGCAAAAACTATACCAAACTAACCATTTGATCTCAATGCTCTGATCTTACCGCGAAATGGGCATCTCTTTCCTCACATTACATCACAAACAGAATTTCAGTCCTTTCAGATGCTTTATCTTCAAGTCAAAGTACCATATTTGAGAATGTGAAATGCACTATTTTGTCCACTAGGTGGCAACAAAACCTTACATAACACAAGTGGAAATGCAACCTATTATGTTCTTCAAAACAATCATTTCTACATTTTCTGTTTACAAATTCTTTCTCTCAGATGATTTTACTTGACATGCCAATCTAATGTCCTCAAGGCCTTCAGAAGTAATTTTGCTGTCTTTGATTTGCCCCAAATAAAATATAGACTTTTAGCTTTTCCTGTATTTTTTTTTCACAGAAACTTGTAAGTGTTGTACCTGCTCCTACCATGTTTCACGGTCTTTTGGAAATAGGAAGTGTTAAATTTGTACCAGACATTATGATGAAAATGTTTTAAGTTTTCTAATTTCTGTTTAGGATATAACAAAAAAACATATGGACCTCCGTTTCAATAATTATATTGAGAATGCAAAGCTATGAGGTACAGCTATTAGTGTAAAACGCACCATTCACTTACAATTATTCGCATCGGGTACCCAGTCAGGATCAACAATATCATCATGAAACTAGCGTTAGCACACCGAATGTTCCATCTTTTAGACACCACTTATTTTTAATATTTCTTGGTAAATAAAAATAAAAGTTGGATTGGATTGGATTGGATTGGATTTGCCTTTATTAGTCTCGCAGTGGAGAAATTAGTTAAATTAGAAGTTAGCGTGAGTTTATGCATTTCAGTATCAAGGTAAACCTCTTCTGAATAGCTAATAAAATCGTCACAACATATACTTACGTGATATTTGATCCGTGACGAGAAGTAGAAGGAGCTTTGAAGATGCAGGAGCGCACGTTGTGTTGAGCAAGAAGGAGATGGTGTCACTGACGCTCTTAAAGGCATAGCCTGTGTTAAAGGGACATGTAACTTGTGCTGCATCAGTTCCAATCGAAACTTGAACTGATACCTTTAATTTTTTAGATCTATAAGCACTTATCTTTAGTGTACCAAATATGACCCCATCGACTGTAAAGGGTTAAGAGCCATCAACGACCATCACAAAGGTAAATAGTGACTTTATTATCCAGTGCAGTGTATTTCTTTCATTATAATACAATAGCACATTTATTATACATAGAATAAGGTATGTTGTGTGTAGTTTTAAGGCTTATTTAGTTGAAAATTATATTTTATGGAGACCTGGGAACGGATTATTCTCATTTTAATGGGTTCCTATGGGAATTTTTGTTTGGTATACACACTTTTCGCCTTACACACTCTGTCTGGGAACCAATTAAGTTCGTAAGCCAAGGTCTCACTGTATAGGTCCTAAACTACCAGTAAGACTTTAGTTTGTTGTCGAAGTTTCTTGGATAAGAAGCGGAAGGTCTGACACCTTCAAAGAAGCACAGATGACGGCTGAAGAAACCTTTTCATCGATGGACCACTCCTGTACGACTGAGAGCTTACACAGACGCATTGAGCTTTGCATGTGTATCAAAAGTGTTTTCTGTTGTATTTTCTAGTGTGTTGGCCTGTTTCTTTTGGAAAAAAATATTTCTCAGCAACATTTATTCTTAACAAACAATACAATGACCTTTGGGATTCGTGGAAATTCACAACAGATCTTGTCACGTGTTGGTATTCTCCATTAGGAATATATAAGAGGCTGCTTGAATTTCAAAAAAGAAAAAAAAACTGCCTTATTTGATCTGTGTTCATGTTTGACACAGGATGCAGAGGAGTATGCCGAGCTCCCTGTGAGACACAATGAAGACCAACTCAACAGCAGCCTGGCTCAGCAGCTTCCCCTGAAGGTCAACCCTCACTCCTACGACAGCGCCCACACTAAAACTCATTTACTGCTTCAGGCTTACTTCAGCCATGCCCAATTACCGTGCAGTGACTACTCAACTGATACCAAGACCGTTCTGGACAATGCCATTCGAATCTGTCAGGTATGTTATGGCGAGTCCTATATACAACACATATACAGTAAAGTCTCGTTATATCGATATCGGTTATATCGATAGTACTGCTTATTACGATACTATTTCTATGAACGCAAGGAGACAATTTACATGCCGCAGGATCGTATGTATAAAGTTATAATCTTATTAAATTGATTCAGGCTGATCAATAACGCACACATTTTACTGAGTGTTGAATATTTGCAATTGATTGGCACGTACAGAATGTTATTTTTTTTCCATCAGAGTTCATGAAAGGTCGCAAAAGTATTCCCAAACAGTTTAGACTTGCTTTCTGCTGTCTTTCACAGAAGTATATTGATGCTAACGTTAGCATGGGGCTTGTCAAAGTGCCAATAATATTTGACTGTTTCAGTCATGGTATTGTTTTATTGCAAATTAGAATCACAGCAGAACCTTTTCTCTCCACAAAGTTGAATCCTTCGGTCCATTCAACCTGAAGTGTACGATACTCATCATTTTTTTTTTAACTCGTCAGGCTTATTTAAAAGGGGCCTGTTTCGACATCAACGGCCACCTAGGTCAGTATCCTCCGATCAAAATTGCTCTTTGACCGTTAATAGCCCCCTTAGGTCAGTATCATCCAACCAAAATTGTGCTTTCAGCTAACCTAGGTCAGTATCATCCAATAGAAATTGCGCTTTCCGCCAACTGCCGCCAAAACAAGAAATGAACAGCGAAAAGTGAGAATATGTATTTAGTTTTATCGGCGAGCCAGATGCAATCATCAAAAGAGCCATATATGGCTCGTGAGTCAAGACATTCATCAACTGTACGCTGTCTACAATTTTCTCAACTGAACTGTATCTGCCGTGTACATTTTCAATCATGTGATCGGTACATCTTGGATAATATTTCGATCAATTTGGTTCTTGCTTCAAAATTGCAGGTGTTTTCTTTGCTCAGTCTGAAGACGTTTTTTTTTTTTTCTCTTGTTTCTTGACAAATTCCAGCCTAGCCTTCTTATTAGCCCTGATAAAGGGTGGTTTGTATCTTTCAGTTTAGCTTCTGTACTCCTGTTCAGTGTGACCTTGTCTCCAGAGCTTTGCACTTGTTTTCGCTAATTTTGCTGAGTATGTTTTATACAGCTCTCAAAAATTGATATACCAGGCGCAACTTCTTGAATGCCATTCCTTTTGTGCTGCTTAATGTTCTGAATTATCTTCCACGTGCGTTTTCCATTTTCTCTCAGCTTCACAATGGTCTGAGTGTAAATGTAGTAGTACATAAGGTTTGAGGAAATATGATGGGTATTTAGAGGGCAGAAGACAGAGGGGTTGATGTGCTGCCAGAGCTTGATGTGGCTGGTTTCTATACATTGGAGCTGTTCCAATAATTTGCTCAGTAGTCGAGCCAAGGAATCTGAGGATAATTCGCGGCATTCTGTCGATCAGTGGCTACAAAGGGGATTTAGTGAATGATTCAATGTGTGACTATAATAAGCCGGTGGAGTCCAGGATTATACTAAGGCTGTATACTTGTCGGGATTGGCCAGACTAGTGAGTATAGATATGGGGATTTGTTTCTGTCTCCACTTGGGATTGGCTCTACAGCCCCTTTCTGTTTTCTGATGATTCAGATCTTTTTTTTCATCTGTATCACACTAATGTTACAGATCATTAAACCAAGTAGGAAATAATCAAAAACTCAAACAAATAGTAAAATGAGTTTCAACATGATGAGTTATTTATTTTGGGAGAGCTAATTAGTGAAATCCAATCCTCTCCAAACAACACTGGACTCTTCTGGAGAGACCTTCAATGTGCATTGATCAAAATCCTATTGAAGATCTTTTGAAGAAACAGAAACCTGCCATCTGATGAAAGAAAGTACTGTACCATGAAAATTAGGAACAGTTGGAGCTGTTTCTCAGGAGCTCACAAAACACCTGCTGAGGCTGCAAGTGTCATTCAAAGTTACAAAAATAATGTCATTAAAGGAAAAAAAGGACTCAATCAGCCAATCAGAAGCAGGCTTCTGATTGGCTGCCGTGCCGAGTATGCAAATTTCACTGCAGGTAGCCTATGTCTGTGTGCTCGGCAACGGTACACGTGTATTGTTTGCGCGTGAAGGCAAGGGCGTCAGTGAGGAGTTTGGATGGAGCTTCAATGAAAACTTATTAAAAAAAGACGCAATCTTGATGAATCACAGTGCATATGTTATTTTAATCTATTTCCATTTCCTCCTCCAAGTATCTGCGAAATAGTATGTAAACGCCATATTCCTTGAGACAAATTTATTAACTGATCAGGGATATTTTTCACATTTGAAAGACAGTTAATAAATTGGGTTCTTACTGTGCTATGAGGTTTGTACACACTACATTTAAAGGACAACCGGCACAATTTTTTTGTGTTTCCCACTGACATCAGAAAAACGTTTTATAGCATCTAAAATACCCAAAACAGGCAGGCTGATATTTTTAGTTAAATGAAAAACACCAATAAAAATGACTTCAAAATGAATCCGGAAATGGCCAGTTTCAGAAGGTCCCACCCCCTTGTTCGTGACGTCACGCCAAGACGTCTTGCCTTGCTCGAGAATCAAAACAATGGCTTCAGATTCGGAGAAGATGTTTTCTTGTTACCCATCCAGTTATGAATATGATTCAAATAGTTATGAAGAGGAAAACATAAATGTTTGCAATTGATTCAAGGAGTCCTCCCATATCAATTCGAGACGTCAATGACAGCAATGTAGCACCCAGAAAATGCAGAAGATTGCGCCCAAGCTCTGTTGGAAATGGAGCCTATACCCCTGGTATAGGCTGTTTTTTGGGGGGGCTATTGAACGGCATTTCAAAAGCAATATCAGATTTATATTGGTTAAATGTATTTAAATGTCTTCATTATTACCTGTCAGGGGGTATGCAATTCCCCATCCTCTCCATGACATGTGAGATGAGAAGGTGAGAAGATGAGAGAGAGTGTGAGAGTACAAAGATCAACCTGGACTTGGAAAATGAATAAATATTTTACCCATATGTTATATGATGACCTCCTGTCTTGTCTACTCAGGCTTTGCTTGATGTAGCAGCAAATGAAGGCTGGCTTGTTACATCTTTAAGTATCTGCAACCTGGTGCAGATGATTGTGCAAGGCCGCTGGTTGCATGATTCTTCACTACTGACTCTGCCACATGTGGAGCATCAAGACCTCTACTTGTTCAGGTAATCGTTGACAGCACCGGAGTATTCTGAAAATTAACCAACATTTTTGACTGTTAAATGAAATATTTGTATTTTGTTACCGACAGAATGATACGTGAAAAGAAATACAACAGAGTTGACTGTTATTATTTCAGATCATTTTGTCATCTAAATTTCAATATTAAATATTTTAAATCAATTCAAATCAATTAAAATGTATTTCTGATTGAACCTTTACTTCCCAACATACTCCACATCTACCAATAATATTGTGCACCTGTCTTACAAGAGTTGGGGTAAAAATGTAACGTGTATACACACACACACAAACAGTGACACACACATGAAAATACCATGTAAGGTCAACACAAATGCTGCACTGCACTTTTGTTACAAGTAATAATCAATACAACCTAGATGTTTTCATTATTGTCTCCAGTCGAGTAAAGTGAACTTACATTTTCAAACAAGTGTTCTTGTAGATAGATATTCTTTCTCTGCTTCGAATATCTCTTTCAAATGTGAATAAATGAACAATTTGTTCACAGAAACAGTAAGAAATTGCATGACCTCTCACAAGCTGAGAAAAATATCATTTTCAACCTAGACTGAAAGGAATTCAAACATTGTTTTCATTTGAAAATGTAAGCAGGAGCACAACCGAAAGAGCTTTTAACTCATTCACTGTCAAAAGATATGGAAAAATGTGTCCACTCCAGTGCCAGGGTTTTTGTCATTTTCACTTAAATTGCAGGACCCACATAATATTGATTTTAATACTACATAAACATTCAAGTCAGTGTAAGAAACCTTAGATTCTCTTCTTTCATCAGAAAAACAGAGTTAATTCCTACGTTATATGGGTCTGGAGTTATCTGAGCTTGAAACGGGGGTGACTGTACAAAATGCAATACGTACTGTACATATTGATTTATATAGTGCTTTAACAACAGCTAAAGCTATAACAAAGCGCTAACATGGACAAAAGGCAAATGCTACCCCCTCGTGTAAGGGAAAAACATTGCCAGAGGTCTGATCAGTGCTTTATTGGCATCCCTCACAAGAAAAACCAAAACCCGAACAAATTCGTGAACGGCGCTCCACACCACACTTTTTAATTCCCGAATAGATTTGGGGATGGCTACGAATGAGTTCAACACTAATGTTGAGTTCGTATTATTAATTTAGCCGTCACTGCACTATTGCATAACACCGGAGGAGACTGAAGGACGGTTACAAAAGTTTTCGGGCAATGAGACAATCACTGCTCAATCTCTTCATTTTATGGATACAGTACATCTACTTAGGATGACATCACGTCATTAATGGGTGTCACAAATGCGCCCTAATTGAACAGGCAATAACCATAATGGTTTTTCAACTGTGGAGAAGAGATTTCATTGAATTATGTTTTTTAAGTTGTTTTTTTAATGAGTTGCCTAACACCAATGGTTTTACCAGCTTTATTATCAATTGTGCTGCTGAATGAGGCCTTTGTCTTTAAAACCTGACCCTTGTGTGACGACTTATGTGAATTTGTCTTGTAATGTTGATCATTCTGATTCATGAAATTTAGGAAATGGTCCAACAGGAAAGAGAAGGAAAACACAGGATGCTACAATGGCCCAATTGAAGGACTTCCTGAGTTGATAGCTACCTGCAGTGGAAAAGAAAGCATTTTTACAGCAATTATTGGCCAGGAGTTCCCTTCAAGTCATGTTACACAGGTAAAGATTGTTTCCAACCATAACTTATAATGTATCTATAAATACCCTCATTAAAATATTTTTATTGGTATTAAAACCACATGTCTAATCTGAGACCTGGTTAAAAAGGAAGTGAATGCCGCATCAAAACTAAGATGAATTCAACAACATATCCACGGAACTACATCATCAGAATCATCTTTATTGCCAAGTATGTAGGACAAACACAAGGAATTTGTCTCCGGTAGAACATGCTGCACTAATATCATTATGAGAAGAATTCAGGCACTATACAGTTCTATTTGGGTTACTGTTTGGAGAGTTAATGGCTTGGGGGAAGAAGCTGTTCAAATGTCTGCTGGATTTGGTGCGCATGGATCGGTAGCGCCTGCCTGAGGGGAGAAGCTGGAATAGGTGGTGGGCAGGATGCGGAGGGTCCAGTAGGATTTTCCACGCCCTTCTTCCTTCAAGTCATAAAAACATTTTATACTCAATTTTTTCAAGACTGATTCCACTGATGTTTGCCAAAATGACAAATCACCTTCATCTTTTATGATTGACAAACAGTTTATTTTTCTGTCAAATCTTATCAGAATCTAACCAAAATGTTCAGTCATAAATGTGCATTCAAATATAGAAGTTGAATTTCTATTGCATATTTCACTATCAAAATCTCATTGAACATGTTCAGACTCTTTGTCAAATTACATCATGGCAGGTGGTAACTTGCAGCGTTTTCTTTGCTACAAGCAAAGCTTCCACCCATCTTCAGAATGTCTACATGGTCCAAAGTACCACAGAGTTCAAGTCATTCAATTGATGACTTTAGTCATTTTTCTGTACATGGGAACGCAAATTAAAGTAAACAACTTAATACAGTGTTTTTATTGTAAGTACTTGAACATTTTAACTCATTCACTGCCAGATATATGCAAAAATGTGTCCACTCTAATGCCAGGGTTTTTGTCATTTTCACTCAAATTCCAGGATCCACAAAATGTTGAGTTTTAGGACAGTGTTAAAACCTTAGATTCTCTTTCATTAGAAAAAAAGGTCATTTCTAGCTTACTTGCTTCTGGAGTAACATGAGGTGCAAGTGTGTGCGGCTGTACAAAAGGCAAATGATGCCCCCTCAAGGAACCAAAAAAAATGATTGCCAGAGGTCTCACCAGCGCTTTATCGGCACCGCCCACAAGAAAAACCCAAATTCGGGAATGACGTTCCACGTCATATTTTAAATTCCTGAATAAATTTGGGAATGGCAGTGAATGAGTTAAATAGTTATCATACCAGTCAGGACTGTGAATCTCACTTTTGCGCACGCATACACACTATTAGCAATGACATGCCATGAGCAGCCTTGCCATTGTGATCCAGGGTCCCTCCAGGATCTCCAATTACAGCACCACTGATTGCTGCAGTAATGAGAGCGACCGAGGCTCGGCTCCTTCACCCAATCAGTAGGCCTGCTTTCATCCTTCACCACCTTTTACTCCACTCGTCGGCCCTTGCCCTCCCGCGGTAGGGTGGCCTTGCTAATTAAATAATTCGATGTGCAGCAGTGTCCCTGTCTGGTATGCACAGAGAGAGTAATCCTCACATAAATAGTCTGCCTGGTGAATGGGAAAGGGTTTCTCCCCCCCCCAAACTCCCAGAACACACATCTGCACATATACATATTTCTTTCTACCGCGTGTAAAGATTTGGACTTAATTCTCCGTTAACACATAGGCGGCATGTTCATGAGCATTGTTTATTTCAATTACTCACGTTTTAATTAGATAATGTAAATGCAATTGATTTTCTGAGTGGTTGCATTAGTTTGACATGTTTTTATTTTAATTGCAAAATGACAGGGTGCAATCTATTGATGGGCTTTAATCTACGATTCTCTTGAAAAAAAATGTGTGTTGTTTATTTACTGGTATATTTGAATTAAAATGCCAATGCACGTTATTTCTTTGTAGGTTTTATTTTACAAAGTATGAAACATCCATCCATCCATTTTCTGTACCGCTTATTCCTCATTAGGGTCGCGCAGGGTGCTGGAGCCTATCTCAGCAGTCTTCGGGCATGAGAAGTATGAAACATGAAACTATTTATTTCTTTATTTCTTTATTTTGTATGTCTGTTTGTTATTATAAAATGTGACAATATTCAAATGATCACTTCTTGAACATTGAACAAATGTGCCAGCTCTGGCGGGTTATTTTTAGAACAGGCATGTGGCAAGAGGTCCTTAGCAATGGCCTGGTGACCAACAGCGCCATGTCGATAACGCCTGCATGTTCAACAGATTGTGCAATGTTGGGGACAAGCAGTGAGTTTTTTTTTTTTTTTTTTTTTTTTTTTGTATGCATACTGAGACGTTTGTAAAGGATTAGGGAATACTATTTTATTTGTGAATTGTCGACAAGTTGGACTACAATGCCTTTGTCATCTCCGTGGTGGTGGTTTGATACACATCATGCCAACACTTGTGTCCTGTATTGATGAGATTAAATCAAAACGAATTGACTTACAAAAACGGAAGTGGTGGCTCTGAAATTTTAGGGGAAGCTCAGCAACTGCATTCAATATGTGCTTTGTGTGAAATAGAAAACCAAAAGTGAAACGAGTGAAGAAGTGGTTCGGAAAATGAATAAATTAACTTGCCATTATTGATAAAAACACGTTTTTACATCCCCATGTTTACTTATGAAAATTATATGAGCAGCAAAGTTATGTAAGGCAGATATATTTGGGAATTATTGAGCCCTGCCCAATGCTTCGGTGTTTTGCTGTGCTTCAGGGGATTTTTAGAATTCAAATTAAGCCCTGACTGGTTGAGTGAGATACATAAGGCAGAGTATTCAAAAAAGATGCAGAACATGGGCAAAAACTCCAAGCAGATATTCACAAAAAAGGGGCACTTTGTCTGCATTCATGGAGGATTCAGAATGTCGAAAAATATGATTTAGTTATTTTTTTATTATAAAACCTTTATTCGTATCACAATGTAGACAGTCCCAATTCACAGGAGCAAAGTTATGAAAGGAAAAAGTAGAATAACACATATGAGCTGCGGTAAAGCCAGCCACTTTCATGAACGGCACCGTCTTGAAGTCAAAATAACAAAATAATACACCAAAGACACAGACAGTCATTTATTCTTAACCTGTTTCTTCATTCTCTTTGTTGTATGAAGCAGTTGTCAATGAAAGATTTGAGAACTATTTAGTCTTTTTAAAGTAAAATTTTCAGTAACGGACCAAAGCCGGTACAGTTCTCTTCCATTTTCTGTGCAATGTGCTTGCTGACAAGAGCGATGTTTTACTGAATATTTTTGTTTCCTCTCAGCATTGGACATTTAATTATCGAGCTGCTGTTTTGCTGTCCTTGCCCGATGTTTTACTTCAACTACATTTTGACAGATTGGTTATTTTACAGTCATCATCTTTGGTCACAATGAGGTGCTCCTAGAGGCGCCACACTTCTGAAGAGATGGCAGCACCCCTTGTTGAGAAACATTAACACTGTTATCCTGACCTTTTTTTCCTCTCCTGTGGCAAGATGTGGACCTTTCTCAGCCATCTTCCAGTGCTGGAGGTCGCATTGAGTGTCAAGGGGTGGTGGGAGAAGAGCCAGCAACAAACAGAGCGCCATGTGCCTTCTGCAGGAGCGAACCTCAGGGATGCCAGCATCTGGTTGGATGTCCATGCTGACCAGGAGTATGTTTTGCAAGTGTCACTGAAACGCATCAACCAAGGCCAGCAGAGGGTCAGTATTGAGTGGATATTTTAAACGGAGACACTACAAACCCAAAATGTCCCTTGCTTGGAGGCTATATGATGTTGAAACACATTTCCAAATAAAAAAAAAAACCTGCCTAAGATCCCAGGTTAGCCCAGTAAGTGCCAAGATTTGTGACATAAGAAAAAATAATTGTGATAAAGAGAAAATTATCATGCTAAGCTGCAAGGCATCAACAGTGAGAATGTAGCAGAATGAAATGCAAAGGCTTGAATTTCCCTTATTTGCAAGGTCATTTCCTATATGACAAAAAACGGAGAGTGTTCACCATGCAAGGATAAATGGGCATGATGCTATGTTGACAGGTTAGAATTGTCGAGTTTACCATTAAGTACTGTCGTTGAATGAATAAACCATTTTGTAATCTATCAATAATCACTAAAGTAATTTCGATATTAATCCTAATCAAAATAATTGTCATTATTGATTTATTTTTCCTGTATTCAGCCACCAAGCTTTTAGCGCCACAGTCAGAGCTAGAACATGACGTTACTGCCGCAATGATACAGTGATACTGTCCTTTTGTTTGAAGCTTAGCCTCAACTCATCTCAGCACACATGTTGACGTGGTGGCAGAATAGTTTATGCTCTGTCCTGTCTAACCAAAAAGCCTTTGTCCAGAAGGCATTTGGTGACTCCGTGTGAGCAGCTGAAAATTTCAGTCCCACTTTAAGGTGTCAATTTCAGAGCAAGGACTTCTTTTCTGGTCAGAATCCTTTTACTTTATGACATTGTAAACCTTGCTCCACGTTCACCAGAGGCACTCGATTACCAGCAGTTCGTCTTAATGGCAGATTTCATCCGGTGTTGTTACTGAACTTTATCATGGAGGAGGAGGGTGACTTCAGAATTCTTCAACTTCGCATCAAATTAGTTGAGACGTAGACACGGTTTGGTGTTCCAACAAAATCATCTGATGTCCAAATACAAACTGTAAAATCTAATTTGATCTTGTCGATGAAAAGGTTTATTCAGCCGTCAGCTGTACTTCTTTGAAGGTTTCGGACGTTTCGCCTCTAATCTAAGAAACTTCGTCAGCAAACTAAAGTATTACTGGTAGTTTACTACCACTGGTACTACTACTTTACTTTACTACTTACTGGTAGTCTTCTTTTCCTTTCGGCTTTCCCCTTGAAGGGGTCGCCACAGCAAATCAGTGTCCTCCATCTTTAGAGGTTTGATCCGCATGTTTGTTTTGGCCAAGCTTTTACGTCGGATGCCCTTCCTGACACAACCCTCTGTATTTATCCGGGCTTGGGACCAGCACAAGACGACATATGTCCCTTTGTGGCTACAGAACAAGCAACTCGCTCAGTAAAAGGCTCCCAAACACAAAATGGTAATCGACACAGCAACATTCCAAAAAGCAAAAACTATACTCAAGGTAATCAATACCTGCTTTTTTTATATATCACTACTGTCCAGACATGGCCGTGCCGAACTCTGCTATGATAGGTCCCTGCTCTCAGGTTGGGGGGAGCAGAGGACTACTCCCTGCAGCTCCTCTGATTGTTCATATTGTTCTGACTAACGACTGGCCTGATTGCCCCGCTTCCACCGGTATCACCCCATCAGTATTACTCATCCTATGTTGCCTAAGCAGGCTATTGTATGAACGATCCAAATTGAACCTCACCCCACCGTATCGGTTTAATGAAGGATTTAGTTGTTTTATGAAAATCGCTTCTTTTACTCCCCTTTCAAACCATCTTTGTTCTTCGCTAAGATTTTAACCTCATTGTCGTTAAATGAGTGGTTGCTAGCTTTTAGGTGCATATGTACTGCCGATTGAGGCCCACTAGTATTATCCCTGCGATGTTGATATTTTATTGAGAATTTGTTTAGTCTCCCCAATGTACTGTTCTTTACAATTTTCATTCTTACAATGTATTGAATAAACTACATTACTTTGTTTTCATTTGGCAGCCTATCTTTTGGATGCACTAATTTTTGCCTTAAAGTGTTTATCGGTTTGAAACAAGTAGGAATTTTGTTTTGCCAAAGGACTCTTTGTAGTTTTTCAGAAACTCCTGCAATGTAAGGTTATATATATATATATATATATATATATATATATATATATATATATATATATATATATATATATATATATATATATATATATATATATATATATATATATATATATATATATATATATATATATATATATATATATATAGATATATAGATATAGATAGATAGATAGATAGATAGAGATAGATAGATATATATATATAGAGATAGATAGATATATCACATCACTACCAGTAAGTAGTAAATTTACCTTTTTGTATCTTCAGAATTTTTGGTTTCATTCCCTATTATTTCCTTCTGACATTTGTTAAATGACCACTTAGGGTACCCACAGTTTGTGAGTGCTCTCCTGATATGTTTTGACTCCTTTTTTCTACCTTCAACGCTTGTTGGTATTAGTTTAGCCCTATGCTGGAGGGTTCTGATAACTCCTAGTGTGTGTTGTAAAGGGTGGTTAGAATCAAAAAGTAAGTATTGGTCAGTGTGCGTAGCTTTCCTAAAGACTTCTGTTTTTAGCGCTCTGTCCTCTTTTATAATTACTTTACGATCCAAAAAGGCTAGTTGGTTCTCTTTAATGTCCTCACGAGTAAATTTAATGTTGATGTCTACCGAGTTGAGGTGATCTGTGAAGGATTGAATTTCTTGTTTTTTAATTATGACTTAGTGGGGCCATCAGGCCAGTCGTTAGTCAGAACAATAGGAACAATCAGTGGAGCTGCATGGAGTAGTCCTCTGCTCCCCCCAACCTGAGAGCAGGGACCTAAAATGCACTCAGTATAAAATATAATCTTATGACATTTTATTTGAGGATTTCATCATGTTCTGTACGGAAACTATCCAAAACACTTTACTTCGGATGGGAATCAAAAAACAGTCTTTGTTGAGAGCCAGTTCCAAGAGCTTCAATTCATTCGTATTGTTTGTCCTTTATGTAGACCTGAGGCCAGCAACCCAAAATGGTGAAAAAGCCATATGGAGAAAAGAAAAACAAGAACAAAAACAAATGTCTCCGTAGCAGCAACAAATAAGAAGCCAACACACTCTCTCTGTATCAATGTCAGCTGTACAGTATTAGCCTACTACCAAAATAACTAAATTGGCACAATGAACCTTCCTGATTACCGTAAACATTGTTCCCCCTGCAGTGCATCCTGTGTAGCATAACATTTTTTGACAAAGCTCTATTTTTCGATCAACCAGCCTCCTGCGATTGAACCGTGACCACATACGCACACATTTACACTCATATGCCAGAATAAGCAACAGCTATATCAGCGGCTAAGATACACGTGTCATCAGACGCACTTTTTCAGCGTGTTAACTTTTATAGCTGACGGTGGACATGAAAGGCTGTTTCTTCTTACAACAGCCATGCCTCCGCCCTTGTGTCACGGGCTATGATGCAAATCTTCATTGACGAAAATTTTTATTTGATTTATTTGTAATGTGTTCACCATATTTTTACAGCATTGGAAAATGAGAAAAATGTTTATCCTACAGAAACCACATTCAAACCTAAAATATATTTGGATTCCTCTGTCTTTTTCTTTTTTATAGTTTAAGGGGGCCACTGGGTGGTGATAAATAGACAAAGACGGCTCCGGAGTCCCCTATTGCCCACCCCATTGTAGAAGATTCCCTTATCAATTCCACTCCCGACAAATGGCATCACTACCCGCGTTGTGTAGCATTGTTATTTACTAGCATGACCTGGAAGAAACATGATGTTTAATGTGCCATGGTTTGTTTATATTCCAATAGAGGAAACAGGACAGTAAGGCTCAGGCTCCACGGTTTCCCAAGGTGAAAGATGAAGGCTGGTTCCTTATCATTGGAGAGGTCGATCACAAAGCTCTGCTGGCCGTCAAGCGAGTTGGATATGTGCGCAACCACACAACAGTGTCTGTGGCCTTCTACACACCAGAGAAGACTGGAAAGTAAGGGTCTATCCTGGTAACATGATTAAAATCCTTCAAGAACTCAAGATCTCGTGGTTCACAAACTAAGATGTGAGTTCGATTCGGTGCTGTTGGTGCAGACTTCCATCTTGAATTTGAGGTTGTTTACATCCAAATCGGTCAATTGAAGTTCCTCTTTTTCGTTTTATTTCACATATATCGTGGTGGTGTTTATAGCCCAAAAATGTGACATTTGTGTCAATATCCCAATATTTATGGACCAGATTATGGGATAAATGACACAGTCATGACGGAAAATAAATATGTATGGCCTCAAGATTGGCTTGAATGAGGATGAGTAACCTGCACCAAAATGGGACATTGTATTTTTTTGCAATTGAACCTTCATTAGTTTGGTTGTCCATTGAGTAGCTTAGTTCCAACGAAGAGACACCTGAATCAATGTAAACTACTTTTATGAAGGACATGTATTTATAATCGGCCATCTTGTGGATGTCTCCTAACAAAATATTTGCATTATGTTTTCAGATGCATTTACACACTGTACTTGATGAGTGACAGCTACTTGGGTCTGGACCAGCAATATGACATTGCCCTCAATGTGACACCAGCCAGCATCACTGCCCAGGTCAACACAGAGGTCACAGACTAGATTACAGGATCCCCTGCAGCTGTTGCCTCTTCAATAAATTACACTTATAAATGAACAGTGACCATCAGTATGGCACAGGACATTCTCTTAAACAGTCATTCTATCATGAACATTTTTGGGATTTATTTTTTTTATTTTGTTTTTTTCTCCTGACCAAATATGATAAAATCTGCAATACACCACCAAACACCTTGGATGATTAAAGGAAGGCAATGACGTTGTAACATTGTTGTAGTCTCTGTGAGGGTGGGGTGCCCTCTCTGTGGATATACAGGTACAATGAAACTAATCATAATAACATTATTAATTCACAATGATTATGATTTTGTCACAATGTTTAATATGGTAATTTGGTTCAGTCCTACAGGCCCTCTTTTTTTCACCATTATTTGAAAAGATTAAGATTAAAACAATTGTATTTTCACCTGTGTATTTCTTTAGTTTCCATAACTTTCTTCGCAAAACTCAGGTTGGTAAGTATCAAGTCATTGTTGAACTTTTGGTTGCTGCTGTTCTCCCACATCCAACCCTACATAAGGAGGTGTGAAGGCTCCATTGATGACAAATTGCCCGAAACGAAAAATCTGGTAGAAAACTCTGCTCAATAGCAAGGTTACATTACAACAGAAAAGATACTGACTAAGATTGTTACCTGTGGTCCTCAACATGCTCGGGGGCCCCAGAAAACACTTCCCATTTTGTTTTCTGCAAATCAATCCTCATTATAAAAACCATGGTCTAACTCAGGGGTTTCAAACTCCGGTCCTCGAGGGTGAAATCCTACATGTTTTCCAAGTCTCCCTGTTGCAACACACCTGGGAGACTTGGAAAACATGTAGAATCCAGCCTTCGTGGACCGGAGTTGACACCCCTGCGACTCTAACTGGAAACATCTTGGAATACATAGTTGTATTAAGTTCATCCTGTCTACTTGATATCCAATTTAAAACAGATTCTTATCTTACAGACAGTGTATTGTCGGTGTTCAAATACCTGACATGTTTCGGCGTCTACTTCCGTCTACGTCAGATTTTTGTCTACAAATACGTACCCCTCTCTGGACTGTAAGAAAAGAATATGTTTAATCTTGGAATGCAGTTTGACTTTTGAAGACAATAATGTGCTTAGGTATATATTTTTCATTATTTACTTTGCAACTATCAATGTTTGAATATATGAGTATATCTGCGCCATGATAATGACTGCAGGCTCCTTTGGTTAGACATTTTTGTTTGGTTTTATTCAAATATTCTGAAAAGAGAAACAATGATTCCAAAAGAACATTTGTGGCAGGTGTACATTTATGAGTGTGGGCGTGTGTGTGTATATATTAGTTTAATATTATAAACCTCCACATAACCATGGTTCGTCATCTATGGATTGCATTTTCTAGATTTGTTTTCAAAAGGTTTTTGACTTAATTCGAGGTGCCGAATCCCTCATTTTTAAAGGATTTTTTTCAATTTTTTTATGTCTACAAATACCACTACACACACATGGCCTTTTGCCATGTCTTTGGTCGACAATTACACTGATTCACACAGACCCAAATGAATGTTGTCCATATTTAAGCGCTATATAAATCAATATGTAGTGTATTGTACTGTATTGTATATTTACCGTAATATATACGTAGTAACGAAAAATAATACTATAGCTGCTTATTTTGGTTAAACTGTCGTCATATTCTCGTTTTCGCTCTACTTTTTAGTAAGATACAAATAATTATTAGTAAATATGGATTTGATGTGAAGGTTAAGGCCAGCATCAACACGTCGTGATTTTTAAGTATTCTTGGTGATTTGCTCACCTTAAAAATAATTATTACCGGTTTGGACGAGCGCACGCGCATACACACACGCACACTCACACGCACACACTAGCAAAAAGAGGTATGTTGCTCCCACGTTATCTGGCGCACGTCACGTTGGATTAATTTGTTGTTAATCCAATGTAAAAGCACAATGTTTCCAAAATACGTACAGAGCTTTAATTTAACCTATAGTCTTGCTCCATTTCAACTGATAATCAAAGAAATTCAATGAAGGCATTTTGTTTTGTAATTTCAGGAAGGTTTTTTTAGTGTGTGTTTTTGCATTAAACGTAAATAGTTCGAGTTAACCTTTTAAACAGCATTCATTTGGAAACTTGAATGGATGTGATAGCGTATGCGCAATGTTTATATGGCATTTGGGTTTCGTGTTACTATTTTCGACTATATATACATTGTTTTGACAAGTACTACCGAAAGGTTATATTATGCATGTAAATTGTGTTTTTTCATATATGCGGCGTGCGATGCTGTTTAATTTTTAGATGTTCTACCCCAACGTTTATTTGTTTATTTTCCTGTAGATTTATTTTGTGTTGGGGTAT
Source organism: Hippocampus bargibanti (assembly GCF_051943395.1). Taxonomy (NCBI): domain Eukaryota; kingdom Metazoa; phylum Chordata; class Actinopteri; order Syngnathiformes; family Syngnathidae; genus Hippocampus; species Hippocampus bargibanti. The sequence continues at coordinate 17,721,860 of NC_142739.1, read as the reverse complement.
TCTCTTATTTTAGTGTGGCCTTGTTGCAATTTTTTTGTATTTTTTATTAATTTAATTAAGCGACCTAATTATTTCACTGGCGCAATTTCTAGAATTATTCGATTATAGCCCACGCACGCGTATGTGTCAGTCAAGTTAGACGCGTACGCGTGTTTGGGCAATATTTGCCCACCAAATACTGTACGAAGAAACATTCGTTGTTGTTGGATACCGCATTCCAGCATAGATTATTGTTTATCCCTTATGTATTTGTGCGGTTTATTTTTTAACGCCCCATTAAACACGTTTTGCATTGCTTCTTTTGCCATGGTGGAACTCGTGCTTGGCAGCAGGTGCTGAGGCCAGAGGTGAACGACGCTGGTTTGACAACGAATCATCGTCCATCGCGCAACACGTTATTATAAAGCTTCGCCAATGTGAACTGGAGCTATGTGCGCTGTTGTCCAATAGGAGCTGAGCTGCAGAGAATCTTTGGCCGCATCCACTTTGGCACATTAATTCACTCGGCATGCGGAACGGGCGATGCTCAGAATTTTGGACATTTTGACCAGTTTCAACTGCAGCAGACTGTGGCGTAGCAAGAATTTAATCGTGATTTGGCCGAGGTAAGAACATAAGATGAGAGAATGACTTTAACTTCAATAATTGCAACGGCATTGACACGAGGTCTTCTTCAAACTTCTTTTTCGGATCCGACGCAATCCAATGGGTTGAACACACTTTTCTTCTTCCACTCTAGAATCTTGCCCCGCAAGACCCGGTGGGAATTGTGATGAATTCCTGGCTGCTGCTGCGGATCTGAGGCCGACCTTCTCTCCAGTCCACGCGCGTCGCAGCTGCAAGGGAATGCAACAATACTTTTTGGCGTGAAAATCGAAAAGGGGAAACCATGAAGGAGAAATCGAAAAACGCCGCCCGGACACGACGGGAAAAGGAGAATAGCGAATTTTATGAACTGGCCAAACTGTTGCCGCTGCCCTCGGCCATCACGTCCCAGTTGGATAAAGCCTCAATTATCCGCTTGACCACCAGCTACCTCAAAATGAGAATCGTTTTTCCTGAAGGTGAGTGAGACTCTTGTGTTATGTCCCCGAGCAATGTGTTTGGAGAACTATGCAGTCCAGCAATTAAATGAATCCAATTCGGTATGAATTGACTGCCTTAATTGTACATTGTAATACTTGTATACAGGTATTTGCAAATACTGGGATGTAATGGTACCAAATCCGATTAAAAAAACGGCTTATACCCTCTTCACCCTGATTCATAATTAATATAGTTTAGTGGTCATGCTATATATATATATGTGTGTGTGTGTGTGTGTGTGTGTATATATATATATATATATATATATATATATATATATATATATATATATATATATATATATATATATATATATAGCATGACCACTAAACTATATTAATTATGAATCAGGGTGAATCATATATATATATTACGAAAATTATTATTAGTTTATATTTTAAAATCTATAATTTAGTGAAGAAACATCTCTTAATTTACTTATTGTGTTACACAAACCAGTCCGAGGTGATTGCGAAGTGGACCAGTATTCAAACCCAGAACCTTTGAAGTGTGCGTCATCACTTTACTGACCACCATGTTCGATTCAAGATGAAATAGAGTCCATGAATTCCTTTAACCAAAACTCATTTCAGAGACTGGGCGATGTGGTTTCTTGGTGCCTCTGTCATGAGGATCCTTGTTGCACGCGTGACTGCTGCAGCGCCTCGCATATTAGCAACATGCCCCTATCTGATCCTTCAACATATGGCTCCTTGAGCCTCACACAAGGCTCGTCGTTGCCATTTAGTGTAAGATGCACTCACGAAGAACCTGGACGGGAAACACTAACAGCAGTGAAACGGTGCACTTGAGCTTCAGCAAACATCAGCACCATTTTTTAAAATGGTAACAAACACTTTTTGGCAGGCCTATGGTGTACACAATTAGGGCATGTCAGAAAGCAAAATAAATATTGCAATGACTAATTAACAAATCCCGATAGCCTAGAAACAGACAAGGGAATGCTCACGAAAAGCATAACGCTACATATATTAAAACGTTCAAAACGGACCCGAGAAAACCCACGCGGGTCCGGGGAGAACATGCAAACTCCACACAGGGAGGCCGGACCGGGACGCGACCGGCGACCGCTGCACTGTGAAGCCGGTGTGCTAACCACTCGACTACCGGGCTGCCCTATATATATATATATATATATATATATATATATATATATATATATATATATATATATATATATATATATATATATCTTTATGCAGGTGACATCAACATGTGTAAATAGGTAGTGATGTTCAAAGTGAAAAAAACAATTTACGAGTTGACAACTTTCAAAATAAAGTCGTGTAATTAAATAACCTTATTCTCTCCCAAACTACTTCCTGGGCGGTGCATGAACAATTTTAAATACACCATTTGTTTCTTGTCAGAAATCTTAATCCAATTTATGTACGTATTTATTCGATGATGGTTTCTTGAGTGAAGTGTGTTGGAGGCGATGCAATTGTGTTGCGAGTCCAAACAGAGAAGTCCATTTTATGGAGCGCAGTGTTGCCCACATGCCACCTGTTTATTCTGCTGCACATTTGCATTTCAATTCCGCAGTCTGCTGCGCGAACTCGTGTTTGTTTTATCATGCTTTGGGTATTGAACCCCATACAGCTTAACTGAAGCTTCGTTTTGAATAGTTTATGCTAATTGTTTCACAAGACAGAAATGGGTTTTATCCGAATATGTAGGGGTTAAAAGATGAGGTTTATTAAGATGTCAGGATTGGAATAATGACATTATAGGATGCGGTGCTGAGTCGACAGCGTTTAAATGATATTAAATCACTGTACGTATGATGACGAGTGTTGCCTAATTCATCTCCTAAAATTGTTGATGTTTTAACGATTATTTTTAATATATCATCTTTTTAAAAATATGTGTGTGATTTGCTTAACAGGACTTGGTGAGTCATGGGGCCATGTGAGCCGGAGCACTCTGGATGGGGTCGGCCAGGAATTAGGCTCCCACCTCCTACAGGTCATTACCGTCATTATCACTATTAATATTATTATTCTTCTTTTCTCTTTTTTTTCTTTTTCTTTTTCTTTTCCTCCTCCTCGTCCTCCTCGTCCTCCTCCTCGTCCTCCTCCTCCTCCTCGTCCTCCTCCTCGTCCTCCTCCTCGTCCTCCGCCTCGTCCTCGTCATCGTCCTCGTCATCTTCCTCGTCATCGTCCTCGTCATCGTCGTCATCGTGTCGTAATCATTGTCGTCATTGTTGTCATTATTGTCATTATTTATTTATTTTTCAAGCCGTGGATGGCGTCAAATCTAGCACCATTTGCCACCCAGTGCTCTCCCTCAGGATTTAAATGAGCTGAGCGCATTCATGGTCATGCGCTTATCATTTCTCACATTAGCAACAACACAAAGGAGCAAGCTCACCAGTGGCTAAGCCATATTGGCTGTTTGAAACGCGAAAGTGTGCCATTCAATGGTATTAATACTTGACGGAATATATTTTTACGGTTTACGTGCGTACGTACGTAGCCGTTCTCAGAAAGGGTAAACTTGTTCAAAATCTGGACACAAAAACAAACGCTTTAAATCAAACCTCGCTTCAGTGTGTGCTAAATAAATAAATATAATTCACTGCCTCCTTCGTTCGCAAGAGATTGATGAATGTCGTGGTCTACCCAGTTTGTTCAAACGGGAACAAACAACCATTTTATGTTGAAAAGTAAGATCAATGAGGAACAATTGCTATCATTTATACGCAGCATTGTTAAGTAGAGGCTGTTATGTAGAGGCTCAGTAGACGCCGACAAATGATCCGCACTCGATTCGCAAAATGCGTAATGCCTTCAGTCGATTCCTGGCGTCTCACATGCTAAGAATACACGAACTACGAAAATATTGCCATATTATGGTCAGCAGCACTCGATGAAACAATAAAATTACGTTGCCTTGTCATTCGAACAGTTTAATGTAAATATGAGAGCCGATACATTTATGTAGATAAACAACGAATGACTTGGTTGTGTTCTCATCTCACCAAGATGTGGTTTCAATTGCTATTTTTTAAGACTCAAATTACATACGCACACAAAAGAGAGGACACGTCCTCATCATGTTGTTTATTTTAGCTTTGTGTCTGCAATATTGTAAGCAGCAAAATCTGGTCATTAATTACAAAGGGAATAAAATCATGATTTTCAAAGGCAGTCGTTTTTGACCATCTGGTTGGACCACACTTTCTGAAAAACGCATCCCTGGCTGTCTGGGGGATGAAACAAGCTTGCTCCGAGGTATCAGATATAATTTGGTGAGAGAAATCATCTTGCGCCAGGCATAAAAGCAGGAGATCCATTATTTTCACACATCTGAACGCACAATCGGGCTAGTACGTCATTTAAAAAGGGAGATGGCAATTGTCAATGTCATGCATAAACTCCAGCAAGTCTCATGTCTTTTTTCTGCAATCTTTAAACGTGTACTGGGACCTGTGTTCTGTACTTGCTCTTACGTTGATGCAAATGAGTGATGCTGGAGGATTCACTGGGAAAACACTATGTTCCATTCCACAATGATGCACCTGGTGCAGCAAACACCACATCACACCCCGTTTGGCTGGCAAAAATCCGGCATATCCATCCATCCATCCATCCATCCATCCATCCATCCATCCATCCAAAGTCAAAGTCAGCTTTATTGTCAAATATGCTAATATGCATCACATACAGCACAGATGAAATTACTGTCCTCTCGGACCCAGTATGCAAGGCATTTATGACTTTAACAAACATAATAAACATGAAAATGCCAATTTGCCGGGAGAGGGGAGCCGCTGCGTGTTCACGCGCTTCCATCTTGGGGAAAAAATATTAAAAAAAAAAAACAAATATGACAACACAAAGACACAGTCATTCATTCTTCAGGACTTGCTGTACCCACTTTGTGATGACATGAAGCAGTTCTAGATGAAAGAGGAGAGGATCAAAGCATCCATGTCAGCAATGGATCAGGGACGTCATGGTGGAATTTGTACGTCTACTACAAGCTAAATGTTGAAAGCAAACACAAAGCTGTAGCATCCATTGACAAAAAGACATTGTGTCACATCTCCTGTCCCACATAAATCCGCGTCAATTCCAAGCCGCGACAGTTCCACACACGCATCGGCGCTCTGCGCTGACGCTGCTTTCTTCTTATCGCGGGCTCCTCAAGCCATGCATCCATCCAACTGCAGACTGTCCAACAGCACCGACCTTCCATCCATCCATCCATCCATCCATCCATCCATCCATCCATCCATCCATCCATCCATCCATCCATCCATCCATCCATCCATCCATCCATCCATCCATCCATTAATTTTCTGAACCGCATTAGCCTCAAAAGGGTCGCAGGTGGATGCTGGATCTATCTTAGCCGTCTTCAGGCAGTAGGTGGGGGACATCCTGAACCAGTTGCCAGTCAATGGCAAGGAACACCGAGACAAACAACCATCCGCGTGCAAACTCTCACTGCAGGTCTATTTAGAGTGTTCAATCAGCATGTTTTTGGACCAAAAGGGGAAAAACTCCAACCATGTCTTCCAGGTTCAATAATATGGCTCCAAGAAACAGTTACAACATACAGCAAACACACATTGGTGCACTTTACATTGGAATGCATTGAACAACGTTGTCATCAATCATCCCAGCCAGACCCTTGACTTCTGGTTATTCGTTATGCTAACATCTCTGTTGTTTCTTTCAGACATTGGATGGCTTTATTTTTGTGGTTGCTCCAGATGGGAAAATAATGTACATATCGGAAACGGCCTCGGTGCATTTGGGTCTGTCTCAGGTTGGTTTAACAAAGGTAATGTTAACTCCTTTGCTATGTGTCATCTGGGGTGTCACAGTCCTGACATGGTTGTGCATTTCAGGTAGAGTTGACAGGAAACAGCATCTTTGAATACATTCATCCGGCCGACCATGATGAAATGACAGCTGTCCTCACGGCACACCAGCCTTACCATTCACACTTTGTCCAAGGTAAAAACTGAGCCTAAATGTTGTCCGTTTGTGACAGCTGAGAATGAAAAGAACATCATGATGATTCTCTATATGCGAAACAATCATTCACACCAGTGTGGTATTGTTCTTTTTCTGTGTTTATATTATAGTTACTGTTTTTATTTTTGAGACTTTGACTTTACGACTTTTTTCCCTTCTGTGTAGAATATGAAATGGAGCGCTCATTCTTTTTAAGAATGAAATGTGTCCTTGCAAAAAGGAATGCTGGCCTTACGTGTGGCGGTTACAAGGTCAGAAAAGAAACGGTTGTTTTTCATGTGATGACCTCATCGGTTTCTTCTTGCAACATTGAAAGGATATCCACTCATTGCCCAGGTGATTCACTGCAGTGGCTACTTGAAAATCCGCCAGTACAGCTTGGACATGTCCCCATTTGACGGCTGCTATCAGAACGTTGGGCTGGTGGCCGTCGGTCACTCATTGCCACCCAGTGCAGTGACAGAGATCAAACTGCATAGCAATATGTTCATGTTCAGAGCCAGCCTGGACATGAAGCTCATCTTCCTCGACTCGCGGTATTTATATATTTATTGACTTACTTGCAATTTCACACCACCGATGCAATGTCAAGGTGTGACATCAATTATTCATTTCTACGTTATGGTTTATCGGTTGATGTGTTTCTAACCCAGCGCTCTGGATTGCATGTCAACAAGAGAACACTCAATGACAGCTCAAAACGTTTGTGTGTGTGTGTGTGTGTGTGTGTGTGTGTGTGTGTGTGTGTGTGTGTGTGTGTGTGTGTGCGTGTGCGTGTGTGCGTGTGTGCGTGTGTGTGTGTGTGTGTGTGTTGGGGGGTTGTTTAGGGTTGCAGAGCTTACAGGCTATGAGCCACAAGATCTAATAGAGAAGACCCTATATCATCATGTCCACAGCTGTGACTCCTTCCATCTTCGCTGTGCACATCATTTGTGTGAGTGGTTGATCATGCCACACACCTGCAATATTATCATACTTTGCTCAGAGGAAGCACCTACATAACAAATGAAAAAATAACAATATTAAGAATAACTTAAGTCACCCTTTTCAGTAACTTTGATTGAAGAACATGCTGTCAATTTGCAGAATTCAGATGGTAGTTTTTAGATTCAATTTCATTTCTTAACAATTCTTTGTGCACGCACACACACACACACACACGTACAAACACACAAACACTTTAATTTAATCAAACGTTGTACTGTTTGTGAACTTTTTGTCACAGTAAACTCATAAGACTAATTTGAAGCTATATACATTTTCCGCGAGAGCTTCTTTTTTGAGAACCTCAATTAAATACATTATTGCAGCAGATACTCAAAAGTATGCTACTGAATATAGCCAGAAAAAAATCTACAATATATAGAAAACCACAGAGCTGCGTTTAAAGGACAAGCAAATACATTTTTGATTGATACAATACAATACATGTTGATTTATATAGCGATTTAACAACAGCTGAAGCTGTAACAAAGCGCTTAACATGGATAACTATCATATCCTGTGACTGTAAAGTGTCCTTGAGAGTTTTGAAAGGCGCTTATAAATTGAATGTATAATAATAATAATAATAATAAGAAGAATAATAATAATATACAGAAAGTAAAGCAGTCACAAAGATAGTAAAAAAAAACCAGCACATGATTATTACATTGGTTTTAATGTAGGAAGAATCCTGATAATTTCATTTCATAGATGATTTTTTTAACCACCCCATCACTCACATCCCACCGCATGTACTTTTTTTGTAGTGCTTGTGAAAGGGCAAGTGACCACTCGCTACTACCGTTTCTTGGCCAAACATGGTGGCTGGGTGTGGGTTCAGAGTTATGCAACCATCGTACACAACAGTCGCTCCTCCAGACCTCACTGCATCGTCAGCGTCAATTACGTTCTCACGTAAGTACCAGCTATTATCCAGACTGCTAGCAACCCCCCGACTCCCTAACCACCTCCACAAAAACTACACAAATACCATGGAAATGAAATATGTAAATCACCCTAAAGTCCTACGATATGGAAATTAGCCTCATGCTTTTCTTGCTCATTCTCTGAGAATCTCCGGAGAGTTCAGCTCATAGACCAATTAAATCAATCATTCCACAAAATGAAATTATTGTTTGTAGTGCCACCGCAGAATAATGTGAATAATGGAAAAGAGGTGACGCGAAATGATGTTTTCTGAAAGATGCATTTCAAATCCAAACAATACATTTTCTCACCTCAACTGTTTTTGTAGAGCACTTTAAAACAACCTTCTCCTCGAAATTCCCCCCACTGGCCTCCACCCCAGCATCCAGTGCACTTCCCCATCTTTCTCTGGTATGGCACCACAATTTTCTTCTTGGCCAGGAACTGTCAGATAGTCAACACATTGTGAGCAGATGCATTGCCATTGTGAAACAGCCACAAATTGTCCTGCCTCAAATCTTGTCTATTCTCCCTTATGAGTGAAGCAAATTGTTGGCCCGGTGTGTTTGGAGGGAGACTTTCTAGACAGATACACACATCTCTGTATCAAGTCCACACTAGAATGTATAATCTCATATTTTAAAATGACACGTTACAATACATACATTATGTAATAAGATCAAGACGTTAAATATGTAAGAACAATCTTGATTCTAATCTCTTTGAAAAACGTGCAGGAAGAGTACCTCCCTAATTTAGCATTTGTCGTAGAGAGGTGGGGGTTGTGGGGACTTCTCGCACAACTCACTACACAACCATGGCGGCAATGCTTTTGGCCCACCAGCACAGATCTGCAAAGTGTGAACAGAGTCAGGGCACTTTAGTCTGCATGTTTCAAATTGGCTTGATTGAATGTGAAAGTTAGCAGCCAAGTCCTATTAGATTGGCATTAAAATGCACTCTACAACACATGTATCATGACTGTAAGACAGTTATGAGGTGTGCTGTCGGTGTGACGGAGGAATTCAAGGTGGAGGTGGGACTCCACCACGGGTCAGTTCTGAGCCCCTTCTTATTCGCGATGGTGATGGACAGGCTGACAGACGATGTTAGACAAGAATCTCCTTGGACCATGATGGTTGCAGATGACAGTGTGATCTGTAGTGAGAACAGGGAATGGGTAGGGGAGAAACTAGAGATGTGGAGGTATGCCCTGGAAAGGGGAGGAATGAAGATCAGTCGCAGCAAGACGGAATGTATGTGTGTGAATGAGAGATCCAAGTGCAAGATTGATGCTACAGGGAGAAGAGATAAAGAAGGTGGAGGATTTTAAGTACTTGGGGTCAACTGTCCAGAGCAATAGAGCAGTGGAAAAGAGGTGAAGAAGCGTGTCCAGGCAGGCTGGAACGGCTGGAGAAAAATGTCAGGTGTGATGTGTGATAGAAGGGTTTCAGCCAGGATGAAAGCAAAAGTGTATAAAACAGTGGTGAGACCAGCCCTGATGTTTGGACTGGAGACAGTGCCACTGAAGTAAAGACAGGAAGCAGAGTTGGAATGAGCAGAGCTGAAGATGTTGAGGTTTTCTTTTGGAGTGACCAAGTTGGATAGGATTAGGACTGAGTACATCGTAGGGACAACTCATATTAGAGACTTTCGAGAGACAGTCAGAGAGGCCAGACTTAGATGGTTTGGACATGTCCAGAGGAGAGAAAGTGACTATATCGTAGGAGGGATGCTGAGCCTTGAACTGCCAGGCAGGAGACCGAGAGGAAGACCAAAGAGGGTTATGGATGTTGTCAAAGAGGACATGAAGGTAGCTGGTGTGAGAGAAGAGGATGCACAAAACCGGGTTCGATGGAAGACATTGATTTGCTATGTCGACCCCTGAAGGGAAAAGCCGGAAGGAAAAGAAGAAGACACTGTTGTTTCTCACCTCTTTTGATACGAGTCCTAATGCTTTGAGACACACTTTTCTGATCTCCAGAATTCAGAATCCAGAAACGTGTTGTTTGTCATCTTTAGGTTGAGGCTCATTGCTTCTTATTTTACGGCAGTATGTCTCTATGCGACTGCAATGTTTAAAAGAAGATATGAAATAATCTCTGGTAGGTGAGTATTGGTCTTTTGTTCGGAATGTTATCAGGGGCAAGTGTTTTTGTTCAGTAGCCTTTGTGTACATTTTAACCACTGGTAAGAAGTGATAAAGGCACTTCACCTGACTGTGAACTCTTACTGTGTGTTCAAAGTCTGGTGAGCTATACGTACAGTAATCTGCAGACCAGCCAAAGCAAGGCTTTAGTCACGACAGTTCATCAGTGAAAGCTTATCATCACAAAGGTTTGGAAGGGGGAGTCTATAGTTTATTTATATGTGCAACAGAAATAATTTCCCCTTATGCATAATTACGTTTCCTTTTTTTTCAATGTTGTAATAGCATTCAATCTGAGCCATGAACGAAAGCCCTCAATGTCCAAATTAAATATTTTAGGAACTATCTGAACGTTATCAATAATTAGAACCAACAAGTGATATTTTGTTTTTTTTTTTCCTCTCGCTTCATCTCCTCACTTGGACCATGAGTAAAGTCGGTACTACAAGCTTGGGAATTAGAGTTGGTCTTCAACAGGTTTCTGTCTAACTGGTTGCTTCTGGCAAAAAAGGCTCCAGGTTGTCGAAGATTCACTACAATAAAAAAAGTCCCTGAAAGAAAATCTAAAATAACAGGCCAAAACAAATTAACGACCAGAAGAAGTGGAAATGTTGCGTTAAAAATATTAAAACCTGTAAAATTGAATGAGCAAATGCATTGTGTTGAGTAACTTGCTTGTGGAGAATTTAAGAAGTGGTGACTGAAGTGGTGAAAAACCTTGTCCTTTTTCTAACAATGCTCACATTGCTCCCGGACTGCTCACACACTTATGCCTTCTTTCTTATTTCATCTCTTCAAATTGAAATTCATTTCAGATGAACAGTTAGAGAGCAGTTCGAGAGCAAAAAGAGGTCATTTTCACTGTCGGTAGGTATATATGTGGTCTTTGGATCGGGTGAGTCAAGTAATGGAAGTTCAAGTAAACAGATTCCCTTTAATGTGTAAGATCATTGAACAAACATTAATATCAAATAAAGATAACCCAAGTAACCATACATGCCGTTTTTAATGGTGGTTTTATTTGTTTAAACCTGTACAAACTGCACACAACCTGAATGACATGAGGTAGCAGAGTCCCTAAGATGCTGGAACATATGCACCACTCTCTCCCTTGAGGTCAAAATGCATCTGCAGTAATTCATCAAAGCCAATTGGATGGGACAACAGTGGTTACGCACATCTTCCCGGTGTACTAGTACCTGATGGTAACATCACACCAGGCCCACCTTGGAAAAGGGAGATATCAGTGAGGGATTGTGGTTTTGTTTAGAATCAGAATCATAAGTATGTAGCAAGCAAGGAATTTTGTCTCCGGTAGAACATGAAGTATCATCATCAGAAAAATGGAAGCACTATACAGTTCTATTTTGGGTTACTGTTTAGAGAGTTAAGTGCTTGGGTGAAGAAGCTGTTACAATGTCTGCTGGATTTAGGCGCCGGGAATCGTCACACAAGTGCCAAACATTGTCAGAAGGGGGAGACCCTCCTGTTGTTAAAGTGAGACATGATTCTGAAGCATTTCATGATGATAAACTGGTGAGAGAAATATGCACAATCGCTCATGTACGCAGCTCAGAGGGAACATTCATTGTAGAGGTGATGTGGTACTCCATACTGTGTTTAGATTGAAGAAAACTTGAAGTGGCAATTTTGTTTCTTTTAAATAAAGAAGGATCTTGTCTGCATAGGCATTGCATTTAGTTTTTTTTCTGGTAATACAAGAGAGCGGATATATTTGATTTGCGTGCTTTGACGCACTGCCATTGCCGGTGGTTTGATCAATATGGCAAATAGCAAAAGGGGCAGAGTGGACGTCTTTGTGGTTTCCTCTTTGTAAAGTAAAGCTTTGTGACCTCGGTAGTGGTGACTGGAGAGATGTAACTGGTGTGAATAAATGATCATGACAGTATTTTAAAAGTACTTTGAATAAATTTAGGGGCAGAATCAATAAAGGGTGTCCAATCCTATGAATTACACCCATCTGGATGTGTAACTAAACATTGAGCGTAAGGAAGAATGGATCACTGTTTGCCTCAAATAAATCTCTGCCGAGGTGTTCTTGTTATCCCAGCCTGATTTGCCATGGCAACATCTGTGGAGCACTTCAGAAAGAAATCAATTCCTTTTTCACAGTACTAAGACATCCACACTCGGCTCTGATTTAGCCAGACACAGCCTTTAATCTCCTAATGTATTTGATTTCTCTGCTTTCCCTCTGTGTAGTGTTTGTTAAAGGCCTTCCTTCAATCACTCTGTTGGAAGAAAAAAAAATGTTCCAGCTGCCTCAGAACACTTTCAAGTATGAATGCTGTCACACACGGACATGCAGCGCTCGGTGTGTGTTGGCCTTTCATGATGAGGCCTAGAATGTTGTTGAAATGTTAATGAGCTTCTGCTGGACGAGTAAAAAAATAACTATACTGGATGTGTTTTCTGAAGAGACATGAGACAAGAGACCTCTAAACTGACGTATTATTATAAATTGTACATATTTGACATGCAAATGCAGAATATCCCAAGAAGATCACAGAAAGTACAACACATTTAATTAACATTTGTGTCTTCAGGAATACGGAGTGTAAAGGATTTCAGCTCTCTCTGGATCAGGTCATGTCCAAGGCCACTTTCCCTTTCAGCAGCAATACAGCAAGCAGTCTTACCGACTCAGGGAGAGCCAATAAAAGCAGAGTGTCTCGCCCCAAAACAAAAGCCAGACTTTCGCCATATAGTCAGGTGAGTGTTCTATATTTCTGTGTATTAAAAAGTGGCAAAAGGTGTTGTTTTTTTGTTAGTTTTTGTTAACTTTGATAACCTTGCGCCTCTCACAGAGGTCTTGTTGGGTGTTTGACATTCTTCTTATAACATCACACAACTTTAATCAATTATATTGTAACTCTTTGACCACTTTTTTTGTTTGTTTCTCACCCCAGTATCAAAGTTTTCAGGCAGAGCGTTCAGATTCAGATCAGGATAGTCCTTGGAGGGGAAGCCCCCTTACTGACACAACCTCCCCACAGATGCTCGAGACGAATGAAGGCACAGACGCCTCCTGCGTTTACAAACACTTCACTGATCCTGTTCCGCTGTGCTACAGTGTGTCTGAAGAGCAGCATCATACCGGTGATGGTCACAAACACATCCATGTGCATTCTCAAGGTCAAGGTTGTGAGCGGGGTCGATGCGATGCAGGGCGATATTTCCTTGGAGCCCCTCCTACCAGCAGGGACACATGGTGGAGCACAACAAGGGCAATTTTGCCCTTAGGCAAAGTCTCACTGGAGAACCGTGAAGGATATGATAGCAGCATTCCACATATTACAGCAGTTCACAGTCACAATGGTAATTTCGACACTGATTTGATTTACATTTTAAGTACAGTGAAACCTCAGCGGCTGAAACGTACTCGATGGTTCTGGAGGATATCTGATTAGCTCATAGTAAAAATAAATAACATATACAATTGAGTTACATTGACAGCAATTCTTTGCGCGGGAAGAAATTTGTTTCTCCATTTGTCAAAAAAAATCTAATAAAATAAAATGAGATGGATGGCATAAGTGGAAAATTAATTAACACTAGACTCAGACTGATTAGTGTTGTGTATCTCACCATTTAAAGACAATTGATGGAGTATGTAATTCAAGAATGATGCATCTTGAAATGGTGCGATTGAAACCAACATAGTAACAGCTCATTGTAGGAAAATCTGCTCTGTATGAAGTAGTATACTGCATCTACTGAACTTTACACTGTACGAAAACCATGATGTATATATTTATTTTTAACATCATGTTTCTTAAAGGTCGGAATCATTGGGATGAGGACAGTGTGGTGAGCTCTCCAGATAGAGGTTCCACCAGTGACTCAGGAGATCGCCAGCGAACTCACCAGTTCAGGTTCAGCCCACAAGAAAGCAGCAAAATGGAAACACTTATACGTGCGACACAGCATATGATTAAGGAGGAAAAAAGTCGACTTCAGCTTCGAAAGGTTCATGCAGACACTCCACTGGGGCAGGCCAATGGATTGTTGAACAGCACCGGTTTTTGCTGTACATCAGAGTATACTCAACGGCCAATAAAGGCTGTGGTGTGTCACGGTTTGAGTCATGTGATCAGCCCGGTGCCAAGCCCCACCCACTTGTCAAGGCTAAGTCCGGGGTCCGAAAGCCTGAAAAAGTCCAAGGACGACCTCCAGACAGACACGGGCCCGCGTTCTTTACAATTACATTACCCGTTTGTTCGAGCGGGCCCATGTTCAGATTCTCCCACCCCGGCCCCAGCTCTGTACCCGCCCCATTTTCGGCCATACTTGGAGAAGCAAACGCCCTGCTCCAAAACAGGCTATGCTCTTGAGCACCTCTACGATCAAGAGAGCCTCCGAAGCTACTGCACTTCTGCGACCACGGATATGACCCCTCACCTCCGTATGCCGGCAGAACAGACACCCGGACACAAAGGCACCTCTGTCATTATCACCAATGGCTGCTAACACTCATTTGACACACGCGCTGGGACTGATGTCAATAAGCCCCCGTGACTGGCTGGTTAGCCCTTATGAAACTTCACTATTTTGATTCAGGCACCAATTATGCTAATCCAACTGACCTTCCCTCAAAATGACTTTTGAGAACCGTACTTGTAACGTTTCAGTGTTGAGGTTTAGAACACTTGACCCGTGATAACCTCATCTTAAGAAATGCCGAAGAATGACTGTCATAATAATATTGAATGTGCCAAAAACAAGAACTCATACATGACTGTTAAACCACCCTTTTGAAGGCCGCTGCACACTGAGTGACACGACCCGATGCCATTGAATTGTAGTACAGTGTGAGATTCCAAAAGTAGTTTTCATCAGTGACACAATATTGACAATATTGAATATATATATCAGTGACGTGCAGTCAGTGGAGGCAGGTGAGGCAGTGCCTCACCTGTCATCATGGAAATCTGTCATGGAAATATCAAATGAAAAAATAAATTAAACAGTTAGATGTATTTAGTGATTTGTACTTTAAATGTCTTGTCCATTTAACTTCACCGTTTTAGGATTTTTTTCAAAATCGCTGAATTTTCACATTTACCGTTCAAATACTAAGTAGAGACGAGCGGTGACGTCATTGATGACGTCAGTGCCTCACCAGCTATGAACCTCACCGCACGTCACTGATATATATATATATATATATATATATATATATATGAGATTACATACTCGAGTGTGTGGCTGAAAAGCAAATCAGGGAGCGTATCTGTCATTTAAAATGCAAAGGTGCAGCGAATACCCTCTCAAAAATCCACACCTTCTGTTTTTTTCTGCATTTCTGCTCTTTGTATTATGCTATATAAAGTAGCTACAGCGTTCAGGCAATCAGTTTCTTCCTTGACAATAAAATAATGTTGTTTGTGGTTAAGAAGAAACAATACAGTACGATATTTTATATTAAGCTTCAAAAACATTGCAAACATTGCAACTAGCGACATCTGATTGCCCCCTGTAAGTAGTTTGCAAATGTTCAGTCCACTTGTGCTCAGTCATATCACTCGGTATGCAGCCCTAATAAAGATTTAACAGCCATTTTTTTTGCACTGAGCATCAAACTGTCTTTCAGGTAGCGTATAGCACTAACCGTGGTATATACCACCTATACTCTACTGCTAAATTTGTTTTACATCTTTGGTTCGTAGTCTATTGGACTCAAAAGTGGGGGATATGTCTCAGAATTTATGTTATTGTATTGTTCAACATGTATGAACACATATTTCCAATCACTTTCATAGATACACAGTCAGTATTTAGAGTAAATACAGTCTAATGACTAATATGGGAGTCGGTCTATGCTTCTACCTTTTTCCCATGTGTGCGACTCTTCACTTCGGCTTTGCAAGATTTAAGCTGTTCATGTTTATCAAAGCTTTTGGTTGAGGTGAAATAAAAATGTTGATAATGGCTCACTTTGGAGTGATGTACATGAAACGTCTCATGCTATATCTGTTACGGACTGATAATGAAAATCACAGTTGTTTTTCTTTCTCATTTTGCTTCTTTCAAAGATGTATTATTAATTGACCTTTAATCACCTTCATTGAGTTGCATTTTGGTGTCATCCTCAGTCTTGTCAACCAGTGTGAACATAAAAGAGAACTCTGGTCAGCAGTGGGGTGGCACAGTAGCAGCGTGCTGGACCCATAAACCAGAGGTTGATGGACCAAAACCATCCTTTGCTATCAGGACTTTGCAGTGGAGTCTTGATCGCATGTTAAAAAAATGCATGCAATATCTTTTATTTGTGCTTCTCCCAAAAACTCCAGACTACATGAAATAAAGATATATCGTCTCATCAATTCCAGCGCATAGGATTTTAACCTTTCTCGGTTCCCTGAACTCTGAAAGGGAATATTAGTCTTCCTTCACCCTTGTCATTGTGAAACCTAGTTTTGTCCCCAGATAAGTGTACCAGTAGGATTTCTATAAAAGGCAAATATATAAAATTTCAGGTATACCTTTGATGAGTTATGATGCTTTTTAGCAATAAGCAAACGAAAGAAAAACCTACATTCCAATTGCTATACTTTGTCCCAAAAAAATGAGCCTCGTATTTAACTAAACAAATTAGTTGAGGTCAATGAGAAATTGGAGACTGCAAAGGACATAGAAAGAGCAGTGGTGGGATTTGAACCCACGCCTCCGGAGAGACGGGAGCCGTAATCCAGCACCTCTGAACGCTCAACCACACTACCTTGTAGAAAACATTACGGAATAAAACTTTGTTGGCCAAATGATAACCACTAGAACTCCTTAAGATAATCATGATTTTCTTAGCTTCATAAATGTGAATTAAATGAAGGACTGATGACAAAAGTACAGCAAATTTACACAAGGGCAACATTTAATTGTTTCCGTGTGAGCTCTTGGTCAATTCCTGCAGGAAACTCATATCGTTGCCGTCGGGCGCAGTCCCTGTACATCCAAAATCAGCACTTTTCAGGAGATCTCTAAATTGGCATTTTTGATAGACGATAGAAGAACGAGCAGCTTATTGCATATTGGTTTGACATGGTCTCGTTTTTATTTTTTATTTTTTTCTCAACTAACAATATTATAAGCTAAAGAATGTAAACACGCACACACACACACACACACACACACACACACACACACACACACACACACACACACACACACGCACACACACACACACACACACACACACATATACACACACATACGCCGTTGTTTAGGACCGTGTTTCTTTAAATATATAACTTTAAATTATTATGCTTTGTTTTTAGACAGATACAGATGCACTCCATATCAATTATTTACACATTGCAATCAATCCATTTATACAGTAAATTTAATTGAGTAGATTTTATTCTAAAAAGACTATATTTGATCTCAGTCTAAATACAGTAAAATTTGAGAAATATAAATATTCACCGTCCCAGTGGTTTTGCTCAAGTGGCCATCCCGCAACCTGAAGGATGTTGTTCCATTCATCATGTCAAGTCACTTTTTATAATAAATAAACAATTTTCAAGCAAAATGTACTAAAACACTATTCGTTGAAAATATCAATAGAATTCTGCTACTAAAAAAGCTTTTGTTTCTAAGTAAATATTGCACATTTATTTGGGGGTGTAAAATGTTACTATGTTTACGGTAGCACCGAATATTGTCTTTTTTGAGTAAAATGTACTCTATGAAACGGTTAACACTTAGATATAGTAATCAGTGTATATCAGTCAACCTGCTATCATAAAACACAATTAAATATTTGTTGTATCCATATTTTATAATGATCACATGCATCGCTCAAAATACCAGTCACATTCAAAGCAGTGAAGGTCTGCTTGCAACTGAATTTGATGATTTTCTTTTTTCAGACTGAAAGTGTCACTTAAATTTGCATGGATTGCGCGAAGCAGCACTGGCAACTAAAAAGCTGATGAAAATCAATGCAGCAGAATTCTCCATTAAGCCTGATGGTGTGTGCCTACGCGGAGGCAAGAGATGAAGCCTCCTCATCAGCCTGATGGACGTTTGCTGTTTGCTTTCTTCATCCCAAGCTGATCTGCTGCTCCACTTCCCCCTGGGTGCTTCCCATTTTACTTCCACATTAAAAGCTTTGCACTCAGGTACTGTCCTCCCTTCTCCGTTCCAAGCAAGCTTTTCGCTGCCTCACTCTTGAGGCTGACACAACTGATCACTATTACAAGCGTGTAACCAATAGTCCAGCAAGATATAACGGATACGGTTCAAAGTCAATAGCTGGGCCCGTGCTGATGTACATTTAATTTGCATTTGTATCCACTCAAAATATAAAACATATGACTAACACTCATTTGATGTCAACATAACCTCAATGGTGCAAAAATACGCATTTTGCTAGAATCTTAACAGAAAAGGAGAATGCGTCTGATCCTACTAAAATGAGCGGTGTTCAATCTCCTACAGCAAATGGAAATCATTTGCGTTTGCTGCAACGTTTTGAATAAATGTATCCAATCTAACAGGTAAGCGGTCAGAATTTCAGCAAAGACATTCAACAAGATTTTTATTTTTTGGGAATTAATGCCAAAAAGTGAATACAGTGGTTTATTGTTTATTATTTTAATAGTTTGGCCTCTGACAATAATCGCACATATCACAGTTAATAATAATAAATAATATTTGGACAAATGAAAAATGACATTTTTAATTCCCCGTGATCTCTATACCATGGCATTGAGGTTGGGGATCAATGTGTAGAAAATAAAATAAAATAAAATCACCACACCGAGGACAGAAAATAATTAACTAATTGTAATTAACTTTTTAAAGAAAACGCGCTCAATATAGACAATACCAAGATTAACTTATTAATAGGACTACACGGAATACAAGTAGAACAACTCAGTGTAATTAAAACGTGCATCATTTTTAGTGTTGCGGTTGGATTTAAAAGAAAATAGTTTGTGTCGTTCCTGAATGTGTCTTGAGATCATTCTCTTGGTCCGCTGCTCTCAACAGCCCCCCCCCTTCCTACAACGTCTCTTTGCAGCTATACCAATTTTGGCCCATGTCTAATTGGGGTTCCATGAGGTTAGCATCAGATGTCATTTGTTTTGTAAGGAATTCCACTCACTCTGGCATCAATTTCATTGACAAATAACACACAGGGGCTTTTCTGACCTCTAAGAACAAAGAACATGCATGCGGCTTCCAAATGGAATACATGATTGGAAACTACCAGCCGTCTTGACAACTGCAACTCTCTTCTATTTGGTGTCCACCGTAAATTACACAGTCTCCAGAACCGCAGAGTCCCCCATGCAAATTTCCCCATTGTGGGACTATTAAAGGCTTTCTTCTTCATCCACCACATCACTCTGGTCAACGCAATACTACTCCAACATTACATCTAATCACACATACAAAATTATTATCGTCATTATTTATCATCCTGTTCATATTTTTCAGATGGTAAAAGGATTATTATTATTATTATTATTATTATTATTATTATTATTATTATTATTATCATTATTATTATTATGTACAGTACTATGCAAAAAGATAACAGTCATTAAATAAAATAAAATCTAAATATCATAGCTCTTTTTGTATTTGTATAAACAAGGCTCGGCTGGGAAAGAGGAAAGTGTCTTTTTGTATTGATCCCTAATAAGAAGACAACAGACTTCAGTGTTAGTTTTTCGGATTATCTCCGTTCTCATTCCATGCTCAGTATTCTGAGCCCATCTTGAGATGTTTGTCCATATGTTCAAATGTCAGAAAATGTCACCACCGTCAGCATAGTTAGCTTGATATGCCAGCTGTGGAAAAGATCATTTTAGGCATATAGATTGCCTTCAGCACTTTAGTTGGTTTCTATTGTGTCTACTGGTAATGCTTTCCTCCAGTAAGATTGGTGCACTCCATACATTTTATTATCCTGAATAAATTGTCAGTGTTCACACAGAAGTCAAAACAGCATGCAACGTGGTATACATCACATATTTACACGCTGTTCACGCTTTTGTGTTGTTTTGATACTGGCTGAGCCAAATATGACACACCTATTAGTCTCAAATGGTAAATAATTTTAATTTTGTTATTGTTAATTTCAGAACTATCTATTTATCCATCTACACCATGCATCCATTTTCATACCATTTGTCTTCTCCAGGCCACTTGCGAGGAAGAGTAAACAAGAGAAAGCTCTGGGAGAATGTGCAAACTCGAGCTTGGGACCTCTCTTGACTGTAAAACAGATGGCCCAAACACTGATACACCGTGCTGTTTCCCTGTAGAAACACAAGATGTAAAAGATGTTACTAAAGTCCCTCAGTTCCAGTGTAAAACTTGTCGTGATTACATCAGGAAATGTTTGATTTAATAAAAAAAGCAATCAATGAGAACCAAAATCACTATCAATTAAGGATTAGATTAAGAATCATACATGAATCCAAGTAACGGATTCCTTGCTGTTCTAGTGTCTGTGAGGTCTCTCCAAGTCCTAATGTAGCACAGAATACAATTACAAAAGTGAGACCACAACACAAACGAACAGAAAGGCTAAAATTGATCCAGGTCACCACCAAAAAAATGGAGACGGCCCAAAACAGAAAAATATAAAGGCTCGTCATTATTATACACGGTATTTGTGTGTATTGAAAACAGACTGGTTCTGTTAATGGTATGTGATGTATGTTGCTTAAATATTAAACAGTATTATGATTGTTTATGATAGTTGGATAACAGTCATTTTCCAATAATAAAGGGGAGGGAGTATCACTCTTAGACTACACACACCCCACACAACAGGATCATCCATCAGGATAATATTTTAGAGGTGCATAACAGATAATCAAGGATTTCCTAAATGTGCCCCAAAGAGAGGAAAAGAAAGTAATTTGTCCACCTGTTCTCTGTCGTGAACATGCGCTCTTGACTGTTTGGAAAATAAGGCAACTTAATTTGTCGCCATCGTGCTACACACTGTGCAGGGTCCATAATGAAGATGGCGCAGAAATTCAAAACGTGCCACAATGGGAATATCATGAGTGCCACCCCCCTGTTATAGTTTATACTTTTGACTCTCCTCCTGAAGGAAGTTCCATACAAATCGGTGCAGAACTTGCAGGTTCTGAAATACCTTTTTTCCCCACCGGCCACCACACTGCTAATTTGCACATAAGGATGTTCAATTTTTTTAACCGTCACGATATTCCACAACTGACGTCGTTGTACAGTCTGCTGTACACATACGTTTTTTTCAATTATCACTGCATATGTATTTAGACTACACATATGCATCGATGAGAAGGTTTCTTCAGCCGCCATCTGTACAAAAGTGAAGGTTTCGGACGTTTCGCCTCCTATTCAAGAGGCTTCGTCAGCGAACTAAAGTCTGACTGGTCGTATCGGCCCCATTTATATATCCCTAATGTCCAGACATGGTGGCGCCGGACACAGCTATGATAGGTCCCTACTCTCGGGTTGGGGGGGGGGGGGGGGGGGGGGCAGGGGACCCCTCCCTGTGGCCCCACTGATTGTTCCTACATTCCTGACTAGCGACTGGCCTATTACCCCCACTCCCCCCGGTATCACCTCATCAGCATAACGACCCTCATCAGCATTACGAAAGTTGCCTAACCTGTTTTGCCTAAGCAGGCTATTGTATGAACGATCCAAATTGAACCTCACCCCACCAGACCGGTTTAATGAAGGATTTTGTTGTTTTATAAGAATCGCTTCTTTTACCCCCCTTTCAAACCATCTATGTTCTTTCGCTAAGATTTTAACCTCATTGTCATCAAATGAGTGGTTGCTAGCTTTTAGGTGCAAATGTACTGCCGATTGAGGTCCACTTAATATATTATCCCTGCGATGTTGATAAAGTCTTTTTTTGAGAATTTGTTGAGTCTCCCCAATGTACTGCTCTTTACAATTTTCATTCTTACAATGTATGGAATAAACTACATTACTTTGTTTTTCATTTGGTAGCCGATCTTTTGGATGCACTAATTTTTGCCTTAACGTGTTTATCGGTTTGAAATAAGTAGGAATTTTATGTTGCCAAAGGACTCTTTGTAATTTTTCTCTAACTTTTGGAGAGCAACTAAAAAGGGACCCTTCCAATAAATACAAGAAAGAAATGATTGACTGTCTCCAAAAGTTAGAGAAAGGAAGAAAAATTCTAAATTTCCGACTTCGGAGACTTAACATAGAGATAAAAATCAAACAGTCAGAAATAGAAACTTATTATCAGCGATTACAAACTAAACTTACCCACAAAATCTATCAGGAAGTGTGTGAATTTACTAAATCCGGTTATATGAGGCACCACAGCAAAACCAAAGAGAGACAAAAGGGTAAATTTCAAAAATTACTTTTACTGAAACAATCTCAGCTACTGGTAAACACGCGAAAAATTAGGAATGAACAGTTTGCAAGGGAGAATTGGATCAAAAATTTGTCAGACAGAGATCTCTCAGAGACAGAAAAGGCGGTACTTACCAAAGGTTTAAATTTCTCAGTGACTCCTAAAACTACACCTACAATAGATTACATCACAGCTACTGAATCGGCTATTAAAAATAACAAACTTTCGTATGCAGAGGCAGATGATCTACGCATTAAAATATCAGCTCTTCTCAGTAGTGCCAAACTTCCTCCGTCCAACATAACATTAGAAGAGAGAAAGGCGTTAACTACTCTACAAAAAGACAAAAATATTGCTATTTTGCCAGCAGACAAGGGCAGATGCACAGTGCTTCTCAACACATTGGATTATGAAGACAAAATAAATAGGTTAATCAGTGATTCTAACACAATTCGGTCCTCCCCGTCCGCGGGTGGGCACCCGCTTCCGCTACCCAACCCCTCTCGCTACGCAGGCGAAACCGGGCGTTGCGCGCAATTTCTAATGCAATGCGCGCTCGTGTTCGAACAACAGCCGCAAGCCTACGTCAGCGATGAGGCTAAGGTAGCTTTCATCACCAGCCTGCTCAGGGGAGACGCCGAGACGTGGGTGCTGGCCATCCGGGAGTCTCGACCGGAGCTGTGCACCTCCTACCCGGACTTCGTGGCAGAGATTCGCCGGGTATTCCACCATCCGGTCACGGAAGTCGAGGAAGAAGGAAGACTCCTCGACTGCGTCCAGGGGTCCCGCTCGGCTGCGGACTACTCCGTCGCTTCCCGGATTCAGGCCGCTGGCAGCGGCGACACCGACCGAGCGTTGAGGGGGGTGTTTCGTCGCGGTCTTAACTCCGATCTCAAAGACGAACTGGCAGCACGCGACTCTGGCACCACCTTCGACGACTTGGTCGACATTGTCATCGGCCTTGATCACCGCCTTCGGGAGCGACGGAGGGAGCTGAGCGGTCGGCGGACCGATGAGCCACGAACCCGGTCGAGGACAACCAACCCCGGCAGCGAGCGCGTGCGACGTCGGGAGGGTTCCCCCGAACCCATGCTGATTGGTGGGTGGAGCGACCGCATCGAACCCGGGGCTCGCCACACCCAAGGCCCCCGGCACATGTAAGTCCCAGTCGAAGAAGCGACATAGGCGACCGCGGGAGGCAAGACCCCCTACCCCCGTAACGCGATTGGAGCTGGAAAGTGAATTGACTGGGCCTTCCAGCTCCCAAACCGTGCGGGCATTAGTGGACTCGGGGGCCGACGGGTGCATTATCGATCCCGAGTTGGCAGACTCATTGGGCTGCCAGCTTATCGACCTCCTGCCCCCCAAGGAGATCGTAGACCTGGACGGAGGACTATTAGCACGAGTCACGCACATCATGGCCCCGCTCAAACTTCGAGTAGCGGGGAACCACGTTGAGCACCGCCAATTTTTAGTCATGCCCTCCCGGAATGCGCCGTTGGTATTGGGTCGTCCTTGGCTCAATACCCACGACCCATCCATCTCCTGGGAGGGTCCCACCATTCAGGGCTGGAGCCCCTACTGCTACGCCAACTGCCTACGGTCGGCTACGGCAGGGCAAGATCCCTCCCGCGTTGGCCCGCCCGAGGCCATCTGCCTCAAGGGCGTGCCGCAATGTTACCATGACCTGCGGGAGGTGTTCAGCAAGGACAGCGCCCAATCCCTGCCACCCCACCGACCGTATGACTGTGCCATCGACTTGCAGCCAGGGGCTCCACTACCGGACTCCAGACTTTTTCACATATCACAACCTGAACGGGAAGCCCTGAGCACTTACATAGACTCCTCCCTTGCGGCGTGACTCATCCGGCCGTCACGGTCTCCGCTGGGCGCAGGGTTCTTCTTTATTGACAAGAAGGACGGAACCCTGCGTCCGTGTGTCGACTTCCGGAGTCTGAACGACATCACCATCCGTAACAGATACCCCCTCCCCCTCATGGACTCAGCCTTCACGCCCCTTCAGTCCGCTACCATTTTTTCCAAATTAAACCTCCGCAGTGCGTACCACTTGGTCCGCATCCGGAAGGGGGATGAATGGAAGACTGCATTTAAAACACCGTTAGGACATTTTGAATATCTGGTGATGCCGTTCGGACTCACGAACGCTCCCGCCGTATTCCAAAATCTGATCAATGATGTGCTCAAGGACTTCCTCAATGTTTTTGTTTTCGTTTATCTGGATGACATTCTTATTTTCTCTCGTTCTGCAGAGGAGCACCGTCAACACGTCAGACGGGTCCTGGCGCGGCTCCTGCAAAACCGGCTCTACGTGAAGGCAGAGAAGTGCGAGTTCCATGTCCGCTCTCTGTCCTTCCTAGGGTTTGTCGTGGAGCAGGGGCAGCTCAGGGCCGACGACCCTACTAAGACTAAAGCGGTGGTGGAATGGCCGATCCCGAAGACGCGCAAACAGCTTCAGCGGTTTTTGGGGTTTGCCAACTTCTACCGCCGCTTCATTCGCGGGTATAGTCAGAAGGCACTCCCCCTCACTAACCTCACGTCCTCCAAGATCCCCTTCAGGTGGACGCCCGACGCTGAGGGGGCATTCAACCGCCTCCGTCTTGCCTTCACTAATCCCCCTGTTCTGCGTCATCCCGACCCGGATCTCCCGTTCACGGTCGAGGTTGATGCATCCGAGTCCGGGGTAGGGGCCGTCCTGTCCCAGGGCTCTCCCACGGACCAGAAGCTACGCCCATGCGCCTTCTTCTCCCGCCGGCTCAGCCCCGCAGAGGCCAACTATGATGTCGGAAACCGAGAACTTCTGGCGGTCGTCCTGGCCCTGCAGGAATGGAGACACTGGCTTGAGGGAGCTAAACACCCCTTCACCGTCTACACGGACCATAAGAACCTGGCGGCCATCCGGTCGGCCAAGAGACTTAACTCTAGACAGGCCCGATGGTCACTCTTCCTCACCCGGTTTAAATTTTCTCTCACCTACTGCCCAGGGTCACAGAACCAAGCCCGATGCCCTATCCCGCATCCATGAGCCGGCAGAAAGGGAGGAGACCACCGCCAACATCCTGCCGGCCCAACGCATCCTGGGTGCCCTGAGGGGGGAGGTTGAGAGAAAAGTTCAGCAAGCCCTGGGGACGACCCCCATGCCCAGGGGCTGTCCTAAGGATCGCCTGTTCGTCCCCCCCCCCCCTCTTCGCAAGGAGGTTACATCTCACAGACTTGAATGGCTGTGGTCATCACTGAAGTGTTTTCACATGGGAGAGCATGAATCCAATTGGTGGACATGCATAAAAATCTTCTCCGTTCGAGGCTTTCCTGCTTCCTGGGTTTTCGACGGTTTTTCCCATTCTGGCACGAGAAGAGTTGATAAATGTGTTATACTGGTGAGATGTTGGCTGCATGATTTTTGCCTTGTACACCAACAACCCGTGCTACCAAGTCTGCAGTTCCTGAAATGGTGTTGCAGTAGTGTTTGAGGCCACAACGGCTCTCGGATTTGAACACATGATTTTTTGGGTAGCAAGGGGCGAATGAAGTACGAATTAGTCTAATTTGATCCAGCCTTCTCTACTGCTTGTATTCATGCCTTTTTTTCTGACCATCTTATTTTGAGTCACTTGTGGCGTGTCATGATTCATGATGAGCATCAAGATTTTATTTTGATTATGTTCCGTCATCGGATGTGATTGAAATTAACCAAGTGTTATTCTTGACCTAGATTTTTCATTGTCGCACAACTTCTGTCCTATATACACTGAATGTCAACAGAAATAAAGTGCTCAGCTGTTTCATTTTACTTCTGTCATTTGTAGATTGATCGTACTTCGGCACTGTAAATAAATGGCTTTGCGCCATATGTCCTTGAGGTGTTAAGGAGGTCAATATGGGGATGGGTTAATATGGTGAGAAAGACCATGACATAGTCCCCCTATGTCAAGTCTGCCACAATATTACCAAAGTCAAAAGCTTGCTAATGTGTTCTTCTTCTTTTCCTTTCGGCTTTTCCCTTGAAGAGGTGCTCGTCTGGGGGCACACCTCCAAGATAGCTTGTCACCCGGGGGTCAACAGGACGATCCAACTCATCGCCCAACGGTTCTGGTGGCCGGGGTTCCGGAGGGACATCACCAGCTTTGTGAAAGCCTGCCCGACCTGTGCTTGTGGGAAAGCTTCCCACCAGCTCCCGGCAGGACTCCTCCAGCCGCTACCGGTGCCGCCCAGACCCTGGTCCCACATCTCCGTCGACTTCGTGACAGGCCTCCCACCCTCCCGTGGCAAGACGGTCGTCCTCACCGTTGTGGACCGATTCTCCAAGTCGGCCCACTTCGTCCCGTTAACGAGGTTGCCGTCCGCCATCGAGACGGCTCAACTCCTGGTTAACCACGTCGTCCGTCTCCACGGGATTCCGACGGACATCGTGTCGGACCGGGGACCGCAGTTCGTGTCCAAGGTATGGAAGCGTTTCTGTCAGTCCCTAGGGGCGTCGGCGAGCCTGTCATCTGGATACCATCTCCAGACCAACGGACAGACAGAGAGGAAGAACCAGGACCTGGAGGCGGCCCTCCGGTGCGTGTGCCTCCACAACCCGGCGTCGTGGGCCCTGCACCTACCCTGCGTGGAGTACGCCCACAACTCCCTGGTCTCCGCAGCCACAGGTCGGTCCCCATTTATGTCCGCCTGTGGCTATCAGCCGCCCTTGTTCCCCACACAGGAGGGCCAGGTGGAGGTCCCGTCTATTGAACATCACCTCAGACGGGCCCACCGAGTCTGGAAGGAGACCAGGGACGCCCTGACACGCACCGCATCCCGGAACCAGCGGTTGGCGGACCTTCATCGGAGACAGGCACCCAACTACCAGGTCTGGCAGGAGGTGTGGCTGTCCACGAGGGACCTTCGGCTGGCAGGGTCTTCAGCCAAGCTGGGCCCACACTTTACGGGTCCCTTCCCCATCGAGGCCATCCTCAGCCCGGTCTCGGTGAGGCTACGGCTGCCACCCACCATGAGGATCCACCCCGTCTTTCACGTTTCCCTCCTCAAGCCAGTGGAAACCAGCTCCTTAGCCCCACGCCCCCCCCCCCCCCCCCCCAACTCCCCCCGGATGTTGGTCGACGGACCGGTCTACACCGTGCGGGAGATACTGGACTCCAGGCGCATGGGCAGAGGAGTGCAGTACCTGGTCGACTGGGAGGGCTATGGACCGGAGGAATGACAGTGGGTCCCACGTGCCTGGATCCTCGACCCGTCTCTCATCCGGGCGTTCCATGCGGCTCACCCTTCCAAACCTGGTAGGCCGCCAAGAGGCGTCCGTTGAGGGGGGGGCACTGTCACATCTCGTCACCGTCCTGGGCGCGCCCTGCCCCTCCTGTCATCTCTTCCGCTGCTCCCTGGAGACGGCCCCTCCCATCATCATGCACCTGGGTTCCCACAGCTGTTTGTCATTCCCGTGATTGTGCCTTCTGACTATATCTACCGATCGCGCTATTCAGTCTCCGTCCGAGTATTCAGAAAGCTTACCTCGATACCTCCCTTCCGTCAGGTCTGCAATCTTTTTCCCTCACTCATCGCCACTTGTTTTGTTTGTGCACATACTCCCAGTAAAGACTTTTCTTGATTACAAGTATCTGTCTCGCCGTGTACTTTGGATTCGAACCCCCGCTTTCCCTCGTCTCTTGAGTCCTGCCTCCTAGCCTCAAGAGACGCAACAGAGTGAGATCTAACATTTTTTTAAGAACCCATGTATCCCCTTGTTCACAATTTCATGCACAGCTTGGTCCTTGGTGTTCTTTTCACGAGCATCCACTGCTCACTGCAGTGAATCCTGAAACAGAACAGCCTCCCCTCCTTGCTGGTGGAAGCCCCCTTTGTAAAAAAAGAAGAGAAAACATCTCACAGACTTGAATGGCTGTGGTCATCACTGAAGTGTTTTCACATGGGAGAGCATGAATCCAATTGGTGGACATCCATAAAAATCTTCTCCGTTCGAGGCTTTCCTGCTTCCTGGGTTTTCGACGGTTTTTCCCATTCTGGCACGAGAAGAGTTGATAAATGTGTTATACTGGTGAGATGTTGGCTGCATGATTTTTGCCTTGTACACTAACAACCCGTGCTACCAAGTCTGCAGTTCCTGAAATGGTGTTGCAGTAGTGTTTGAGGCCACAACGGCTCTCGGATTTGAACACATGATTTTTTGGGTAGCAAGGGGCGAATGAAGTACAAATTAGTCTAATTTGATCCAGCCTTCTCTACTGCTTGTATTCATGCCTTTTTTCCTGACCATCTTATTTTGAGTCACTTGTGGCGTGTCATGATTCATGATGAGCATCAAGATTTTGTTTTGATTATGTTCCGTCATCAGATGTGATTGAAATTAACCAAGTGTTATTCTTGACCTAGATTTTTCATTGTCGCACAACTTCTGTCCTATATACACTGAATGTCAACAGAAATAAAGTGCTCAGCTGTTTCATTTTACTTCTGTCATTTGTAGATTGATCGTACTTCTGCACTGTAAATAAATGGCTTTGCGCCATATGTCCTTGAGGTGTTAAGTAGGTCAATATGGGGAGGGGTTAACATGGTGAGAAAGACCATGACATAGTGCCCCTATGTCAAGTCTGCCACAATATTACCAAAGTCAAAAGCTTGCTAATGTCTTCTTCTTCTTTTCCTTTCGGCTTTTCCCTTGAAGGGGTCACCACAGCAAATCAGTGTCCTCCATCTTTAGAGGTTTGATCTGCATGTTTGTTTTGGCCAAGCTTTTACGCCGGATGCCCTTCCTGACACAACCCTCTGCATTTATCCGGGCTTGGGACAATGTGCTGCATGTAATTAATATTAATATGGAAATAAATATGACTGATTTTTTTGTGTGAGTGTGAGAAAAAAAGTTCAAGAACCCAGTCAAATAAATACATAACTACATAAATAACTACATAAATAAATGATAGCGTCCGGCAGTTGAGTAGTTAGCACGCCAACTTCACAATGCAGAGCGACCGGGTTCGATTCCAGCTCCGGCCTTCCTGTGAGGAGTTTGAATGCTCTCCCCGCATCACGTTTCTGTTTGCTGACCACCGTCAGTCCCGACCTGCATCTGCACAAGTGTTGGTTGTTTTAGTCAGTGGCAGTTAAACGGATTCTCGGCACGACTGTTCAGTGTCGGGTCATAGTTGTGTTTCACCCTGTCAGGTTTGTTTCACCTTGTCATGTATTACTCATGGTTTTATTTTGCTACTTTGGACTTTTCTGTTTTGATGAATTAGTGGTTTGAGATTTTGTTCTACTGACTTTATGTAATACAATTGGTCAAACAAACCCTGTTCCTTCTTCCTGTTTGCCTTTTTGGGGTCCACCACCACCACCACCATCACCACCTTGCAAATCATTACAATGTGGGTTGTTTTCTCCTCTTGCTCATTGAACACTCTAAATTGTCCCTAGGTGTGAGTGTGAATGGTTGTTTGTCTCTGTGTGCCCTGCCTACTGTTCAAAGACGGACGGCTGGGATAGGCTCCAGAACCCCCTTGAACTTAGTGAGTCTAAAGCACTTCTGAAAATGAATGAATTAATCACAAAATGTTTTTCCAGTCGAGTATGACTGATACGTGTGTATGTGCATTTGTGTGTGTGTGTGTGTATATATTTACAGTATGCATGCTGACAGTTTGGGAGGCTTTGCGATCACCCCAACATTTGTTTTTCTGGGTGACAAATTACCAGCGCAGTTGTAATTGGAAAGGCCAGACATTCTAGAAGATTTCACAAAAGAAAATAAATCATTCAATGTCATGACAATTTTTAAAGGTAATAGGTATGGCTGTCAGGAAGTCTAGAAAAATAATATTTTGCACTTTTAGGCATTCAAGTTGTGGGGACCAAAGTAAAAATATTTTACCGCAGGCACCAGCCCCTTGCAACATCGTTCTCGGTGAAAACAGTAACACTATGATGTCTACTTCACAATGAGCAGGCCAGAATGACTTTGATATTATCTCTGATATGACAGCTCCATATAGTCTGCACCCATCTTGGGTGGGCGCGGCCAGACGTGGTTTAATAGGATAAGCTCCATGACCGCTCAGCTCTTTGTTGCTCTTCAAAGGATCTTTCAAAAGGAAATATCATCCTGATCTCTTAGTACCAAAGCTACCATCTGAGACATGACAGTATTCTCCTATCCAGACACCAGCATCCACATTCTTGCATAGATGCCCAACAGCTGGTCGTATATGCATAGATTTCCTTTTTTTCCTTTTCAGGTGTTTTTGACTTGAACACATTATTTTGGGTTGATGAAACAACTGTGTTCAAAAGACAATGCATCTTTTATTTGCAGAATGTTGGATTGATTGGGGCAGCATGAGCGGTTAGTGAGACCCAGGTGACCCGGTTAATGCCTTCCCATGTGATGATTGCGTTGGCTCCAGGTCATCTTCCCACATTACATAAAGTGTATTTTTGATTCATGGAAAATTCATTATTTCCTTTGATATGAATGTTCACTTTGAATAGTCTTTTGTCTGTATGCCCCCTGTGATTTGACTGGCCAGCACTCTAGGGTGTACTGCATCACTTGCCTAAAATCAGCTGGGATGGATACCAGAAAGTCTGCTCCCCCAATGACAAATTATAGAGAACATGGATGCACGGATGGATGTAAACAGATAATTCCTATATATTATTTTTTTATGAATAGTATCAATCATACATTTTATGTACAAGTGCCTTTCACAACACCCAAGGACACTTTATAATCAAGAACTAAACATAAAAAAAGAAAAAAATAAATACATGAAGAGATGGATTTAAGTTGATGATGCAGGTTTGAAAAAGTAGACTTTGTAATTGGATTTGAATGTGGGAAGAGGATCAATATTATGAATGTTGGGTGGAAGTAAGTTCCAGAGTTTGGGGCAGAACAGCTGAAAGCTCTGCACCCCATTGTGCTTTTTTTGTGGCTATTATATTTACATTATACATCAGTAAACATCGTCAAGTTCAATATTAACTGTGGAATGTGTAAATGTGATCAACTCTAACACTTTGCTTCATATTGTTAGAGGAAAATGGTTTGTATTTTTATAAGAAATCTAGCCTGTAGATCAATTTATACTGCATACACTCTCCAACAAGAAAAGACCATAAGTGTGTTAGTTTATGAGAGTTTGAAAAACAGTGTTGCAACATTATTAAACCCCCCCAAATACTGGGTAATCAATTGTGTTCATCCACAGGGCCCATAAACTCCAACGAAACGTAACTGATACTCACTGGCCTTTGGCCTTTGCATCCTCACTCCTTGACCTGTATTGTCAGCTCTCCCTTGTTCAGTTGTTCATTCCTACATGGAGGAATGAACAACATGTGTTATATACATTGCCACACACACAGACACACAGGGTGAACACAATCCTCCTGGACAGCCTGGCAGGGGCAGGCCACATGACACTGTGACAAGTAGACTAATGCAGGAACAAGCAGAAAGTGGATTAAGCAAAAATCCTACACCTGATTCCAATGCCTTGCTGGAATCATGATGGAGATGAGGCAGGTGTACAAAAACAATGAAGTCTTTCAAACATCACATGGCTGTTTACTTGCACTTGTGTAAAAGTGTACATGTTATTTTGCATGTTTGTATTTTGTTCTTATTTCACTTGTTTTTAATGAAAATAAGAAAATTGCCACTTGGCTCCTGATAGCAAAGTAAAACAGAAAAATGAAAGCAACTCTTTTTTTACATCATATAATAATAATAATACATTTCATTTATGAGCGCCTTTCAAAACTCTCAAGGACACTTGTATTTTTTCTACGGGTGAGCAGCGGCAGCCACACGTGCCATACTGTATTATATTACATCAGAGCAAATGAAGCATTACAACGGCTATGAAAAATATATTTCCAAGATCTTTTAAAATGGATAAAAAGTTGATAGAAGAGTGACACACTGTATAGTATCTAATTGAATGACAACGTACCACTGTAATATGCAGGGAGTCGCTGAAACACAAAAACAAAAAAGATGAATCGGACTAAACTGCACCAAATTGTGTTAGTAAATTATATTTCAAGCTGGCAGACAACATGTTTTTTACTTCAATGTTTCAGAGGACGGAAAATGTTCTAAATGTTTTGACCTCTACCTCTGAAACATCTTTATTTCATAGCTGGCAAAAAGTGAATCATCTCTGATTTACAGACCTCACCTGCCAGGAACAACCAGCTGGCTCCCAGATATGGCCCGGAGGCTTGAAGAAAAGAGAAAAACAGTGCAAGAGGTACAAAATATAGAAAAATAATATCCACAAAAATATTTCGTAATCATAATAACAGCGTAATGTATATTAATTATTATTATTATTATTATTGTGTTTTTAACTTTAATTTTTATAAAGGATTATCCGTTGGAGTCTATTCCAGCTGATATCAGAGGTGAGAGGCAGGCTACACTCTTTGCCAGCCAATCGGAAGGCACATAATGACAAGAAACTATTCACATTCATGTTCACACCAATCTGCAATTAACCTACGAAGCATGTTCGTGAAATGTGGGATGAAGTCGAAGAACTCCTCACCTCCATACTCAACAACTCCACTTCATTCATGGAGGGCTTTTAAAAACAGCCAATGCTCCAGACCAAGTGTTGTAATCTAGGTAAAAATCAGACAAACAGAATCAAAGTTAAACCATAAATGAAGAATCAATCGGCAGTACATATGCACCTAAAACCTAGCAACCACTCGTTTGACGACAATGAGGTTAAAATATTTGCGAAAGAACATAGATGGTTTGAAAGGGGAGTGAAATAAGTGATTTTCATAAAACAGCTACATCCTTCATTAAACCGATATGGTGGGGTGAGGTTCAATTTGTATCGTTCGTACAACAGCCTGCTTAGGCAAAATAGGATTAGTGATACTGATGAGGTGATACCGGAGGAAGTGGGGCAATCAGGCCAGTCGATAGTCAGAACAATAGGAACAATAAGTGGAGCTGCAGGGAGTAGTCCTCTGCTCCCCCCAAACTGAGAGCAGGGAGCTATCATAGCAGAGTCCGGCACCGCCATGTCTGGACAGTAGGGATATATATAGGGCCTAAACTACCAGTACAACTTTAGTTTGCTGACGAAGTTTCTTGGATAAGAAGCGAAATGTCCGACACATTCAAAGAAGTACAGATGACGGCTGAAGAAACATTTTAATCGATGGACCACTCCTGTACGACTGAGAGATTACACAGACATAAATGAAGAACACAAACATAGAAAACACTATAAAACACAAAAACAATGCTGTGCGCATGCATCACAGACCAAAGAATAAAAATAGAATGTGAGATGTTAAAATGGACAAAGAGGGGACTTGCATGCCCAATGATTAGCGAAGGTCACTCCAAAGAGAGGGACTGGTAACAGACAAATCTTGGTCCCCAATGTGGCTGCACTTAGTACCCGGTACTTCCAAACAGGTCCCCTGACCTGAGGCAGGTGCATAGGAGTGGAGGGTGTCAGAGAGGTAAGGGAGGTGTCATGATGCCAAAAGAAATGTTAAATAATTTTGTGTATTTTGGATGCGAGAAAGGAGTGCATTTCTCCCCATCCAAAACAGTAGAGTTGGGCGACCACTCTGAGAAGGTGATTGCAACCACCTGGGAATGACCAATTGCCGCTGGGACCTGATTGGCCAGAAGCTCAGGTGAAGCACCTTTAAAACTAGACTGAGCCAGTCACTTCGAGGAGGAAGTAGAGGGAGAAAGGACAGCCTGGAGAGCAGTATAACCTGTGGTCTGTTGAAAACTGATATCCATTGAGACTTCAAATAAAGAAAAACTCACAATGCCCTTCCTGGATCTGGCTGAGTGAACTTTTATCATCTTTCCACCTGCTTGCTGACTCGCCGCATAACAGGAGGGCAAGACCCTTTAAAAATGTGAAACAAAAATAAAAGTGCATTCAAATAAACACTTAAAATATCCAGGGAGACGGTGAGGGGAAGCCACAATTGGAGTTCTGTGCTCCCTCTTAATTAGCAGTTAAGCAGAAGCAGTTTGGACAAAGTGGAGAGGCCTGAGGGAGGATGCTTTGACAACAACATGACTTTCATTTCAGTAATCCAGCGGAGATGTAACAAAGGCATGGATTACTTTTTCTAAATGCCGTTGAAAATAGTGAGTCTTTAGCTTCGCTATCTGTTGTAGATGAAAAAAGATGGAAGCAACAACAATAGCAACAATTTGCCATCCAATTTAAAAAGACTGTCAGATTTTAAAATCAAGTTTGAGATGATTGATTTGAGATAAGACAGAATGATATTGCATTAAAATGAATAAAACCGTAAAAAAATGATCTTGCCTCGCAGATAGCTGAGCACAGGTAAAATTGTGACACCGGAATCCTCGTTGCTCTCAAAAAATCACTGTCTTCCAAAAATATGAAAGTAACTGCAATCTCTGCTGGGCTCCAAGTCTACCGAGAGCTCTGCGTAGCACTCCACTTTACATGACCATAAAATGAATTGTATCAAACCCAATCATGATTAAGGAAGGGACACTAAAGGCCTGAAAGGGGTAAAGGTTGTCGGGGGAGGCGGTAGCTTAAAGCGCTAAAGAAAATAACTGTGAGCTGAGCTTGTTAAGAAAGTACTCAAAATTCAGTCCTCATTTCCTCCATTGATCTCACATTGGGAGTGAAACCGAAATATTTGGCTTGTTTCAGCCAATTAAGCTGTGTGAGAGCCAATTGTGAAAGAGTTATTGAGCGTCTCTTTGCTTAAAGTGCTTATTGTGTCGCTGCTTGCTGACGGATCAATCGCAGCCTCTGTGATCGGATTAACCGAGTAATCAATTCTGAACACTAATATATTAAGGAAAAAATGGCCCTGTCAAACAAATGCAAAACTCAACCATTCCCCTATATACAGTAGTTGACACATGCGGTACATTATGCAGCTATGGCACACTTTAAAAAAAATTAAAATTCTAAAATAAGTGTCATACACACATAAACTCACGCAAACACTGCCCCCACATATATATTGAACGTTTCTCATCACATTTCAACACCTCAAGATGTGCAGCTGTAACTCTCAGACATTTAAAATTCCTTAAACTGCACAGAAATTAGATATCAATAATGTTTGATGTTTTCTTGGGTGCATACATGTTATGGGGAGCGCTGGTGGAAGTCAGCCATATTGTGAGAAGACCTCAAACAGGGACATCAAGGCTCATAAACCCCCCCAAATGATGAAATGATTTGCATTTTATAATACCAAAGACCTTATTTGCTAAAGGTTTATGCATAAAACATTAGCCACATGCAGGTGTAAAATGCAGAATGTATTCACCTAATTGCTGCACAGTTTACACCCTATTGGAGGAGTACATGGCAAGCCTCAGGCGGAATATTCATCCTTGCAAAATCGTCACTTTTCAGGAGACCCCCCCACAATAGCCTGAATCCATTGTCAAAGAAAGCAGGTCGGTTTTAACACTTTATAGTGGCCATTCATTGTTAAAAAATAAAAATAAGAATGAATACCCACATGTGTGGACTGACTAATACTATCAATTTGTCCAAAATGTTTATATTATCCAAAATGTGAAATAGGAGGTTTAAAGCAGACACCAGAAAAACGTACGATGACTTTAAAATAATTGTTGTTAATGCTAAAAATATTTTGCAGACTACGTCAGATAGCACACATGAAGAAAAACAATCAATCATTCCTTTTTAGGTTGCAACATAGCTAAACCTATGAAAGCTGTTTATCAAATGATTCCCATAAAACCAGCCCATCTGGATAATTGAACATTAGTCCCTTGCAAGCTGGGGGAAAAAATGCCTGCCAAGCCAAACTCGCTATTTACCAGGAAGGCTGTTAACACTACTCTGTTACTGTTAATCTCAAATTCGTTTTGTGTACTTACACCGTGCAAAAGAAACATACTACTTGTTTCAGCTAGTTCTGTATAAAGTAATTATAGGACATATTTATTGTGCTTCCTTTTTATAAACAGTAAAATAAAGTTATTATGATGTATGTATTTTTAAATATGATTTTGCCTTCAAAGGCCACCTCAATAATTGCAAATGAGATCAACTATAAGGTGATTGAAGGGGTTTTGATCTCCCGGTTATTAGTGTGCACACATGTTTGGCAATTACAATTGGGAAATTGAAGCTGTTTCTATAGGAGCACTGCTGGATATAGCCATTAACATTAATATATCGGGTATTGTCGAGTGTATTGTTCTCTATACCTATACATCTTTTTTATTTTATTTTCTTAAATCCTCACAATTTAAACAGCCAAGAACTGTTTTCTAGTTTTCATGCATCAATGCACTTGCTTTGGCTCTTTTGTGGTTAAACAAGACCAAAATACAGTCAAGAGATCCATTCCTAACTTTTTTTCTACTCCTTTAGACTTCAGTTAACATAGGAATCAACCTCATCTGATCAACAGCCAATCATCTAAAAAAGCAGTCTTGTAAGATGGATGTATTTCATACGTTGCATGAAATAGATATTCCTAAATATAAAAAAACACAATTGAAACGCCTAATAAATTAAAGCCGAAAGTATACAATCACATGTTGATCGTTTTATTTCCAATCGATCGTGGTGGTGTATGAAAGCAAAAATAACTAAAAATGGTCGTTGTTCCTGTGTTCTGGAGCTAATTTTAGGTGAAAAAAAATCCAAAATAGGCACTCAGCAGTTGCAAGCATGCCTACAATACCTGAATTTGTTAAAAATGTTGAATTCATCTACATAATTATTATTATAGCTATGTATTTTAAGTATTGGAAGAAAGAGAGAAATGGAATGACTGTTAAATGATAACTCACATGAAAACGCTGGGCAAAAAATAGCACCTTCCTTCTGCATGCGAACACTGAATTTGTTAGCGCCATCAAAGATGGAGGGAAATACAGTATATTATTGTTTAATTCTCTTCGTTACAAATAGTCGTTAACTTACTGTACATTTCGACTGGTTTGACAGTTGACAATGCAAAAGTGTTACATAAAACTTTGCCTACATGACCTTACATAATGATATATTTTTTTTCAGAGAATGGATCGAGGTAGACTGCGGATGTGAAACTGCAATCGGGTTTTCAGGAAGTGAAAAAATTTTCATTGAGAACCTGGGACATATCACAACAATACATCCCATTACACTGGAAATCACTCGTTCCATTTTAGTGGTTGTCTGATGTGCATCCGAAATTAAAGACCCCGAAAACCCTCATATATGTTCAGCACGTAGAAAATAATTTAAAAAAAGAGATGGCTTATTCTTGCTGAAACTCTGATGTCCATCATGCGACCACAAAGGTTGTACCATGATGTATGAATGTAAATCACACAGAGATCTATTCCCTCAAAGAATATCTTCTTCAAATGATCGCTTGTTTTCTTTGTTAGTCTAATGTATTAGGGCCAGGGACGTGTTCCAAACTTCAGAGAA
Source organism: Hippocampus bargibanti (assembly GCF_051943395.1). Lineage (NCBI taxonomy): Eukaryota > Metazoa > Chordata > Actinopteri > Syngnathiformes > Syngnathidae > Hippocampus > Hippocampus bargibanti. Next base: position 17,683,841 of record NC_142739.1, on the reverse strand, counting down.
ACGTCTTCGTGTGCATGCCATCTGTCTGGCACACCAACAGACAAAACAAGCAAAGAGAAAGTAAACAGAGAAAAGCAACAGAGAAGCGCAAGGGTACACAAGCAAAGAAAGAGAAAAGACGGCGTGGGGATGTGGGGTGGGGTATGGGGTTTGAGGGTGGGGGTATCCAGACACGGACTCTCTCTCTATTCATGGATCATAAGCAGCCATGAGATTGGCTTGGAATACCAAACCCATAAATCTCCCTCTTGCTTCTCCCCACCCATCTCTCCATCTTGACAGAAGAGGTTTCCAAGGCAATCGGGAATGAGGCCAGAGGTCAGGTGTGGTGACAGGTGGGTGGTGGACCAAAGTGTACTCTGAATGAGGGATTCAACATAATAAGACATTAATCGTACTCTACAAGTGTGTGTGTGTGCGCTAAAATAAGTAGTCATCATTAGGACAAGTTGGGGGGATGACGAAAAATCACGTGTCAACCTTCCTTGATGTTGACATTTACATCATTGGACAATGGAGCTGCCGGGGGTATCATGATGAAAGGAATCAATTCTGTGTTAAATTTGCCACGATCGCAACTGAGCCTGATTCCTGACAAAGTCCAAAAGGATTTTCATGTCAAGTTTATTTGTAGAGCACTGAATCATAAAAATGGTCTCAAAAGGGCTTAACAAGCCCAGAATCGGAGGCAAAGATATGTGGTGACAAGTGTTGGCCAGCGCTCTCTGAGCACTTTCACGGGACTCCTGCACGTGGAGGGGAAGATTTTTTATCAATGTAATTCTGTAGTACAGGTAATTACTTCTGCCACCTGCCATTTCCACGCAGTTACAGTCATGTCTGTGACTTGACTGTGCTTAACTCATTCACTTCCATTCCCGAATTTATTCGGGAATTGAAAAGCATGACATGGAGCACCATTCCCGAATTTGTCTGAGTTTTATTTTCTTGCGGGGGTGTGTTTCAAGCTTCGCTCAGACCTCCGGAGATTGTTTTCCCATCCCACGAGGGGGCAGTATTTACCTTTTGTACAGCCACCCCACTTTCAATGCAGATAACTCTACAACCAAATAAGCTCGAAATAAACTTTTTTTTCTGATGAAAGAAGAGTCTAGGGCAGGGGTGGGCAAACTTTTTGACTTGCGGGCCGTATTGGGTTCTAAAATTTGACAGAGATGCCGGGCCAGGAGCATTTGGAGGGAGTGTTTGGGCCGGAAATACTAAACCTAAAGCATTAAAGGACAACCGACGCCTCCGGACAAGTTATGTCCATAATTTATAAAATCACTTCAAATGACTTCGACTGAGCGTATTTTACAAAGATTCCACAGCATATAGCTATAGTTTACGTTTTAAGACTTGCGCTGAATATTCATGAAGTCTTGTTTTCGAGTTGATGACGATCCCCATATGACGTCACGTTTGGACCGCCCCTGACCGAGAAAGCGACACACAATGCATTTTGGGTACTTTGTTTGGTCTGAAAACTTCATGTTGATCCGTGTTGATGGTGAAATTAGAAGGAAAACACATCAATAACGCCATGGTGAATCGTTGTGTGTTGCACCAAGACAACTATTTGATATTCGCTGACACCAATTCCCAGCTGACAAATCAGCCCATTTCCAACGGAGCTTGGGCGCAATCTTCTGCATTTTCTGGGTACTACATTGCTGTCATTGACGGCTCGAATTGATATGGGAGGACTCCTTGAATCAATTGCAAACATTTATACTTTCCTCTTCAGAACTGTTTGAATCATGTTCATAAGTGTTTTCCTTCTAATTTCACCATCTGAGGCCATTGTTTTGATTCTCGAGCAGGGCAGGACGTCTTGGCGTGACGTCACGAACAGGGGGGTGGGACCTTCTGAAACTGCCCATTTCCGGATTCATTTTGAAGTCATTTTTATTGGTGTTTTTCATTTAACTAAAAATATCAGCCTGCCTGATTTGGGTATTTTAGATGCTATAAAACGTTTTTCTGATGTCAGTGGGAAAAAAAAAAATGGTGCCGGTTGTCCTTTAAATGTAGTGTGTACAAACCTCATAGCACAGTAAGAACACTACAACCCAATTTATTAACTGTCTTTCAAATGTGAAAAATATCCCTGATCAGTTAATAAATTTTTCTCAAGGAATATGGCGTTAACATACTATTTCGCAGATACTTGGAGGAGGAAATGGAAATAGATTAAAATAACATATGCACTGTGATTTATCAAGATTGCATCTGTTTTTAATATGTTTTCATTGAAGGGGCAAAGTTAAAGAAATCAACATTTATTGAAAAATGGAATCACTTTCAACATTCAAAACATATTACAGCAAAGTCTCGTTATATCGATATCGGTTATATCGATAGTACCGCTTATTACGATACTATTTTCATTTCCCTTGCACATTTCTAGTCTTTTTATGTATAATTAGTACCGTTTAGTACGATACCCGGTTATTACGATAATCCGGTTATTACGGTGCTCCTTTTCACCCCCGACTGGCATCCCAAGTATTGGTGCAGTAGGGTAAGTGGTAGAAATGTCCTTATCTTGTGGACACCCACCTGAGTGGACAACATTGGACACAAACTAGCTCCTTACAATGTTTGTTGGAATAATGTAAGAGTTCATTTAATAAGATGAAGAGCCGCGTTGCCTTTGGACAGGTGGGTCCTCCTCTAAACCTGGCCAAGTTGGTCAATGTAGACATCACCACAGCAGAGTAGTTGGTCCACCTATGCTGTAACTTGGCTTGATGTGTCAAATATGTAAACTGAAAGACAAATTGAGGAAAAGTGAATTGCAGTGTTAAATCTTAAAATGCATTTCAGAAATAAAACGGAAAGCCAATTTTCAGGTTTTAGGAGGAACAACAGAGAGGAATTTGAGTATTTTTTGCTCACTTGTACCTTGTCACAACTTTTTTCTCCACATCTAGTTCAGAGAGGAGACAGGCAGGGATGTCCCGATACACCTCGGAAAACCAGCCTTGGTGCCTCTCAGCATTGAGGTGATGTCAGAAATGCATATACAGTAAAGTCTCGTTATATCGATATCGGATATATCGATAGTCCCTGTTATATCGATACTATTTCTATGCACGCATGGACAAAATTACATGCAAACAGGGTCGGATATATCGATAGTCCCGGTTATATCGATATTTTTTCGGACTCCCTTGAATATCGATATAACGAGACTTTACTGTACGTACAGTACAGTAGACGTTTGAAGACAATCCTCAACGGGCATCCCATGCCATCTGCTGGACAGCTGCAGTTAACTCATCTCAAGTCAACAGAGAAAGTGTTCTGCACTCCTCTCTTAGAGGAGTGCAGAAGACTAGAGAACACTAGAGATGAATTATGCCTACTGCATAATTCATCTTCATTCCTGATTTCTCCGTCTGTTGGTAGCGACAGGCAGCTCATCCGTTTACCTTGAGCTTCTCCAGGTTGGAGGCACTTGGAGCATTCATGTCATTAAGGCAGGGCCGGCTCTACCCAATTTGGTGCCCTAGGCGAGATTACATCCCGGCGCCCCAATACAATTCAATGACAACAGCCAACTGAGCAATCACAACAGTTTAATTTCAGTAACAACAAACTCAACAGTAACAACAGTTACTTTGTCCAGTGTATCTTTCAACTAAAGACTAAAATTTGACACGTCTGGACTTCCTGGCAGCAAAGGCATCTATGGTGTCATCAAATGACACCTGCCGAGACATCTCACGGTTTATACTCATCAGGGCAAGTCCATTTAAACGCTCCTGAGACATGGTGGACCTTTGGTGGTACGTTTTGATGAGCTTCAATTTGGAGAAGCTCCTCTCATGCCCAAAGTTCTTCTCTGGCGTTGTTCAACGTTACTTCAACATAGCTAGCTCAAATAAAACGTCTTCACATAAAAAAAGAGAAAGCATAATGTTACCTTTATATTGTGACTTCTCCTCCTCCTCCTCTTTTCTTCGCTTTCTGTACTGCGCACCCGAGGGCTTGGATGGCCTTTTCATCTTGCAAATTACAAATCCCGTCTCTCACGTGACCTGCCCTCTTATCCGCATTTACGCACCCAATAACACGTCACGTGCTCATACATAATTTAGGAACATGTCACTATTTATTTATTTGTAATGTTAATATATATATATATATATATATATATATATATATATATATATATATATATATATATATATATATATATATATATATATATATATATATATATATATATATATATATATATATATATATATATATATATATATATATATATATATACGCCAGTCGCCCCTATATACGCCAGTAGATGGCGGCCTAGGCGACCGCCTACATCGCCTATGCCAAGCGCTTTTTTCACTCTCTCCCAAAAGCGGAAGTTTAGTTTGATGTTTTTCTCCGTAATAACTGATTGGTGCTGTAGTTTTAAATGTTTTTTTGTGTGCATTTCTTCAAACTCCGTATGAACGGCTCTAGACGTTGTATGGCTGTTTTTAGTTGACCAGCGGAGTGAGATGGAGTTTCAAGGAGCAAAACACTTATTTCCCCATTCTTCAGTGAAACGAGTGCAACAATTTCTTGATAATCTGCCATTGGCACTTGATTGTTTGTTTTGCGGAGCGGATTAATTTTACACTCAGTGGTCAATGAAGTCATCCGGACAAATGTCAATCTACACGAGTCCGGAGTATAACTAGATATATGTGCTAAATTTAGAGTTTATCAAATCTTGAATAGTTTACCTATATTAAAAGTGAATGAATATTTAGCACGTAGGTTTACCTTTATCTAACTATTTATACAAATATCTGGTAATAAGGCAGGCAACGCAATCATGTACGAAATTTAAAGTTATTGGTGTCTAACCATTTGTGGGAAGTGGGTAACTGATTATGGAGCCAAAACCACGAATCAAGTGCGCAGTCTTAAAATTTCAAACTGGAATAATCCATTTAAAAGATTAGGATTTCAGTGACATACTTCGGTTCGTTCAATGGCATCAAAGAGTTGATGCGTTACGAATTAAAAACGCAGCCCTTGGACGGCTACGAGGCGTCTACAATGTCAGTTGAAAAATCCACGGAATCGGAGAATGATGACGATAGTGACTGTGACAGCGAGTTGGGTGACCAAGGTTCATTTTTCATCGTGTTTCTGACCAGCTTCTTAAACGGTATGTTATACACGATTATCAACGTTTAATTATGTATGTAATCGCGGCATTGTCTGGCAAATAAAGAAATACAGTGCAATCCAGCACGAGCGTTTTGCGTCACTGGTAATAACCTGACGTCATATTTAATGGCCGTCACAGCGTGCTGAAAGTTGGAGGTATATCTTAACATTAATGCCTTCCTCGCGACTTAATTGTATTTTTCCTCTCTTGACAACATAGTTTTGGGACAAATGGAAGCCCGTACGAGGCTGGAGTCGCGAGGATTCACGACCGAGGAGGAACACATAAAGAAATAAGATATGCTCAGAAACCCGACGCGAATGTCAACAATAAAGATGGCTGATTCCGATAAATTATTTGTTGTCGTTCACAATAGATTTTGACGTCCAAGAACATTTCTTTCTTTTATTCGGTCATACTAGTCAAAACAATATATTGACTTTCACGAATAAACATGCCAAAAGCTTGTAGAGTAAATTTTAACCTCGGACATTCAAGTGTTTTAACAAGAAGAAGCTAGTGTTATTTATAGTCGAGGTGACTAAATAACACAAGCAAGGCAAAAACTGATACATGAGCGGGTGGGTCAAAACACAGCTTTTAATACTGTTGAATCAAAGGTCATGATTGGTTAGGGTTGTCCAACCCACACTCCATTTCAGACGGTGGCGGTAATGTACTTAAAGGTTATTTGCTACCTTCATAAAATAGGAAAGCGAGAAAGACACCGCACCATGTGAAGTTCCGTCTGCGTTTGATGACGTAGGAGGTGTTGTTACATTCGTTGAAGAATGTAGTTGTAGTAAATCTGTAGTAAATCCATTGACTATGTCATTGCATTTAGTAAGCGGATTTTTCTTGTCGCGCATCACGTAGTGGCAGCTACAGATTTATATTCTAAAGCCGCTTCATGTTTTGATTATCTGAGCTCATGACATACCATAGCATTGCATTGTAGCGCAGTTGAATTGCGCAACAATGTTGACAGTGTCTTCGAAGGGTGGCAGTTTTTAATGCTGTGTGAGGTAACGTTGGTTTCTTCAAGTAGATTTTCTTCGAAAGTTGTGCTGCGTTCGAGGCATTGGCAACATGTTGAACATTCCAACTCAGTCATTCCCTGCACCCAGTTCCCAACAGCGGGTCGCACGGCCCGGCCAGTCGGGGCGGACCAAGGTAAGAAAAACACACCTATTGCCATTTTTTGGGACCCTTCTCATTAATTGGAACGAGTTAATAATGATCACGTGTCATCAATTTTATGGTTGTCCTTGAAATTGTAGGTTGCCTTGAAGCCAGGCCACAGTCTTATGGACTGGATTCGGTTCTCCAAAAGTGGAAAAGATCTAACCGGGTTGAGGGGGCGTCTAATTGAGGTTAGCCATGAAGAATTGCAGAAACACAACACAAGGAATGACTGTTGGACATGTATACGAGGTAAGCTTCACCTGCCTGTCACAAGAAATGTTAACTTGAGGATGCTTATGGACACTTGTCAGACTGACAGACGCTCACTTTGACGTGTTGACGTGAACATTTTTTGGGGTTTACTAGCCGCTATGGCGAGCTGTCATGTACTGCTCACAGTTTAGATGTCGTGGTATTGATCATGGAACCCAACACAGAACCAACTTCTCTCAGTGTGCTATAAAGCTGACCACTGCTATAGCGTATCAGTAACATGAAGTGTTTGCATTCTTTTACACAAATTATACGAATGTCGGAAGTGTGTATACATTGTCGTTAGTATTTGGTACAGTTGTCTAAATATCTGACTATCTACTAGTACGTATATTCTATTTAATTTTACCTTTGTCCCCACTTCTTGCCAATTACTGTTTCCACATATACAATTAGTTGTTTTCTGATTTTTTTTGTAACGCCAAACACAATATTCAAGTTACAGCACACCTTCTTCTTCTTTTCCTTTCGGCTTTTCCCTTGAAGGGGTCGCCACAGCGAATCAGTGTTCTCCATCTTCAGAGTTTTGATTCGCATGTTTGTTTTGGCCAAGCTTTTACGTCAGATGCCCTTCCTGACACAACCCTCTGTAAAGCCATCAAGGCAAACACGATCAAAGTATTTCAAAATATTTGTGTGCAAAATTACAGGTAATGAGAAAACCAGCACACAATCTATTTGTACTGCTTCGGAGAATCGTTTAACATTGACACTGAACAAACTGTGCATCGGCTGATATTTTTGACTCAACTGAGGGCACCTGTATGACCACATAATGTTTGTAGGTATGGTGTATAATGTCACTCCCTACATGGACTACCACCCTGGTGGAGAAGATGAGCTGATGAAGGCAGCGGGCATCGATGGCACAGACCTCTTTGACCAGGTGTTTACTTTGTACACTGAGTTCCAAATATTTCCATTTAAAATGCCACTGTATAAACAGCATGCGCCTTAATGTACTGTTTACTACCAGCCTTTACTTAAAAAAATTAAGACCATAGTTGGTTGACGGGACTGGCTGGGACTTTGACTTCAAAATTTAAAATGTTGCAGATTAGACTGCACATTACTCTGTTCTACTTGTCCACAGGTCCACCGGTGGGTGAATTATGAGTCCATGTTGAAGGAATGCCTAGTAGGCAGGATGGCTACAAAGCCCAGCAAAACAATTAAAGGTATTTTCAAATAATTTCAAGCATTTAAAAAAATGCACATTTACAATTACAGTACATGTCATTTTTGTTCTATGTCCCCTCACTAGTCTGAACACAGTATGGTGATTGTAAATGTGTTAGTAGAATAGGAATTAAGCGGATCGATCCTCAATTTTAAACCATTGATGACTGCAGCGAATTTGACATTTGGCTGGTCTATGTAGTCGACAGGAAGTGGCTTGAAAGTGCCTTGGGCTCAAATTACGTAAATCATAGTAATGGCTGGGCGATTATCAATATGCATTGCGATAGACACATGATTGCTGTCCATTGAAAGTACCCTCAATAAATTGTTGGATAGAAAAAAAAATCTAGAAGCATAATGCCAATCTGGACATTGTCGATGCTGTAGGCAGGTGTTAATTTTGTGCCACTATTACAAACAAACCCTGAACAAACCCTGGTTGGCATTCAATTGCAGGGCAACGGATACATTGTTTACAAGTTAAAGAAATCCCAGTTTTTGACGCACTACAGGGTTATTGGTACTCATATTGGCTATTGGCCCTTAGCATCACACTCAAGTCACAATTGGACAGATAAATACAGGAATGGAAGACGGCAAGAACCAGTCCACAAATGAGATAAAGCAGTCTTCGAAGGTTCCGCCACCATTGTTCTTACTTTAATCAGGTTTAAAAAAATATTTAGCAATATTTCAATACAATACATATTGATTTATATAGCGCTTTAAAAACAGCTGAAGCTGTAACAAAGCGCTGAACATGGACAACTATCATATCATATAAAGGGAAAAAAGCATTCACAAAGATAGTAGAAATCACCAGGGAGTAAAATTAATAACTACGCAAAAAATGTGGCATTTCTCTTTTAAATGCATAATTATATCTAGCGTAAGCATTATTCATTGCAACAGAATCAAGTTATCATTGCAGGCATAAGCGTTCTTCATTGCATGCATCATCAACTCATCACTAATAACATGCAACTGTATGGCAACTATCAATCCAAATACTTTTATTGTGAAACACTTTTCATCCATAATGCTCAGCCCTACGAATCACATTACTGTGTCAAAGGCTTTCATTTAGTCTTGATATTGACTGCTTTACACTTGTTCATAGTTGTGTTGACCTATATTAAAGGCTAAATATTATACGTTAAAATAAAATTACCTAAATTCAGTCCTTTTTTAAAATCTTGTATTTGTTTTGAGTCCTAAATTTGCAAATTTTCCCATTGTGGGACGAATAAAGGTTTTCTGATTCTGATAAAAAATACAATTATCGAGATTGACTTATTTGAAATACTTTTATTATTGTACACTTTTCAGCCATATTGTTCAGCCACAGTGACGTAAAACTATTTTCTCGGTTTAGTCAAGTGACAGGAAAAAAATAAATCAATTTGGCTTCTACTTTAGGGCATGTCAGACCTTTTTTTTCTTTGTTAATGGAGTCAAGAGTCGAATAAACTAAGATGCAACTTCCGCTTGACATGATGCAACCCTGCTGTAATTTTGGTTTCATCCGTTTTGGTTTTTGATGGCATGACAAAACCAATGAAATGTTTTTGGTTTTTTTTTTTTCGAACCAAAAAAGGTTATGAACCAATTCAACGAGTCACATGGCTGAAGAAACAGAGTGGAAAAGAAATAAAATACTGTTAACCAAGATCGTTGCCCATCAAAAATTAAAAACACAAATACTAATTTCACAGGCAAAGATCACTGTGTGCGTGTGTGTATTTCTGTGTGTGTGTGTTCGCGTGTGTGTGTGTGCGCGTGTGCGTGCGTGCGAGACCAAACTTTTTACTACCGCAAACATGTCGGTCTGAATTATTATTCAAAGTATTGTAAACTTCCTCATGATATTGCCCAACATTGCCAAGTTCAATTTAACTTGAATTTAAAGGACAACCGACATCACTTTTTTGTTTCCTAACTGACATCAGAAAAACGTTTTATAGCATCTAAAATACCCAAAACACTCAGTATGATATTTTTAGTCAAATGTAAAACACCAATAAAAATGACTTAAAGTGTACAAAATCTGCAAAAAAATGAACCCAGAAGTGGCCAGTTTCAGAAGGTCCCGCCCCCTTGTTCGCGGCGTCACCCCAAGACGTCTTGCCTCGCTGGAGAATCAATACAATGGCTTCAGATTTGGAGAATATATCTGAAGAGGAAAGCATACATGTTTGCAATCGATTAACACATTTATTCTGTGCCATTTTGATGCAATGGGGGGGGGGGGATGTAGCACTAAAAAAGAGGCAGAAAATGGCGACAAAGCTCCGTGTAAGGAAGTAATCAGCCCATTTCCACAGGCTGATTAATTCCTTACACGGAGCTTTGTCACCCTCTTCTGCCTCTTTTTGGTGCAACACGAAGTTTTCAGACCAAACAAGTACAGCAAAATGCATTGACGTGATGGAAGGACTGCTACAATGTGTCCTTTTTTTCGGTCAGGGGCGTTCCTTCAGTGACGTAGGGTGAGGACTCGTCACCAACTCAAAAACAAGACTTCCGGAACATTCAGCGCAAGTCTTAAAACCTGAAATATAGCTATATGTGGTGGAATCTTTGTAAAATACGCTCAGTAGAAGTCATTTAAAGACATTTTACAAATTATGGAAACAACTTGTCCGGAGACGTCGGTTGTCCTTTAAATGAGATTCTTTTAACTAAAAAAGGCACAATCAATGTAGAGAGACACCCAAATGCTCTGGGTAATAGTTATGTAAATACTGTTTTGAGAGCATTTTACATCTTGAAAATATTGATATTTCTGATGTACAATTTTGAGGAAACATTCTTTTGTTGAAATCTAAATGATGTTGGTTACTTATATCTTAATCTAGCATATTTCTATTTTTCTACACTGCTTTTTGTGTATCGGGTTGTGCGCAGTGAACCAATGTCAGCTGACTGGTTGCTAGCTGAAATCAGGATGATCCACAATCACTTTGAAATACTGTATGTGTGCAAGTCAGTCTTTGGGTAACCGAACATACCTTTTTGGGCAAATGTTGGATGAAGCTGGAGTCGAGGGAGCATCCCCACATAAACACAGCTGAGCTCGTGCACAAGCTCTACACTGGAAGTCCTCAGTAGAGATTCAAACCTTTGTTTGAACTGTGGGGCAGACTAGCTAACAACTGTGCAAAGCAATTACAGGGTGACCCAAAAAGTTGCGTACCCATGAACACTTCAATTGTGGCTTTGATGAAAAAGCGATTTCAAATTATAACCACACATTATTCAGGTTATGGAAGACCATTCACAATTTTTAGCTATTTCTGTCAATTTTTAGTCAATTTGTGGCTTTTCCAAGATGTGTTCCAAATGTCCACCATTTCGTTGCAAGTAAAAATGTAATTGTCTGATAAAGTTATCAATCACTTTTACACACTCCTCTTTTCGAGAGTAAACATTGCTGCAGTGACGGACTCAGTAAGACGTATCTTTTTGGGTCACCCTCCCAAAAGAAGAGTGTGTAAAAGTGATTGACAACTTTGTCAGACGAGGACAGGTTTGCTTGCAACGAAATGGTGAACATTTGTAACACATCTTGGGAAAGCCATAAATTGACTAAAAATTGACAGAAATAGCTGAAACTCTGGTGAATGGTCTTCCATAAACTGAATAATGTGTGGCTGTAATTTGAAATAAATAGTTTTTTAATCAAAGCCACAATTGGAATTTTCATGGGTACGCATCGTTTTGGGTCACCCTGTAGAAAGTTTACATCTATTTTAACTTCAAAGAGAAAGTGATGGTAGTCTTCACAACATAGTACATACAATTTTTGCCACGCTCTCATTTCATTTCCTTACCGAAGAGATTCCCATCCAGGCCAGGGTGTAATTGTAGTTTTGGGCCTTGCGTCTTCTGCCAGAAATGTTACATGTTACTAACTCTACTCATGAAGGAATGTTCATGTCTATCTGTAACCATCATATTTTTTGTAATATCCTGTGGTTAATTTGTGTTGGTTGTTTTCCAATACAAAATTGCAATACATTAAATATGCAACATAGCACAAGCAGTTACAGTAACTGTAATCAGCAGGCACTTTCTTTATTCATGGATTTAGTCATTGAAAACTATTTCATCGGTGTGATGTTTTTCAAAATGCCGCTGCCCCTATCTGTTTTTTTTTTCTCATTTTTTGCTTTTCTTTTCTCAGCAATGATACCGCCACCTCAACCAGTCTTTTCCCCCTCCCACCAAGTGTCTCCTCTGGCTGTCAAAGACTCTCGACCTCGGTATAAGACAAGTTTTACAATAGCGAAGACACAAAATAATAAATACACCAACTCATTTTATTTGTCTCTGCTGTTCCAATTATGTTTTCTTTGTCCAGGTACGACTGGTTCCAAACCGCAACAACGGTTCATTTGGTTATTTATACCCAAAGGAAGGTAACTGCTAACCTGCTCCGTTACACCTGAGTTAGAGGTGAACAAAAATCAAAACATTAAATGAGGAAAAGCTGAAATATGCCTTATTTGGGAGGCACTGAACCCCTTTCTTTTAACTTTATATTGACAGATGTAGCATTGTTCTGGACACACGTTCATGGATGAACTATGAGAACCTCCCTCTGTATTTTTGGAGGCGAGTCGTACATGTAGGAGACAATAAATTTTGATAAGCTCTCCACAGTGGCATCCACAGTCGGCGAGAAGTTGTGAGTTGGACGCAGTCTGCAGTCATACTATGCCGAAAGTCAATCGGTATCCACATGTTGTGGATACAATAACCTCACTATTGAGTTGATTTCTATCTTAAGATGGGCCGCACACATGCTAGGAGCATAATACTGTATTGATTGTTTTAAAAACATCCACAATATTAAGTTGGGAGCTGTGCCAGGGCTGTGGGTTGCCTTCAAAATACATATTGTAATTATATTAATAATGCATTTTTGTGACACCATTTTTAGATACCCAACTCTGGTTGTACCGTAGTTGATCTTGAGGATGGTGTACTACGAGTAGAAGTGCTACTTGGGAAAATGTCCTACATGGTCCATTTACGTGAGTAAATATGGCAGTTGAAAATGGGTGTTTCTTTAGTTTTCTTTTATAGATTCAAATACACCAATTGTCATTTCTCGAAGTGTGTTGTCGAGGACATTGTCGGTCTTACAAATCAGAACCAGAATCACAAAGTCTTTAATAGTATTGCATGTACAAAAAAATTGCAGAGAACTGAACTGAACAACTGCACAAAAATATTTCATAAAAAGAACTGTGCAAAGTATAAAAATACAGTATAAAGCATCTATAACATATGCAAATGTATTCTACATTAGATGGCTGTGCTATTTACAATGTATACATCCAGTTTTTTGTGTGATTAGAATATGTGGTTCTAGGTAAATAAACTCAAACAAATATTCTCATTGTTATATGTTGTGAAATGTTGTTTATTCTGTTATTTTTAGGTCTTTCAGAAAATGTTGATGGAGACATTGAAGGTAAGATATGAGAAATGAGTGTGGGGGGGATCTGCTAAATAACGGGATTGCACATTTTATACTGCAATTGCATGTGGAGTGCGGGTGTACTGACACATTTTCAGGAGCTGTAAATGATTTAAGATTGATTTGCCTTGTTCTTGGTCTTATACTGTACTACCATTTTGTCAACAGTTAACACTGCCTTCTCCGTGGGAAAGATTCAGGTGACAATTCGCAAGCAGGCAGAAGGAAAGTGGTCGAGTTTTGGACAACCATTGGAATTGCACAATACTTTTTTAAGCAAAAAAGACAGAGGTGAGCTTCGAATTTGTAAAAACTTGCATGCATTTTCCATTACCCTCGTCCTGATTCGGTTTGCAGGTGAGCTGATGTAAGGCAAAAGTGGGGTGCACACTGGGCTGGTCACGTGTCTATCACACGGGCAGTCATTTACAGAACTGGGCATTTTACAACGAGCGAATGTGCACAGTAATATGATTAAAAAAAACTGAGACCATGATGGTCACCATCATAACTTCTAATCTTCTAATCTGATTCTTCTAATCTAATCGATAAGTATTTACCCCAATAAGTCATCAAAAACAGCCACCATTTAAAGTGCTTTTGATTTTTCTCAAAATAATGTTCAGCCGTTGTTGTCTGTGTTTCCCTTCTACCTTGTTCATCCTGAAAAAAAGTGGTATCCTTTCCAACTAGTACTTTGAACTAAGTCTACGGAGTGAGATTTCCCTTTTGATGTGAAAGATGCTACGCCAGAAATGTCTTTTGAATGAACAAAATACATTTAGCATTAAAATGAAGTGCAGCAGACATCGTGTTCAGTTCTTTAAATCTCATTAGCTAATGCTGGATATGCTATTTTTTTCCAGCTCTTTTCTTTCGGGATTGTGTGTTGGTGTCAAAGACTGAGGTGAACCATAACACGCGTGTGTTTCAGTTGCAACTTCCCCGTGGGACTGTCATGCATGTGCCTGTTGGAAAACACGTCTACCTCAAATCCCTCATCCAAGGTACCCCCCCCCCCCCCCTTAAAAAATCATATACTTGCCATCCTCAAATAGTCACCAAACTATTTTATTCCAGAGGCAAATACTAGCTACTTTGTAGGGTTTGTAGGGTTCAAGGTAGAGTATCATGTTGTTCTTTTGACTTCAAGACGGCGCCGCAAGAGTGGCTGCCTTTCCAGCAGCTCATGTATTTCTTTTTTCTACTTTCATTCCTTTCATCACTTTGCTGCTATGAAATGTAAATTTCTCCACTGTGAGACTAAAAAAGGCAAATCCAATCCAATGAGATGTTTTAGAAATGTTTTCTTCCAAATATGACTTGAGGCATTATTATAAGACAGCGACTTTATTGAACACTGGCATCGTAAAAAAACAACATTAAGTAACATGTTGCTGCTCTTTGACTTGTCCTCCCGATCGTATGCCTCAATCACCAGAAGTTAATGTCATCCAAATTTCATTTCATGTTCATAACTCACGGGATAATGCAAATTAAATCTTGCACGCCTCATTTTCCAGAGAAAGTAAACTATTATTATTAGCAAAACATTTGCAGACTCTCATTTTGATGCCCATCAGTTAACATTACACAGAACAAATCACATTTCAATTGCTGTGTCTAATTCATCATCTATATCCTTCATCAACACATTCATATCTTCTTTCATGGGGATGTATGAACAGATAAATACACACTTCAAGCATACTGTCCCATTTCAATATTGTCCTTGTCCTGTTTTTGTTTTTTCAGGTACAGAAGTAGTGCGACCATACACCCCAGTTGACCAGAGTCTTTCAATTGGCCCCAATACCTCCTCAGGAAAAACGGGCCTCTACCTCATGATTAAGGTTTATCCCGATGGACTGCTGACTCAACATCTGAACAGCCTACACATAGGTCAGTCTTTTGCCATTTCACGAATGGGAGAATGAGTGATGAATTTACTCTTAAAACCAAGATACTTTGCTTGATTTCACATTGTTCTCATTCAACAAACATATCTGTCTTGAAATGAGTGTCGGTCAAAGTCTCTGCAGTTGTTACACTAACACTGCTCTTAACCAGTAAAGCATGCTCGAGCCCGGCTATTAATTTGAGAATGAAATATTATCACATTTATAGGTCCTTCCATGAAAGCAAGCTGATTGTATTTGAGTTTCGTCAATACACAGACATTTGCAAAAAATGCTTTTACTGACTTACAAAAGTATATGTTTTTTGCCCATCCCCTAACATGTTATGTCATGAATCAAACCAGTAACAAACCAGAATCAATGTACATTTTCTGTTTTGTCAAATACAATCACTGCCCCTTTTTTTCTGAAAGAATGGGACATGTATTTGTTTTGTATCCAATTCATTGATGAATTGAAAAAATAAGAGATAAATCTATGATTGAAATAATTGTAAGTTCCTGTTGCAATTTACATTATTTTGTTTTCGTCTATCGTGGTTGTGATCTGCAGCGATAAAAGGGCGATTACTACAACTCCATAAAAAAAATACAAAGTTAGATGTTTTTAGAAAAAAAATCCTTTTTTAAAAAATGTTCACAAAAACATCTCAAACACGAATGTGGAAAATTACGGATGCTGTATGTTAACAATGACATAATTAAGAGGCTTCTCTTACCGTATTTATTAGAGTATAACGCGTACACATAACTCATACGCATTATACACGTACACGTGTATAATGCGCACCCCTAATTTTCAATTAAAAATCGGTCTAAAATTTGGTTTCACTTTTTCTTGGCTCAGACCAAGCATTGTGATGAAAATCATTTATTGACAATGTAAACACTAAATCGAAATCTGGATATTGGTAATTGTGCAAAACAGCAATGCTTAACTCACGTTTCAGTGTGGGCGAGGAAAGGAAATGAAGCGTAGCTAAAGAAATGGTAATCAACAATAAAAAAAAGGAATGCGTGTGATCCGGGTCTTTCCAAGAATCGAAGCTGAATGCTGAGAATGGCCACGAGAATAGCCATGGAAATGCTTCCCCCTCCTGGAAAGGATTAAGCTGAGTTCTTTTTTTAGGTAGACAATGTTGCATGTTATACTTGAATAAATACAGTAATTCTTAAGTTTAATGAAGCCACATTCATTTTGTAATGTAATGCTCAATTGCTTCACTTTATATGCTACCGACATCTTTAGTGATGTTCATTGCAACTCTTGCCTGCTGTCACTCTATAGGTGACCATGTATCTGTTAGCGGTCCAGAGGGCACCTTTGGTCTCCGCCCACTTCGTGATACCACAGTTCTTTACCTTTTAGCAGCAGGTACTGGCTTCACTCCAATGTCTCGTCTCATTCGAGTGGCCTTACACGAGAGCTTTGCGATCAGGTTTGTTTAAAAAAAAAAACACCCAAACATCCTTTCGATATGTGTTAATAAATTCTAATTTTAAATTTTTATTGATCCTCAAAGTGCGACTTATAAATTGGCATCCTGTAAAAAAATGGTTCCCAATAAACAAGCCCAAAAGAAATGTCCTTCATATGGTGAATATATTGTGACCACAACTGTATGTGTCCATCCCCAGGAAAACCCACTTGCTATTTTTTAACCGACGCGAAGAGGACATCCTGTGGCGAAGGGAATTGGATGAACTTACAGCTCAGGATGAAAGGTGACCTTCCCATTCATTAAAACGTCACCAGAAGTGTCTCGGAATTTGCGATTTCAAGCAACATAAAGTTTCAGTGACAGGAAAACCTCACAATAATAGCCAGGTTACATTTATCTATATAAATCCCTTGAGGGTTTTTTAACAAAATAAAAACCGCTAAAAGTGCCATGGGTTGCTTGATGGGCCACTTTCTCCAAGTTTTGAACAATTATTTTCAAACGGGGGGGGGATCTCATTTTAGAACCAAATCGCCCCACTCAAGGTCACTACCACAATTATGCACTGATAATAATAATAATAATAATAATCTTCTTCTTTTCCTTTCGGCTTTTCCCTTCAAGGGGTCGCCACAGCAAATCAGTGTCCTCCATCTTTAGAGGTTTGATCCGCATGTTTGTTTTGGCCAAGCTTTTACGTCGGATGCCCTTCCTGACACAACCCTCTGTATTTATCCGGGCACAAGAAGACTTATGTCCCTTTGTATAATAATAATAATAATACATTTTTTTCTAAGCACCTTGCAAAACTCGCAAGAAGTGCACCTGCTCACATGACATGCTCAAAATATTTATGTTCGTTGACTCCGTCAGGTTCCAGGTGGAGCACATTCTCTCTGAGCCATGTGACAGCTGGACTGGCAGGAAGGGCCGAGTGGACGATACAATCATGAGGGATTTTCTAAGGCGACCCCAGGGCTCCAAGTGCTATGTTTGTGTATGTGGCCCCACACACTTTACTGAAGAGACAATCAGGTATGTAAAACTGGAGCTAGACAAAGTCATTTGAATGACGTACTGGGTTATTTTGTGATCATTTGGCAGTGTATTTTTTTCATCCTAGGAAGGATAATGGCTTTGTCAGATTTTTAAGGCTGATTGATTCCTACCACTTTGTTTATTTATTCTTATAATAATAATAATATGTTACATTTTAAGTGCCTTTCAAAGCTCTCAAGGACACTTTACAGTCAAGCATAGGTACTATAATAAATAAAATATAATCACAAATACAATGAAATAAATAAAATACAATTATAAATAGAAACAAGAGAGGTTACACAGAAAATGCAATTTTAAATAGGTGGATTTTGAGATGCGACTTGAAGGTGGGAAGATATTTTGATGATTTTGATGTAATTGATGTTATGAATGTTGCGAGGATATGAGTTCCAAAGTTTGGGGGCAGAGCAGCTGAAGGCTCTTTGACCCATCGTGCTGAGACGGGCAGGGGGGCGGGGGGGTCACACAGTGGCGGAGGGAGGAAGAGGATCTGAGGGAACGAGAGGGAATATAAATTTGAAGAAGGTCAAATAGGTATGGGGGGGGACAAGGTTATGGATAGCTTTAAATGTAAAAAGTAGAATTTTAAAGTTGATTCTATATTTGACCGGGAGCCAGTGGAGCTCTTGGAGGACGGGGGTGGATGTGGTCAAAGGATGAGGTTCTGGTGATGATCTGAGCTGGACAAGTTGAAGTTTGTGAAGAAGTTTCTGAGGGACACCAAAGAGAAGTGAATTGCAATAGTCAATCCGGGAGGTGACCAGACTATGACAAGGATACCAGTGGTGTGAGGAGTGAGAGACAGGCGAAGACGATTGATATTGCGTAGGTGGAAGTACGCAGACTGGGTTAAGTTGTTTATATGGGACTGGGAAGAAAGTTCTTCAATGTTGTTGAACCTCAGCTGATGTGCGGAGACCAAAGTAGTGTTTTTTCTTAATTCCCATTGTCCTTCAAACATTGGGGATTGTTGGTATCACAACAACTGTAGTTTATAACAAGACACAGCACAGGATAGGACAGACTTCTTGCTGTGTACTTAATTGGCTAGTTGTAGATCACTGATGGAAAACTGAGCATAATGTCATTGATTATGTTTGGATAAAGATGAAATATGCGTTGGTCACACCAATATAAAAGAGAATAACCTGATTTTACTTTTATTGGTCAGGTTGGTCAAGCAGCAAGGTTTCAGCCAAGAGGAGATCCATGCCTTCCAGGGCTAATTCCCCGCCACCTCCCGTGCCCCAAAATATCTGCTACAAACCTGCAAAGACTGAGTGTGCCTTCAAGTGGCAATAAGACCTCACTTTAACCTATCCTGTACATTTGCAGCGTGTAAGAAGAGGACATTCTATGCACCAAGGTTGTGATGATATCCACTCTTTCACTGCTTTCAGAGCAGCCACCTCCATGTTGCCAGCCGTTTTTGCGCATTTTCACTGATTGTTTTTAACATTTTTACATCAGCTGAAAATAGCTTTCCTTCTCTAAATCATTCTCAGGACACTGAATCGATCGGGACGAAACTGCTCTGTTTGTCTTGTTATGTTTTACCTCTCATCCAAGGAGGCTTCATCATTTTATCTTCGTTAGGACTTATCTTAAACACAATTTCGATTCCCAAATCAGAGGCAAACCCCAACAATGAATGATGTAATTTGGGCTTTACCCCAACTTGAAATATAAATAACTGAGTTTGTTGTGGTCTACCTATTCCACAGACCCCCCCCCCCCTAAAAATAAAATAAAAATAGAAAACATCAGTTTTCTCTAAAACGTTTTGCTCTCAACAACCAAATAGGATCGACATATTCTCAGCTCATTCACATCCAGTTTGCTGGTCCTGTAAGAACACATTTGAAATAAGTCACAGCTGCTACAAGGTCAAGGCACATACGTCAACGCTACAAATTCGTAAGGCCCCGGTTGATTAGATTGACATGGCAGCACATCGAGGCCATTTGTTGGACATAACATCTGACAGTCATACACAGTACATTTGTGGAAATAGTGACGCCAGGAGAAATGCGATGAAATCAAAGGAATAGGCTATCTGCAATAAATGAATCTCATTGTCATCAAATAGGGGGCCAATGCTTCTGATGGCAATTAAGAAATCAAAAAAAGCCATTG
The DNA here is from genome assembly GCF_051943395.1 of Hippocampus bargibanti. NCBI lineage: Eukaryota > Metazoa > Chordata > Actinopteri > Syngnathiformes > Syngnathidae > Hippocampus > Hippocampus bargibanti. Next base: position 17,663,976 of record NC_142739.1, on the reverse strand, counting down.
CTGCTTTGGACGGCTCACCGCTGTTGAAAATCATGTCCTTCCATTCGAAAATTACATGGTATTCTATAGCTACCACTTATACAATACAATTGTTTAGCCTAGTTATGTGAGAAAGTCTAAAAAGGTTCGACTATGAATTCTTGTGCAAGCTACTGTAAATCTGACATCATGAAGCAAACGCTGGCATTCAAGTTGATGAAAAACTTCTGAATATATCAAAGATAGAAATGAATTATAGAAAGATAGAAATACAAATGAATGCAATTATGTTAAAGAAGCAAGTACTGAATATTGTATGCAAGCATGACACTGGATCTGTTGTAGTCTACGGAGGGTCTTTAAGTGCTAGTTGAAATGATACAGGGGCAGATGGACATGAAACTGCTGGGGGAAAATGCCACTCTATAACATCCATGTAATTTTATTTTATATGGTAGAGAATTGGGCGGCCCGGTAGTCGAGTGGTTAGCACACCGGCTTCACAGTGCAGAGGTCGCCGGTTCGCGTCCCGGTCCGGCCTCCCTGTGTGGAGTTTGCATGTTCTCCCCGCGTGGGTTTTCTCCAGGTCCTCCGGTTTCCTCCCACGCTCCAAAAACATGCATTGCAGGCAGATTGACCACTTCAAATTGTCCCTAGGTGTGAGTGTGAGAGTGACTGTTGTATGTCTTTGTGTGCCCTGCGATTGGCTGGCAACCAATTCAGGGTGTCCCCCTCCTCGTGCCCGAAGACAGCTGAGATAGGCTCCAGCAACCCCCGCGAGCCTAATGAGGAATAAGCGGTACGGAAAATGAGATGAGATGGTAGAGAATGGCAACCCGATAATACCAACTGTGTCAGTCGGTGCCCAATAAAATATGAATGCCCTCAAACCAGTGGAGGGGAATTGTTTTGCCCTGGCCATCATTGGAGATCTGCGCCGGATTGTTCTCCCTCAAAGCTGTCAATCATGCTAATTCACACTTCTGCACAGGGTGGTTTTGCTTCTTGAAACGGACTTCAGCACAGAGCAGGAAACATTGCTGGCATTGGGCAGAATCCTCACCCCTCAAGACAACATTAAATAAAATACTGCATTTGTTGAAGCGTTAGAAAAGAGAGAAGGTTAATTCCAACCTTTTGAAACCAGACATAGGTTTCTGCCCAACTGTGATGATTTGGGGCAGATCTTGAATTATGTTCTCACATATAAAGGAAAACTTACTCCACCCCACATGACCAAGTACAGAGATCATGAAGCGAGTAAAAAAAAAGCCAGAGTAAACAGACTGCATTTTCTTTTTCTACATTATGAATGTAGTTTCTTACTAGAGGGTTCTGATCTGAGTGTATTTAACATTTCTTTCACACCCACTTGGCAAATTAACAATTACGTACTCTTGCAAAGATGCAGTCTGTAAAAAAACTTACATTTTAGAGCAAATGCATCATCAGTCCTTCCAATACTATGTTCAGTTAATGCAAACAAACCACAATAATGTAATCAAAATTTTATTTGAATGTATAAATACCATATGAAAATCTATGATATACATCGTTACCCTCTTAAACAAAAAAGCAAACAACCAATTGCATTCATTGGTGTGGCTTTCCTGAAAAAAAGGCTTCTTTCCAGTTTTGTTTTGACTGTACTTGCCCTATAAAACAATGATTCTTAAAATTGGCTAAGTGTTGTCAAGCTGCTCTATGACCTCTGTTGGGGCACATGAATCGGGGGCAGGGAGGATCATGCCCTGTCTTTGCATATGTCTTATGATATCCAAAATAGAGTCCAATTCCAAGCGGAAAGCTTCCAGCTCTCTGACCTTATCCACTGCTATGCCCCTCCAATGATCAACTTGTGCCTGCTGATCACCCTCAGGCCAGGAACCTCCAATGATCTGAAGGAAGGATTTTAAAGATAGCATTTTGTCTTGATTTGAACAATGTAAAGGCAGACAAACGGTGTACTTTCCTTTTCTGGTGAATCATTCAATGAGAGTTTGAGAACAACAACAACAACTCGCCTCATCTGATCACAAAGGCCAAGACAATGTGTTTCATTACATGTCTCACACAATTTACCTGGTTCAACTCTTTTTCTCTATCGTGCTGTCTCATCTCCATGGTGAGCAGCTTTGCCTCCAGGCTACAAAGGAGTTTCACTTCTGGAGTCTGTGCTTCTTTGGCTTCCTTTAGTTCCTTTAACACCTTGCTTAACTAGAGAAATAACCAGAAGAAATGCAATAAAATACGTGACCACTTTTGACGTTTTCCACAACACAGGTGACAGTATAATCTGACAGAGAAAACAACATCATCAAATCATACAAAGTCATATTCCTTCCAATTGCAATAAGACAACCACTTGTTAATTAAATTCATAATAAAGTTCCCAAATGTTTCATGTAATCCATACTTAGCCATTACAATTTTTTTGTCAGCCATCAAATGCAACGATGTTCTCATGTGAATGAGGTGGTAGACACAGCTAAATCGATCAAGCATATTGTGTGCAGACTTGAAATGTAAGTACGTTATTCCAACATATCCATTTTAGTACAAAAGCAAAAAAACTGAATGATGTACTGTGAGACAGGAGAGTACATGACCAGAAACATTTGATACCAGTGACATTATGCTGCACTCTAAGCTCAGTCTTGTCATTGCATTTGAGAAGGCAGACAGAAAGACTTGACAGCCTTGTATTGATCCTCTGGCATTCATTAAATAGTTGAGGAAAATATGCAGTTTTCTGGTAGATACTCTTAGTGTAACGAGCTATAAAAATAAGACTGAAGAAACCTCTGAAAAACTTTATTACAGGACCTTGACTTTTAGATGGAAATGCAACTTGCAAAAATTCTGGTGACATGATGTAAAAAAAAGCATGGTGAAAAAAAAAATCAGATACTTTAAGAATGATCAAAATGTAACCTGAGTCTCCAAAGCCGCCTCTCGAGTTACGGATAGGGCAAGTGCTTCTTTGACCCCGTGCAGGTCTTTCAGTTGATTTTGCAAAAGATTCACCATGATCTGCAGGACATGAGTGCATCAATGACAACAACATTTTTGTTTTTGACATAATTGATTCTTCTGAAAAAGCCTGCAATTTGGTGTTCTCTTATTATTACCTCTCGAGCGTTCAATTCATTGCTGAGTTGGGCAACCTTTGAAGAAGAGTGCTCCATGGCGTGAGTGACTCGCATGTGCTCCAATGCCTTGAGCTTTTCTGCCTTCAGAGAAGAAATCTGATCCAAAAATTCATCCCTTTGCCTTGACACACAGTTTCACATTCAGTCAGCCCCATTCCAGACCCTATTGCAGAGCTTGAAGGTTAACACACACCTGCACAGCTCCTCCTTGGCTTGGACCACATGGCATTTCAGTGCCTCCTTTTGTTGCGCATAGCCAAGCTCAAGCTGCTTTATACGCTCCCAAAGAGCCTCATTCTCCTTCAGCACATCTGTGACGTGACTCCCTGTACAGTGCAAGGACAGTACAGATAAAACAAAAGATGGCTGAAATAGTACAGCAAACATTGGAAACTGTGCACATAATAATAGACATTAACTTTTGTGCAACTGCATTAACTACTAGTACTATTACAAACATACTATTTTGTATTTAGTCATAGTTGACCTAATCAGATTAATTTCTGTTGTACGCGATGATGGCAAAGTATTTGTCGGGACTAGTTTAGATGAATGCATGACATTTTCCACATTTCTGACAAGTTCTCCCACGCATACCTGTAAAGACTGAGGGCTGGCAGCTTTTCTCAAACTGAGCAGCGGGGAACATATCTTCTTGTCTGGATAAGGCTGGTTTGACTATGTTTGGTTGTCGTTTGGGCTCTTTGGTTTGCGAATCTTGTAAATTAGAGCCGGAGAGCATGTTCCTCCTCTCTTTCTGCAGTCTCTCCAAAGTGTGAGTCAGCTCCTGAATTGTTTGTGTTTTAGTGGATAACTCTTGTTTGAGTCGGGTTATGCGGGCGCCGTGCGCTTCCTCAGCTTGACGTTGGTGTCGGGTTGGGCTGTGTAGGGTCTGCAAGGAATAAATGTAGAACGTCTCATTTATGGGCCTGCATCGCTCATCCCAGCAGGGATCAGTATTTTAAGAATTACTGCAAAAAGAGTACAGAACTGCATTGAGTGAACCGATGCGTTTGTTTCCATTAGGGTCATGGCTGAGTCAAATCTTATGTCGGCTGACTTTGTGCCTGAGGTGGGGTAACCCTGAACTGAGCGGCAGGTACATAGATTCATTTTTCAAATACAAATGTGTACACTCACATTCACACTGGTGGACAATTTGGTCTTGTTTTTGAAATAATGGAGGAAGGCCATACAAAGAGGAGGGGCGGGTCTGGGAATCACACAGGGAACCTCTCAACTATGAAATGAAGCAGATGTGCGAACTCCTAATTAACGACACTGCGCTTCTTCATATAATCCCGCTCTCCGGAACTTCAAATAACACTTTCCTGTGTGTCACCTTATAAAAAGACATACAACCTATGTTGAGGGCAAAAATTGCTTTAAATACCTCCTAATGACGCTGCACACCTTCAAATTTATAAATGACCCCATTTGCAGAACTATATCCATAATTAATCTGTCGTATTATTTTCCATGAGGCTGACTTGTTACATATTTATTTAGCACTTAACTTGCATTTGACTTGTTTCTTGAGAGTTTCAATCTGATCTTGAAGAATGGCTTCCTTCTGCTCGTAGGCTTCTTGTACCTGCTTTAGCTCAACCTTCATTCTTTCAACCTGCGACACCTCTGATTCAGTCGCCGACGCTGAAATTTCTGCGCCCTCCTGTTTGTCCTTCAGCTGCTGCTCCAACTCAGAGATCTGATGTTCGTACCGCAGCTAGATGATGAGACACAGACATACAGTTATCTTCAATTATATGAGTATACTGTATGTGAGATGTGACACATGACGGAATGTCCTTGCATATATATATACAAGTTGATCATTGGAGGTGCATAGCAGTGGATAAGGTCAGAGAGCTGGAAGCTTTCCGCTTGGAATTGGACTCTATTTTGGATATCATAAGACATATGCAAAAACAGGGCATGATCCTCCCTGCCCCCTATTCATGTGCCCCAACGGAGGTCATAGAGCAGCTTGACAACACTTAGCCAATTTTAAGAATCATTGTTTTATAGGGCAAGTACAGTCAAAACAAAACTGGAAAGAAGCCTTTTTTTTCAGGAAAGCCACACCAATGAATGCAATTGGTTGTTTGCTTTTTTGTTTAAGAGGGTAACGATGTATATCATAGATTTTCATATGGTATTTATACATTCAAATATATATATATATATATATATATATATATATATATATATATATATATATATATATATATATATATATATATATATATATATATATATATCTCACTGATAACTTTAGCTCTGTTTGATACTTTGCACATTGTCTCACTGACGTCACATGACGGAATAATAATAATAATAATAATACATTTTATTTCAAGCGCCTTTCAAAACACCCAAGGACACTTTACAATAAAAACAATAGAACACAGCACATAACAATAAAACCATAAGTAAAATGATAAATACTAAAATAGCAGAGAGAATTAGACATTGAAAGCAATTTTAAACAAATGGGTTTTGAGATGAGCCTTGAAAATAGGGAGGGAGTCAATATTACGGATGTTGGGTGGGAGAGAATTCCAGAGTTTGGGAGCAGAGCGGCTGAAAGCTCTGCATCCCATCGTGGTGAGACGGGCAGAGGGCACATAGAGGTGAAGGGAGGATGAGGATCTGAGGGACCGAGAGGGAACAGAGATTTGAAGCAGGTCAGAAAGATAGGGAGGAGCAAGGTTATGGATGGCTTTGAAAGTAAACAGATGTATTTTGAATTCGATGCGATGTTTAACCGGTAGCCAGTGGAGTTGCTGGAGTACAGGGGTGATGTGGTGAAAGGAGGGGGTTCTAGTGATGATCCGGGCTGAAGAATTTTGGACGAGTTGGAGTTTATGGAGAAATTTCTGATTGACACCGAAGAGAAGTGTGTTGCAATAATCGATGCGGGAGGTGACAAGACTGTGGATAAGGATAGCAGCGGAGTGAGGGGTGAGCGAGCGACGGAGACGGTTAATATTACGGAGGTGGAAATAAGCAGACCGAGTAATGTTATTAATATGGGAGTGAAAGGATAGTGAGCTATCGAGGATGACACCCAGACTCTTGACCTGAGGGGAGGGGGACACGGTAGAACTTTCAATGGTGAGGGAGAAACTGTTAGTTTTGTGGAGGGTGGATTTGGTACCGACAAGAAGAAGTTCAGTTTTTTCACTGTTGAGCTTGAGAAAGTTATGGGAAAGTCCTTGCATACTTATTTGTCATGTCCTTGTTTATGATGATATGACTGCAGCCTGTCCTACCGGAGAAAAATCCCTTGTGTATTCTACATATTCTGATTTTCATTCATAGTATGGAACTTATTGATTTTAACAGTCATAATAAAAATATACCGTCCATCCATCCATCCATCCATCTTCTGCCGCTTATCCGGGGTCGGGTCGCGGGGGCAGCAGCTTCAGTAGGGAAGCCCAGACTTCCCTCTCCCCAGCCACTTCTTCCAGCTCGTCCTGGCGGATCCCGAGGCATTCCCATGCCAGCTGGGAGACATAGTCTCTCCAGCGTGTTCTGGGTCGTCCCCGGAGTCTCCTGCCAGTGGGGCATGCCCGGAACACCTCGCGAGGGAGACGTCCCGGGGGCATCCTAATCAGATGCCCGAGCCACCTCATCTGGCTCCTCTCGATGTGGAGGAGAAGCGGCTCGACTTTGAGGCCCTCCCGGATGACCGAGCTTCTCACCTTATCTCTAAGGGAGAGCCTGGACACCCGACGGAGAAAGCTCATTTCGGCCGCTTGCATCCGGGATCTCGTTCTTTCGGACACAACCCATAGCTCGTGACCATAGATGAGGGTTGGGACGTAGATCGACCGGTAGATTGAGAGCTTTGCTTTTTGGCTCAGCTCCTTCTTCACCACGACAGATCGGTACAAAGTCCGCATCACGGCAGACGCCGCACCGATCCGCCTGTCGACCTCTCGATCCCTTTCACCCTCACTCGTGAACAAGACACCCAGATACTTAAACTCCTCCACTTGAGGCAAAATCTCCTCCCCGACCCGGAGAGGGCAATCCACCCTTTTCCGACTGAGAACCATTGTCTCAGATTTGGAGGCGCTGATTCTCATCCCAGCCGCTTCACATTCGGCTGCGAAACGCTCCAGCGAGAGTTGGAGAGCTCCACTTGAAGGCCCCAACAGTACAACATCATCTGCAAAAAGCAGAGATGCTATACTGAGGCTACCAAAACGGAAACCTTCAACGCTTCGGCTGCGCCTAGAAATTCTGTCCATAAAGGTTATGAACAGAATCGGTGACAAAGGGCAGCCTTGGCGGAGCCCAACCCTCACTGGAAACGATTCCGACTTACTGCCGGCAATACGAACCAGACTCTGACATCGGTCATATAGGGACCGAACGGCCCGTATCAGCCGCTCCTGTACCCCATACTCCCGAAGTACCCTCCACAGAACTCCACGAGGGACACGGTCAAACGCTTTCTCCAAGTCCACAAAACACATGTAGAGTGGTTGGGCGAATTCCCATGCGCCCTCGAGGACCCTGCTAAGGGTGTAGAGCTGGTCCACTGTTCCGCGGCTGGGACGAAAACCACACTGTTCCTCCTCAATCTGAGGCTCGACTTTCCGACGGACCCGCCCCTCTAGGACCCCTGAATAGACCTTTCCAGGGAGGCTGAGGAGTGTGATCCCTCTGTAGTTGGAACACACCCTCCGGTCCCCCTTTTTAAAAAGGGGGACCACCACCCCGGTCTGCCAATCCAGAGGCACTCTCCCCGATGACCACGCAATGTTGCAGAGGCGTGTCAGCCAGGACAGCCCCACAACATCCAGAGCCTTTAGGAACTCCGGTCGGATCTCATCCACCCCCGGGGCCTTGCCACCGAGGAGCTTTTTAACCACCTCGGTGACTTCAGTCACAAGGATCGGAGGGCCCACCTCGGAGTCCCCAGACACTGCTTCCTCCAAGGAAGGCGTGTTGGTGGAGTTGAGGAGGTCTTCAAAGTACTCTGCCCACCGGTTCACGACGTCTCGAGTCGAAGTCAGCAGCGCCCCACCCTCACTGTACACAGTGTTAGTGGTGCACTGCTTTCCCCTCCTGAGACGCCGGATGGTGGACCAGAATTTCCTCGAAGCGGTCCGGAAGTCAGCTTCCATGGCCTCACCGAACTCTTTCCATGCCCGTGTTTTTGCCTCGGCGACCACAGAGGCTGCATTCCGCTTGGCTAGTCGATACGTGTCAGCTGTCTCAGGAGTCCCACAGGCTATATAAGCCCGGTAGGACTCCTTCTTCAGCTTTACGGCATCCCTTACTACTGGTGTCCACCAGCGAGTACGGGGATTGCCTCCACGACAGGCACCCACCACCTTACGGCCGCAACTCTGATTTGCCGCCTCAGCAAGGGAGGTACGGAACATGGTCCATTCGGACTCAATGTCAAAATAAAAAGACATGTGGAGCCTCATTCCATTCAAGTGCTTTTCTGTGCTGGAGTTATGTACCATATACGAGTGTAACTGTCACACTGTCTATTGGCAGACTTGTAGCCCTGGTTGCAGAGTGTGTGTTTCAAGGCAAGGCTCTTTTGTTTTTGTTTTTTTAAAACAATTTCCTGCTTCTAATGTCATGCTTACCTCTCCCAATACTTTTTTACACACACACACACACACACACACGCACGCACGCACGCACGCACGCACACACACACACACACACACACACACACACACACACACACACACACACACACACACACACACACACACACACACACACACACACACACAGGTAGCTCCACATATATATGTGGAGCTACAATCAGTCACCTCCTCTACATGGATGACATAAAGCTGTATGTTAAGAGCGAAAGGGAGATAGACTCCCTGATCCACACAACCAGGATCTACAGCAGTGACATCGGGATGTCATTCGGGCTGGAGAAATGTAGTCGGATGGTGACTAAGAGGGGCAAGGTAGTCCACACTGAAGGGGTCTCACTCCCTGAAGGATCAATAGCAGACATTAAAAACAGCTACAGGTACCTCGGTATAACACAGGCCAATGGCAACCTCGAACTAGCAACAAGGAAAGCGGCTACGACCATATACCTCCAGCGGGTGAGGCAAGACCTAAGAAGCCAGCTCAATGGCAAGAACAAGACCCGGGCATTAAACAGCTATGCCCTGCCAGTGATCAGATACCCTGCAGGAATAATAAGGTGGCCAAAGGAAGAGATTCAGACCACGGATGTTAAGACCCAAAAACTCCTCACCATGCATGGAGGGTTCCATCCCAAATCCAGCATGCTGAGAGTGTACACAAGCCGTAAGGAAGAAGGCCGGGGACTAGTGAGTGTGAGAGCCACTGTCCAGGATGAAACATCAAAGCTCCATGAATACATCAAAGAGAAGGCTCCAACGGATGATGTACTCAGAGAATGTCTCAGACAATGGGGAACAGAGGATGAGGTGCTGGAAGAGGGACAATCATGGGAGGAACAGCCCCTACACGGGATGTACCACCGAACCATAACTGAAGTGGCTGATCTCAAGAAGTCCTATCAGTGGCTAGCGAGGGCTGGCCTAAAGGAAAGCACAGAGGCAGTTATCCTGGCTGCTAAAGAGCCCTGAACACCAGAGCCATAGAGACACGGATATACCAAACCAGGCAAGACCCAAGGTGTAGGTTGTGCAAAGAGGCACCTGAGACAATCCAACACATAATTGCAGGGTGTAAGATGCTGGCAGGGAAAGGCTACATGGAGCGCCATAACCAGGTGGCTGGCATAGTCTCCCTAAACATCTGTGCGGAGTATGGACTGGAAACCCCCAAGGTCAAAATGGGAAACACCTCCCAAGGTAGTAGAGAATGACCGAGCAAAGATCCTGTGGGACTTCCAGATACAAACTGACAAGATGGTCATGGCCATCGTGGTCATAGATAAAGTGCAAAGCGGTCCCGAGTGATGTAAACATCAGAAAGAAGGAACATGAGAAAATCGAGAAATACCAAGGGCTCAGAGAGGAGCTGGAGAGAGCCTGGAAGGTAAAGGTGACAGTCGTGCTTGTGGTGGTCGGAGCACTCGGGCAGTGACCCCCAAACTCGACGAGTGGTTGCAACAGATCCCGGGAACAACATCGGATATCGGTCCAGAAAAGCGCAGTGCTGGGAACAGCACGGATACTGCGCAGAACCCTCAAGCTTCCTGGCCTCTGGTAGAGGACCCGAGCAAAAATGGGGGACATACACCACCCGCTGAGACGAGGATTGTTCTTTAATTTATATCCTGTATTTGCACATTCTCTGCTTGTTTTGTGAGTAAGAGTGACACAAAAAGTGATTGGATGGATCTATTGCAGTTGAAGCAAAATGGATTCCATTGGAAGGAAAAAGTAATTTTTGTATTTAATTTTACATCACTCCATTCTCATCTTCACCTGGTTGATGTAATAAATACATTACGAGAAAGTATGATTATAGAATAATGATTTGTTATTAAACAGCATGCAATTTCTGTCATCTTTAATGCAAAATATAGTGAGTGTGTTGTTGGGATATTGCGGGAACGTTCTGCTGTGGGTTAAAAAATGGAAATTGTTCTGGTTGACAGCTACGGATGGGAATGGACGAATCTTAACAAAGATTTAAAATAAAGCAGAGTCTGCAAAACCACTTGGTCAATGTTGATTTTTTTTCTTTTTAATATTTGAATACAAAAGTCCTAACTTAACATTTCTACTTCACGTTGACAAGCACATACCGCAATTTTAGGAGTACCTTGGTGTTCTGGAACTGTTTCTCCATCGAGCGCAGGTTGTCTTTGGCCTCTTCATCATGTCTCTCCATTTCCGCCTCAACATGTTGGATTCTACGCTCAAGCAGTGTGTTGATGTTGTTTGAGGCCGACTTGGTTCCGGTGGCCACATCCCCTTGAGTATTTGTGTTGGATGCAGCCGCAATGGCAGTTGACAATGAGCTCTGGTTCCTGGATCTTAGTATCTGTTTTAGCTGCTTGACCTTGTCAAATCAAAAAGACATTTCAGAAATAAAAATGACTAAATCAGATCGGAAAGAGACAGTAATGACTAACATGCTGTATTATTGTTTGAAAACCAAACCTCCAGTTCCAAGTCTTTCATCCTTTTCAAGTCCACCCTTTTCTCTTTTGAGTGTAAAACATTACTTCTTTTAACCATCTGGGCTTTCATGCTCTCTACCTGAAAATTTGATTTAAAACAGGAAACATACAAAAGCTCAAATATTGCTTCCATGGCAATGTAACATGGGGACGAGCATTGCTATCCCTGTTGATTTCTATGGCTGATTAATCAGTTGGCGTTAAATAATATCCATTATATTACCTAAATACATGAATCTGCAGTATGTGAACATGAGAAGCCTAAAGTTTTACAGAATACATTAAATTTAAATACGGCACAGATTAGTTATTGGCTGATTCATTCATCTCTTGTACTTTGAGGTACAGTTACACGGGCTACGACTGACCTGCTCTTTCAATTGATCAATCTCCGCGGTAGCCGCCTGCAGTCGCTCTGCATCTCTTCTGGACAAAACTTCCTGGTTGTCTGAAAACGAATGGAGCTGCTTTTGTAATGCAGCGACTTCTTCTCTGTATGTATCCCCTGGTAGGGTAACTGGTATATTAAGAGCAAAAAAAGAACAACAGTCAAAAGCCATTTATGGATGTTTCAAAAGAGAAAAACGGATTAGAAAAATAAACCAACTATTGTAATATATTTTCTGCACTCTGAAGGCGCTTCATATAATAAGGCACACTGTGATTTTTTTTTCCATTTATAAAGGGTGCACTGTCCTTGGGAGCTTTGAAAGGTGCTTATAGATAAAATGTATTATTATTATTTTTATTATAAGGCACACAGAAGAGAAGTTACAATAGTGCCTGCAATTGTACTTTGGTCTACTCGATAGAGCGACGCTAAATGTAATACAATTCAATACAGCTTTATTTATCTTGAGCTGCGGCTGTGACAAAGCCATGAGAACTGGTAAAAAAAACAGTCAGGAAACATAAATACAAATGGAATTACAAAAGAATAAAAAGACAAAAACGTTGAAAATAATTGATTCAACAAAAAGGCACACAAACCGAATGGTAATAATACATTTTATGTCTAAGCGCCTTTCAAAACTGTCAAGAACACTGTTCAGTCATGGGAAAATATTTTTTTTTCTGCGGGTGAGCAGCAACAGCCATTCGCACCAGCGTTCACTTAACCCGGAAGTAACACACACTCGTGCCACCCATGTATGTGTATATAGACAGATAGACAGACAGAGAAGGTCAAGCACAATACAATACAATACATCCTAATTTGTATTGTGCTTTCACAACAGCTGCAGCTGTAAGAAAGCGCTTCACATAATAGTCAACACAAAGCACAATAATAAACAAAACAGGAACATAAAAACATGGACGGTTGTGCAATCTTAACGACTTTCCCCATACACTCTATGATGTTTGAGTACAAGACAAACACTTTATTACATGAGCAGTTCTAGATGAAAGGAGAGGGCTAAATACAGTGTATTTACAAGTCTTGCTTGTCTCCTTGCTTCATTTAGTCAATAATACGTCTGTGTAAGGTCTCAGTCCTACAGGAGTGGTCCATCGATGAGAAGGTTTCTTCAGCCGTCATCTGTACTTTTTGAAGGTGTCGGACGTTTCGCCTCCTATCCAAGAGGCTTCGTCAGCTAACTAAAGTCTGACTGGTCGTATCGGCCCTATTTATATATCCCTAATGTCCGGACATGGCGGCGCCGGACACAGCTATGATAGGTCCCTACTCTCAGGTTGGGGGGAGCAGAGGACCACTCCCTGTGGCCCCACTGATTGTTCCTACATTCCTGATTAACAACTGGCCTATTTGCCCCACTCCCACCGGTATCGCCTCATCAGCATTACGAATGGTGCCTAACCTGTTTTGCTTAAGCAGACTATTGTATGAACGATCCAAATTGAACCTCAGCCCACCAGACCGGTTTAATGAAGGATTTAGTTGTTTTATGAGAATCGCTTCTTTTACCCCCCTTTCAAACTATCTATGTTCTTTCACTAAGTCTGTGTAAGCTCTCAGTCGTACAGGAGTGGTCCATCGATGAGAAGGTTTCTTCAGCCGTCATCTGTACAACGTCCGAAACGTTCAAATTTGTACAGATGACGGCTGAAGAAACCTTCTCATCGATGGACCACTCCTGTACGACTGAGAGCTTACACATACGTATTGCTGCCAACTTTGGGAGAGACATCCTTCTGCTGGTACGTAACTTAGAAAAGGCCACCTTTAAATTAGCTGACTTAAAGAACCACCTCAGAGTCAATCTTAGATGTAGACAGAGCCGGTTAATTCCTAAATGCTTGAAGCAAGCACCCCTGGAACCCGGATACTTAGCTGATAAAATGAAACAATTATACTAGGAAAATACTAAATTTGCGAATTAGGAGACTTAACATAGAGATAAAAAACAAACAGTCAGAAATAAACTTATTATCAGCGATTACAAACTAAACTTACCCACAAAATCTATCAGGAAGTGTGTGAATTTACTAAATCCGGATATATGAGGCACCACAGCAAAACCAAAGAGAGACAAAAGGGTAAATTTCAAAAATTACTTTTATTGAAACAATCTCAGCTACTGGTAAACACGCGAACAATTAGGAATGAGCAGATTTCAAGGGAGAATTGGATCAAACATTTGTCAGACAGAGATCTCTCAGAGACAGAAAAGGCGGTACAAAAGGCGGTACTAACCAAAGGTTTAAATTTCTCAGTGACTCCTAAAACAATACCTACAATAGATTACATCACAGCTACTGAATCGGCTATTAAAAATAACAAACTTTCGTATGAAGAGGCAGATGATCTACGCGTTAAAATATCAGCCGTTCTCAGTAGTGCCAAAATACCTCCGTCCAACATAACATTAGAAGAGAGAAAGGCGTTAACTACTCTACAAAAAGACAAAAATATTACTATTTTGCCAGCAGACAAGGGCAGATGCACAGTGCTTCCCAACACATTGGATTATGAAGACAAAATAAATAGGTTAATCAGTGATTCTAACACTTATGAGCAACTAAAAAGGGACCCTTCCAATAGATACAAGAAAGAAATGATAGACTGTCTCCAAAAGTTAGAGAAAGGAAAACATAGACAGACAGATGTATTTTAGATTATACCCATGTATCTATGGCCTGCCAAAAATACATAAAGAAGGGTTCCCCCTCAGACCCATTGTTTGTAGCATTGACTCCTCTACATACAATGTAGCCAAAATTAAACTATCGTAGCTCCGTTGGTTGGTAACACAGAATATCACGTAGAGAACACCACAGGGTTTGTAGAGAGGATCAAAGACCTCATATTGGAACCTGAGGAAACTTTGGCATCATACGATGTGACTTCTCTCTTTACATCTGTCCCAACCCCAGCAGCAGTCTCAGTGGTGAGGACGAGACTGCTGGCGGACGTTTCTCTGCATGAAAGAACCAAACTTAAAGCGGATCACATCTGCCAATTATTGGAAATCTGCCTCAATACTATGTATTTTCAATTTCGGGAGAACTTTTATAAACAAATTCATGGTTGAGCTATGGGCGCACCAGTTTCACCCATAGTGGCTAATCTGTAGGTGGAAGAGATGGAGAAACAGGCCCTCACATCCTTCCCGGGGACAAAACCTATACACTGGTTTAGATATGTGGACGATACTTTTGTCATAATTAAAAAACAAGAAATTCAATCCTTCACAGATCACCTCAACTCTGTACACATCAACATTAAATTTACTCGTGAGGACATTAAAGAGAACCAACTAGCCTTCTTGGATTGTAAAATAATTATAAAAGAGGACAGAGCGCTAAAAACAGAAGTCTTTAGGAAGGCTACGCACACTGACCAATACTTACTTTTTGACTCTAACCACCCTTTACAACACAATCTAGGAGTTATCAGAACCCTCCAGCATAGGGCTAAACTAATACCAACTAACATTGAAGGTAGAGAAAATGAGTCAAAACATATCAGGAGAGCACTCACTAACTGTGGGTACCCTCAGTGGTCATTCAACAAATGTCAGAAAGAAAGAATAGGGAATAAAACCAAAAATTCTCAAGATACAAAAAGGAGAGGTAGCAGTACCTTACATTGCAGGAGTTTCTGAAAAATTACAGAGTCCTTTCGCAACACAAAATTCCTACTTATTTCAAACCGATTAACACGTTCAGGCAAAAATTAGTGCATCCAAAAGATAGGCTACCAAATGGAAAACAAAGTAATGTAGTTTATTCAATACATTGTAAGAATGAAAATTGTAAAGAGCAGTACATTGTGGAGACTCAACAAATTCTCAAAAAAAGACTATCAACATCGCAGGGATAATACAAGTGTGGGGGGGGGGTGCGTTTCAAGCTTCGGTCAGATTTCTGGCAATGTTTTTCCCTCCCACGAGGGGGCAGCATTTACCTTTTGTACAGCCCCCCCCCCTCCCCCCCATTTTCAATGAAGATAACTCTACGACCAAGTAAGGTTGAAATATTTTTTTTCTGATGCAAGAAGAGTCTAAGGTTTCTCACGCTGCATTGAATGTTTATGTAGTCCAAAAACTCAATATTTTGTGGTTTCTGCAATTTGAGTGATAATGACAAAAAGTGTCTGGAAGTGAATGAGTTAACAGGGAAACAATTTAATGGGGACTATATAGATTGTACCAAACACCATATGTAAACCGCAACAGATTATTAGGTGCACTATTACCTTTTGGGAAAATTAAATGCTATTGGGTGCACCTAATAGTGCGGAAAATAGGGTACATGAGATATTATGACTTATAATTTTGCCCATCGCTTTTGTTGTCAATCTTACCAGAAGTGGAGATAGCCTGCGCTTTAGCAATATCTCTCTCCTTCTTGATTCGTTCGATGTCCATATGCAGCGCCTGGTTCTCCTGTCTCAGTCTGTGAATATCTCCCGACAATTTGGCTTCATTCATCTACTGACAAGAAACATTTTAATAATTTGCCAAGAATCTCCCAAAAAAATGCAAAAGATTGAAGAAAAGAGTTTTATAGTGATACTTGCCTGAGATATATTAAGGTCACCTAATAAGTCTTTAATACGATGATCTAATGAGCATGATGATTTACTGAGCTGCTCCCTGAATGAGATGATAAAAACTAGCTTTTAGTGTGCAACAGACACAACGGATGAAGAGAAAAATACAATTTACAGTGTTTGAACAACAACAAAAAGGGCTTCAAATGTTCACCTTTCAACAACTGTCACTGCCGCATTGCTAATGCCACACACATTTAATGAACCTACCTTGTGAAAAGCAGCTCACTTTCAAGTCTTTGGTTTTCATGAAACATGGCTTGCTCATCGGCTGTACTCTTGGAACGCTGAGCTTTCAACTGCAAGTACAGCTTCTCATTTTCCTGTGTAATATCACTTGAATGGTTAAGATTCATGTGCATATTAGACATACAATTCATTCAAAATATAGATTTCAAAAAAGGAGCTTTGAAGATTGCTTACCTGTTGGTAACCTTGAATGATCATCTCCTGATCCCATATTTCTTTCTTAATCTGTTGGAGAGTTTTCTCAGTCGTAGGATCTGCCTTCTCTGCCAGTCCAAACTTTTTACTGCCTTCTTCTGCACAATGCAACTACAATATGGGGAAAAATACCACAGATAAAAAATGGCCTGAGACATCTATACAACATTAATTGCGGAGCAACATTGAAGAACAAAACAAGAGCCTGCCCTTTTCGCTCTCTGCGCAACACAAAGATGCAAATGAATGTTGTTAACACCAATTAGTTAAACTACTGTCATGCCTTGCTTGATGCTCTTCCTAAAAAGAGGAAGCGATTACGACAGACCTCAACAGCGCATACTAAGAGTGTAAAGTGGGAACATATTAGAAGAACCACATAAGGAGCCATTTGTGTGAAACAAAACCAAAACCCTGATTTATACCCAATTTCTGATGCCTCTGATACATTGGTTACTTTAGTGCATGTTTATCAACCTTGCTTTGAAGAACATAGTTGCGCTGTTGCAGCTCCTCTTTTTGCTGCTTCATTATTTGCAGTTCTTTGTCCTTCTGGGTGAGCTCGCCTCTTAGCTCCTCCAGATGAGAATTGCCCTTTGGAAATTAAAGAAAAATATTGAGGAATGGCAGAATGCAAAGATGGGTTAAACTGATTTAACTAGTCCTATGCTACCTGGGAATTCATTTCAATCCTGATTTTGTAATAATTCTATGGAAAGTGATTTAAAGCAGATTCTTTACTTACAGACAGTATAGGTGTTCAAATACCTGACATGTTTCGGCGTCTACTTCCGCCTTCGTCAGAGTGTCACGGATGTTATTGTGACACGCCATTATCAGCTGGTGTTGCTATGAGGGCGTGACCTACCTGTCAGACCTGACAGGCAAGCCACGCCCCCCGCTGTCCGCTCGTCCCTCCAGGATACTGCTCCAGGTAGTAGAGAGCATGTAAGCTCCCTCATCCCTGTTGATGGTCCTTGGTCCTCGCTTCCGGATTTCAATGGCCTCCCTGATCCAGCGCTGATGTTTGTTTTCTTCGGTGCGGATGAAGAAAACGAGCGAGGGATGAGCGGACAGCGGGGGGCGTGGCTTGCCTGTCAGATCTGACAGGTAGGTCACGCCCTCATAACAACACCAGCTGAAAATGGCGCGTCACAATAACATCCGTGACACTCTGACGAAGGCGGAAGTAGACGCCGAAACATGTCAGGTATTTGAACACCTACACTGTCTGTAAGTAAAGAATCTGCTTTAAATTAGATATCAAGTAGACAGGATGAACTTAGTACGTCTATGGAAAGTGTGTACTGATAAACAGGCCCACTATGAATCATTTAGAATACAATGCATGTTGATTTATATAGCTCTTTAACAAAGCACAAGCATGATGAGACATCAAGATGATGAGAATTCAGGAGTATGCCAGTGAATCAACTTTTTGATACAAGGCAGGCTCATAAGAATAAGCAGATTGTAACATTTCCTGAATATGACAAAGAGAGTGGGGTAAAGTCATACATACATCTGTTATTTCCTGACAACTTTTTGTTGTTATTTGGTGTTGAAGGACATTCAGTAATGACTGGACAGAGACCACAAGATCATTGCTCATTTTCAGACCTGGGTCCACCAAAAAAGAGAGAGAAATAAAGTACTGCATAAATAAACATTAAAATGAATGAGTCCAATGTTAACCAAGAGCACGGCAAGATCATTAAAAACATGTTGAATGAGTTGAATGCATTTACATATAGCATCTATGGGCACATCAGATTGAGAGTGTGTTTAGCATAGAATTGAATATTTAAGTTTTTGTGTGGAAACATCAGAATTAACCTGTGTCATTGCCGCCATTTTCTTTGTTTTCCACAGTTTTGAGGCTGGGTTTTGTTGCTTGGGAAACAGAAGATTGGGTGACAGCAGCAGGTTTAGTCACTCTTGTAAGTCTTTTAGCCTCAACTTTCTGGACTGTTGGCGTTGCTACAAAAGGCTTCCTTACTAATGGTGATGGAGGAGGATTATTAGTACAGCGATGGGGTTGCTATGAGAAAATAGAGAGAATGTGAGTTATAACTGCAGTAAATTTGATGAGCAAATCTAACGCGGTCAGGTTTATTTATTTATACAAAAGCTATACAGTATTAAGCATTACAATACATTTACAGCAGAGCCTTCAAATTACAATGACATACATACGACTCCACAATCAGTCTCTCTCTCTCTCTCTCTCTCTCTCTCTCTCTCTCTCTCTCTCTCTCTCTCTCTCTCTCTCTCTCTCTCTCTCTCTCTCTCTCGTTAACCTCCCAAAATGTTGGAATAACAGACTGCGCCAATGAGCATTTTACACAAAAACAGGTATTGCCCTTGCAAAGTGTTAAATCAATGTTTGAAAAAAATGAAATATTGGGGATAAAAATGTGACTCGGTGAAACTGTGAGTGTTGAAACATGAACATGTGGGGTCGCTGTACATAACTCTAAATGCAATTGCAGATCAACAGTTTTCAAATAACATTTTCAACACTATGAAGAATTTAAAATTGATCTCACCGTTTCTTTCTTTTGTTTGACAAGCTTAGAGGATGTGGAAAGAGCACAAACGTTCTGTTCTTGCATCAGTCTCTCGACTTCTTCTCTGATGCGTCGTGTCAAGCCCAAGTGAGAATGTTCTGGGTGGATGGATGGAGAGTTGCTTTCCGATGTCTTCAGTCTGTTCAACTTGATGGACTCGACCTTTGTTGGTTGTTCATGGTGTTCTTCATTTTTGGTAAAAACTGGAAAGGTTCTGTCCAATGGACAGAAAAGCTCCTCCTTGTCAGGTTCACTATGATCATGCAGTGTGACAAAGAGAAGATTATATTCACCAAGGTCAAACATGATACATACACATGATACATACACATACATGTATATCAAAACATATGATACATATACAAAGTACACAACGTAGTCATGCCGCAATTTACTCAACTCCCATTCTCAAATTATTCGGGAATTGAAAATATGACGTGGAGCGCCATTCCCGAATTTTTTCAGGTTTTGGTTTTTCTTGCGGGGGGTGCCGATAAAGCACTGGTCAGACTACTGGTGATGTTCCACAAGGGGGCAGCATTAGCCTATTTTACAGTCGCCCCCATTTGCACCTCATAATATTCCAGACCCATATAATTTAGGAAGTAACTCTTTTTTTTCTGATGAAGAGAGTCTAAGGTTTCCTACGCTGCATCGAATGTTGATGTTTTCCTAAAACTCAATATTCTGTGGGTCCTTGAATTTGAATAAAAATGACAAAAACATTGGCAGTGGAGAGGACACATTTTTGCACATCTGGCAGTGAGTGAGTTTAGCATTACAACAAAGTATGCTGTGGTTGAGGATGTATGGTTGAGGTGTAGCTAATAGCTTCTCACAACTAGTACAACATGTCTTACTCATTGAACCAAATATCCCAAAAGTGGAAATACACTCAATTTAATAAACATATTTTCATTTATAATCGTCTTCTGGATAAACAGGTGAGAAAAATGTTCAAGTCAGTATTTATTTGTCTTCATGACATGTTCATGACTATAAACATCACTGAGAACATTTTGTATCACTAACCTGACTGGGCGAATGGGCCGCATCAATTCTTCAGCAGTGGGTAATTCTAGAATGATAATAAATATACATCATGGTACTTCAGTTTAAATCAGGCTGAAGTCTACATGCTGAACTTTGAGATTATTTGAAATTAATATCATGTTTTCTAGCTAGTGAAAACACGTTTTTGCTAATTCAAAATGCATTGATTTGCTCTAGTATAGAATACAGGGGTACCTTCATTTACGCGTTTCATATTGTGTCTGAAAAAGCTAGTAACTCTGTTAAAGGACAACTGACGTCTCCGGACAACTTGTGTCCATAATTTGTAAAATGTCTTCAAATGACTTCAACTGAGCGTATTTTACAAAGATTCCACCGCATACAGCTATATTTTACGTTTTAAGACTCACGCTGAATATTCCGGAAGTCTTGTTTTTGAGTTGGTGACGAGTCCGTATGTTACGTCACTGAAGGAACGCCCCTGACTGAAAAAAGGACACATTGTAGCAGTCCTTCCATCACGTCAATGTATTTTGCTGTACTTTGGTCTGAAAACATCGTGTAGGACCACAAAGAGGCAGAAGAGGGTGACAAAGCTGATTAATTCCTTACGGCTTTGTCGCCATGTCCTGCCTTTTTGGGTGAGACATTTCCCACGCCTGATGCCTCAAAATGACACGGAATAAATTCTTTAATCAATTGCAAACATGTATGCTTTCTTCTTCAGAACTATTTGAATCATATTCATAACTGGATGAGTAACAAGAAAGCATATTCTCCGAATCTGAAGCCATTGTTTAGATTCTCGAGCAAGGCAAGACGTCTTGCCGTGACACCATGAACATGGGGGCGGGACCTTCTGAAACTGGCCACTTCCGGTTTCAAATTGAAGTAGTGCTTTTTAGACACTTTAAGTCATTTTTATTGGTCATAAGTCATTTTATTGGCATTTGACTAAAAATATCATAGTGCGTGTTTTGGGTATTTTAGATGCTATAAAACGTTTTTCTGATGTCAGTTAGGAAACAAAAAAGTGACGTCGGTTGTCCTTTAATGAGTATGTGAAACTCATTTTACCAGTTGAAATGAACTGCAATGCCATTTACCAGTTCGACTCCCTGAAAAAAGGTGTTTTTTTACTGAATAAAAATAGCACCAACAACACTTGGACAGTGAACTACAGCTCCATCCATTTTCAAATTTTCTTATCCTTACAAGGGTAGCCTGAGCCTATCCTCGCTGACTTCGGGCAGTAAATGGGATACATCGTCAGTTGTTTGCCAGCCAATTGTGGGTGTCGTATGTTCTTTAGGATTAAGACCATTTTTCATCTATCTGATATGCAACTATTTCATCATTATTTTTCTGTCAGGCCAAGTATGGTTCATAATACAATACCAGACTCATTGGTAGAGGCACATTCAGGTGACTTTGCGTCTTGCTGACGTTTGGAGGACAAAGCAATTGGGTTAGCGTTGTTCTCGTTCCATTCCAGGGACAGCCGATGCAGTTTAAGGTCATTGGAATCCTCTACAGTATTAATCTGTTGGTAGGCATTGTGAAGAGCGTCCATTTCTGACCCTGCACTCTGTACGTACAAATGGTCTGCAAAAAAAGCAAATGTGTGTTAAGTTATTCCCATTGTTGAGATATTTATAATAAAATGTTTCATAAGATTTTGTTTAGTTTTAATTTTTTAATTTTTATCTTATATGAACACGTCCAAAAAGAGAATCTCATCGCGGTGAACTGAAATAACTGGAAATTATCAATGAAAATCAGATGTTGCTTTTGAATTGTGGTCCAATCGGAAAAATAATTATGGAACTGGACAAAAAAAGTGGTCCGCTTCAGTTTAGAGGGCAAATTACGAATGTTGTGTATTACCCATTTCCTGAGATCCTGGTACCTCTGGTACTTCTTTCATTGTGCCCTCCAATTGTCCTTCAGAATGTTTATCTGAATTATTTAGTGAAACGAAAACCAATGACAAACAGATGAAGACATTGATATATACAGTAATTGATAATATCAACCATAACTGTTATATTCAACACATCAACAATATTGAGATCAGTGTTTAAACGTTTGAATGAAAATTAAAGTAAAATATTTGGAAATAAATCCTGAGGACTCGGGCATTTGGATAAAAATACCTTTTTTTTTGCTTAGTTAAAAATGCCAGAGACAGGAAAACATCTTCGCACTTAATGATGATCAAACAATTGGTTTACATGTTTCGATAATGGAGATTTTGGATTTAGATTTAAACCTTGCTAACAAACATACTATTTTAATCTCTAGTGACATGAATAAGACTTGAGAAAAGACTGTCCCCAATCTTTGAGTCAATCAATAACCAGTACTGCATTTTTTTAACATGTTTTGTCATTATGTTCATATAAATTCAGTCAAGCAATTAACTTTTACAGATGGGACTTTCAAATGCCATTTTTGGTTTCAGAGACGAAGTGTCTGCAGATTCAGTCATTTGCGTTCATTAATCCGCCTTTCAAAAGTTATCCGAGAGCTTTCTCTGACTGCTAGGTGCTAACGCTGGACTGGCAACAGTAATGGCGGATAGATGGTATCAAACCTCTCGGAATAATATCCGTGGCTAAGAGTTTAAAGTAAAATTTCAAATATGTTCAATGAACAATACAGGGCGGAAGTGCTGGTGGTTGTAAAAACCACATGGTGAACAACTGTTTCAGGGTGCAAACCAACAACAGGAAATAGTTTTCATTTCGTCCAATGTGATATAAGTTTTTAAGTCGTTGATATAAGTTTTCTATTTAATTGTATCGAGTAGTTGTATTTTCTGTACCTGAGTAAAATATGTTTTGCCTCAGGTACAGCTCTGTACCTGAGGCAATGTATCTTTCCTTTGCCATACCTTTTGAAATAACTGGTGACAATGTGAACATCTGGGAAAAAAAGGCCAAAGAATTAACATGTTTCATTTGATGAAAAACAAATACTGTAATATGCTTGATAGTGGAAGTCAGACAAGCAATCCTCCAAACGCCACCTTAACAAAAGAGGGTTCGTTGGGTTCATAGGCAGACCAGCTAAAATGCCAGTATGCGGTCCAACAACCCAACTGGGCTTCATATGAGGTCAAATTGCATCAGATAAAAAAAAACAAACCTCTACTGCAACATCCTCATCTTCAAAATGCTTATTGCACTGTGTCAAACCTATGAACGCCGAGGTAGGAGATAGGAAAGATTAGATGGAAGCACGAGACAGACATACAAGCAACCAAATAATTGCACCCATCTTACATGGAGAACCTCCAATCTTGATTTGATAGTCATCATTCAGATGAGGTGAATCCTCAGGGATCCTGTCGAGACGATACCCATTCTCATAACAATGTACAGTAATATCCTATATTACTCATAATGTGGCATAAATTATGGATTTCAATCTGATTTGGTAAATGGTGATCTTTTAGCTGGAAATAACAAACGTAAAGACCGAACCGAAAATGTTCAGAAGTTTTATATATATATATATATATATATATATATATATATATATATATATATACACACACACACACACACACACACACACACACACACACACACACACACACACAGTGAGACCTCAACTTACGAACTTAATTGGTTCCCAGACAGAGTGTGTAAGGCGAAAAGTGTGTATTCCCATAGGAAACCATTATGGGAATAATCCGTTCCCGGGTTTCCATAAAATATACTTTTCAACTAAATAAGCCTTAAAACTACACACAACCTACCTTATCCTATATATAACAAACGTGCTATTGTATTGTAATGAAAGAAATACACTGCACTGTATAAAAGTCACTTTATTTACATTTGTGATGGTCATTGATGGCTCTTAATTGACACCTGTTACTTTCTGACTTGTAAGGTCTTACGAAACTGAGGCATCACATTATCATTCATCATGTTGATGATTCTTATAGCCTTTTCTGAATGGAACTGTTCAATAAAAGCCTGCACATCAACTGTTGAATGGCCTGCTTCTGCTTGTCCTCTTGAAGGCAAATCAAATTCTCTGTGTTGATGACCTCATTATGGTCAGCAACAAGCTCCTCGATGCCATCTGCATTCATTTCGAGTCCCGTAGGTGCTGGCAGAGATTTTATGACAACAAAAGGCTCGAGTCCGATGATTCCACGGACGCGGAATAAAACGCGACAAAAGAAGGCGGGCGGGGCGAATAAAATGGCACACTCGCGTCTAACAATCACCTCGTGCAAAGCAAACACTTGGAGCATAAGCAAACATTTGGAGCACAAGACGTAGCGATGCACTTCCGTCGTAATTATGTCACTGGTGAGGTGACAGTGACTCGTTGAAATGAAATGAAATTGCAGAACGACAATGAAATGAAGTGTCGCGAACGTCGGCCACGTCCGAGCTGTCAACTCGCACGTGACAATTTAGCGTGACTATTGACACACTGTTCCGGTGTGTGTGAAAACACTAGCTCTGATTGGCTTACCATGACACATGACTCTACCGTTTAGCCAATCACAATCACATCTATCGCAACTTGACAGAAGGGTGCGTTCAAGTGTAGCAACACAAAAACGTTGGGAAGTGTTTGTCACCGCTCATTCAGTTAGACAATGCTTTCCAAACAGCCTAGAGTCATAAGAAGTCATGCGCTATTCTCGAACCTGAACGCACCTCAAGTCTTGGATGACAAATAAACAGAGCAGACGTGTACGGCTGGTAGTTTCTTCAATTTATTCATAGTAACGCACCACATTTGAACTGAGGCTGAACACGAGCCTGTGGTGTTTATTTTCCGGTCCCATAATAGTAAAATTATCAGCAAAAAGCTCCAAGTAGGCGATCGACATGTGCATTCAATGAGAAGGGGTATGAAAGTAGCGCCGCGCTGTTCGGTCGTGCTTCTGCCGAAGATCACTTTCGCCAAATCCGAAGGTCGTGTGCTTGATGGACCGGCCGTGGTGGGTGTGTATTATGAAAATAGTACGTATTATAACGCTTAATTTTCATAAATTAATTAAATATATAGAAAACTTCTGAACATTTTCGGTGTGTTTACTGGATATTTTAATAATTTGGGCCCGTAAGTCATTGGTGGAGCCATTTATGGCATCCATAATAGCCGTTGCAGCACACATCTGTTCATCATGTCCCGCCTGAACCAGGAAGTAGTCTGTTACCTCACCAACATATGAACAAGCAGAGCAGGCTTTTCACACTACAACCTTGGTGAAGATGTGCGCTGTAAAAGGTATAATTTTCATTCTCTTTGTGTGATGCAAAGCACACCAGAGGAGATGATGTGTTCATTCCAGTCTGGTTTCCGTCCAGTACAGAATCGGCCTTCATAAAAATCACTAACAATCTTCTTATGGCAGCAGACTCCGAATTATTCTCTATTCTCATCCTCCTCGACCTGCCCGCAGCTTTTGACACCCTTTCTCACCCCATCCTGCTCAACAGACTTTCCACTTTAGGTATCACTCACACCCCACTTTGCTGGTTTCACTCCTATCTCTCTGGCCACTCACAGTTCATCCAAATCAACTCCTTCATTTCACGGTCCTCCCCTGTGTCTTCTGGTGTGCCCCAAGGCTCTGTCCTGGGGCCCCTTCTCTTTATTATCTACCTTCTTCCCCTTGGCAATTTAATATTGGTAATTTTGGAAGACACTTTCACTGCTTCGCGAATGACACCCAACTCTACCTCTCAGCAAACCTGACACCTCTTTTCCACCTTTATCCCTTTCACACTGCCTCTCAGAAATTGAATCCTGGTTTTCCCATAACTTCCTCAAACTTAACAGTGATAAAAATGAACTTCTCCTTGTCGGTACAAAATCCACCTGACACAAAGCCAACAGTTTCTCACTATTGACAGTTCATCTGTGTCCCCCTACCTTCAGCTCAAGAGCCTGGGTGTCATCATCGATAGCTTACGATCTTTCCACTCCCATATAAATACATAACTCGGTCCGCATATTTCCACCTACACAATATCGATCGTCTCCATTACTCTCTCCCCCCTCACACCACTGCTGTCCTTGTCCACAGTCTCGTCTCCTCCCGTATCGACTATGGCAACTCACTTCTTTTCGGTGTCCATTAAAAATTTCTCCATAAACTCCAACTAGTCCAGAATTCCTCAGCCCGGATCATCACAAAAAAAAAACTCCTTTCACCACGTCACCCCCGTCCTACAGCACCTCCACTGACTCTCTGTCAAACTCAAAATCAAATTAAAAATACAGGTACTTCAATATACATTTAAAGCAATCCATAACCTTGCACCCCCCCCCCCCCCCCCCCATCTGTCTGACCTTCAAATTTCCGTTCCCTCCCGGTCCCTCAGATCCTCATCCTCCCTCCACACCTGTGTCCCTTCTGCCTGTCTCACCACGATGGGCTGCAGAGCTTTCAGCCGCTCTGCTCCGAACGTCTCGAACTCACTTCCACCCAACATTCGAAATATAGACTCTCTTCCCACCTTCCAATGCCACCTCAAAACCAATTTGTTTATAAATGCATTCACAGTTTAGTTAAATCAGCTCTTTATTTATTGTTCTGGTGTTTATTGTTCTTTTAATTGTTAAATGTCCTTGGGTGCTTTGAAAGGCGCTTGTAAATTAAATGTATTATTATTATTATTATTATTATTATTATTATTATTATTATTATTATTATTATTATTATTATTATTCAATGCTTATCGTCAGTTTCACTGTTGAAATTATTTTTACTAACTGTGTAGATGGATAGGGCGGATCCATGTTTACCCTTTCGTGCACCTTGTAACTTAATAACACAGTAAATTGTCCACTGTAGTAAACGCTGTCCTTAAAAGGGTTAAGATTCAGTTTCCACAGATATTTAGTTTCCTAATTTGATTTTAACTGACAGCAAATGTAAAATACAACAATACAAATACCACTATTTACCTACCTGCAGTAAATACCCGTCGTATAACCTGGAATGTCGATCTCTTTGTTCAACTGACAATAATCTTGATGAGATGAAGCCCGTGCTTCAAGTTCTCCAAAGAACTTGGCCTTTTCCTCTTCTTCCATCAAAGTGTCCAATCCCTCACTTGAGCTTGCACCTGTCAGAAATAAGAAGACGATAAACGGTATGTTCATAAATTTTACTGAATATTCCGTTGAACTGCTTCATAATGTTGATGATGGATGAGATTTGAGTGACAAGACAAGTGTATATTGGACCAGATGAAGGATCCCACATACACTTTGTGTATTGTGCTTATAGGGAGCCACAACTCTACACACAGACACACAAAGCAGTGAAAAGAGCTATTCAAAGTAATCATAAGTCTAAATCAGTATAGAATGGTAGTTGTGTACAGATCCGGGAGATAACCCTTGACTATAAGGAGGCTCTCAGGACCATGAGGAAGAGTAAGGGGTGAAACAGTGCATTAATAATGCCAGCATACCATACAAATCCCTTTATGGCTAGCAAATATGAACATCGGTGACAATATCAGCATAGGAGGACATTGGTCAGGACTCCAGGAGATAATATGTAGTGTAGGAATAGCCAACTAATCTCAAATGAGGCACACATTGATCCAGAGAGAATCCAATGAGCAACTGTGATATTTGAGCCCACTTGAGCAAAATGAGAATGAATCATAATAAATGGAAAACTTGAAGCTGCGTCATGTTGAGCATGGCCAGCTGTGAAATGTGAGCATTTTTGAATGCGTGTGACATTTGATTGCTTCATGATGTCATGATAATCATTAGCGCTGCATATCTGCTTAAGAAGAAAAAGAGCCATGAAGAGAATTGATACATATTGACATGAACACAGTAATATCAGTTACTTGTTTGGTGCTAAATTGCTTTAATAGTTCCCATTTCACGACTATATTTTCTCCCTTTCATGTTGGCACATTACCTTTCTGGGATTGATGACTACTTTTTGAAGACGACTGCTTGTCACGTAAATCCCCTGAGTCATCTGAAATAGACTGAAAAGTAACCATGGTCAAATCAGTGTGAGGGATATCTTTGTATTTAGAATTCAAGAAAACAAAATCTGGTTAGTAAATTTAAGTTAGTATGTTTGATAGGCTACTGTGGTATTTTATTTTACTGATAAAAAATCATACAATTTTATCAACAAAATAAATCCTCAGTAATTGATCTGATCCGTCCTTGGAAGAATTGCATTGACGTCGCACCTGCTTTCAGGCATACAAAGTAACAGTGGGGCTGTACAGCATAATTACTCCTATATGTTTTAAGAGATCCAAAATTAACTGCACCACACATTCACAAAAGCAGGGTCAAACCTCAGACATTTGAATGAGGATGGATTTACACTGCACGGTTCAAGTGACACAATGCAGATTTCCTTGATCTCAAAAAGCACTTCTTGGAATAAATTGCCCGGCATAAAAAGAACAACCACATGCAGTCAGGCAACTTCCAAATGTGAATTTGAATGAAATACAGGTGCAAATTCCCTCACAACTTGATTGCTACAGTATGATGGTGGGAAATGGAAGCAAGTCACATTCATTTGCAGTAAACTTTCAGAGCAACATTTTTCATTTGTTTAGTTGGTTTTTGTGTGTAAACTTCACTATTTCCGGTTTTGTTCATTGAACACAGTGATTCCGTATGCAATTTAAAGGACA